>NC_089978.1:61130538-61436395 GCF_036417845.1 Apteryx mantelli | reverse complement strand
CATTAAGTAACCACCCACGGACAGACCCTCATCAGAGGATCCCACATGAAGGTATGACTCTGTTGTGCAAGTCCAGCTGTGAGCTCTATCTGACATGCAAAATATACAAAACCAACATGGCTCATCCTGTAGGATGACCATCAGTGACATATAGCAACTTTAAACATGACAACTTAATCAGCTCCTGAACTCCAGAAAGTAGACGGCCTTGTACCTGTGCATAAAATCCTTTGTGCGCTTAAAGCTAGACTGCAGCTTAAGTGGTCCATTCCTCAGAGACAAGGTCCTGGCAACTCATGTCCTGCCATACGAACCTAAAATGGCAGGAGTCAGCCTTCAGAAGGCATATCTCCTAATTCTGCTGTATGCACTTAAGGAAAAATATCAGTCTGCTCATTTGCCTTGCCCAAGCTGATAAGCGATCCATATACATAAATCTATCTCCAGAGCTCTGCTCATTCTTTTTGGTCTAGCTTCACATCTATAGACAACTATTTTCATCTCCTCTACATTTTAGAAGCAGACCTGAAAGTATAAAGTTTATGCATTTCCGAAATCTCCTGTCCCTGGACAATCTTCTAAGGTCCCTGACTATCAACAGCAGTTTGCTGTTCATTCTCATTATGCTGACAGGTAAGTATGCTCAAAGTCCCCTGAAGAACTGGAAGCTTGTTGCACTCATAAATTCCCCATGATGTCTGCCAGAGGCGTAACATGCTTCCAACTATCTGAAAGTCATCAGTGAGCTCTGAGAAGGCAGTATTTAAAAACAAAAGTAACAGTGAATGTTTGCAGTTTATATAAACTTTTTAAAAAAGTACACAAAATAATCTCTTTATGTGGTTTGGAAAGCTGACAATATGAAAGCTATTGAGACAGTTTTCTGCTTGCCCTCAGAGAGTAGTGACTCACTAGCCTTAGCATAGATACAAAACTGTTGAAGAGTATCTTCTTGTTGGGCAGTTTAACAGAGGTTACACTGGGTGCTATGAGCAGAAATCTGGGGCACTTAAAAACTGTAAGTGAATCCAAGAGCTGGAGGGCATGTCTGTGGAGGCATCTCCAGGCTTATGCTGCTTTAGAAGGAGCAGTAGCAGCTCCAGAACTTCTCTAGGAGCTACAATAATAAACTGTGACTTAGCTTTGAATTCTTACACTCAATTTTGGGGATACCTGTAGAGGGTCATGACAGGGTTAAACTGGTGGAAAGTTACAAGCAGCAAAAAGTATGGGAAAAGAGAAGCAAGCAGCAAGGTACAAGGAGTTACAAGTAGCAAAGCGTTTGGGAAAGGAGAAGCAAGCAGCAAAGTACAAGGCATGGTCGCTGCATGAGTGATCGGTGCAATGATTGGCTACCTGTGACATAATCAGCATGATGACTGGCTTAGCGAAGTGTATCTGTGAAACTGCTGGAGCAGCAAACTTCTTAGTATAAATATACTCAGAAACAAATAATAAATGTCTCAAGATGCACCACCTCTTGAGTCCGTGCCTTCATTCGCTACAAATGGCGCCCGAACAGGGACTCAGCTCGGCGTAAGAAGGCGACGCTGATCCAGTAGCAAAACCTGACTGAACCAGGACAACAAGACTGAACCAGGACTCCAAGCCTTACAAGTGGTACGCACCCATCACCTCGACGAAGGTGAGCAGTCGGGAATCATGGGGGAAAGGTTATCCCTAGAGCAGAAACAAAGTCTCGACGTACTGAGACGGCTCCTGGACAGGCACAATCGGGACATTTCAGAGGTAAAATTACTAACACTCCTGGACTGGATTACAAGAAATGTACCCGACTTCCCTGCAAATGGGACATTTCAACTCGATGAATGGGTGAAAGTAGGTCAGAGACTATACGAGGAAGTGGGGACTGGAGATGTCGCAGTATGTAAGCATTTGGCTACATGGGGGAACTGTTACCAGCTCGGACAAGAAGGAGTCTCAACAGGAGCCTCAGACAAGCACACCCAAGGACACCAGTGCAGCTGGGAATGATACATCCTGAGAAAGTACAGATAAACCAGCAGAAGCCAGTTGGAGCCAAGATTAGGACTGAAAAAGCTTTTCTCAAACAAGGAAGCAGGCCAAGTTGAGACCATGTATGGAAAAGTAGAGCAAAGTTCATGGCAAGACGCTGAGTGACACCTCTTCTGACACCACTGGGGACCACCAGAGACCACCAGAGACCCCCACAGAAGACCCCCATAGACTCAGACCGCATGCGTAATGATTATGTAAATGTAGTAATTAGTTCTAGGAAATAGAATGAATATGTATAATCATTCCTGGAAATTTAATGCATATGCATAGGATAGAGCAATATAAACTTTAGATGATGCGACACACGGTGTGCACGTTGGGTGGAGCTATCCCCCGTGTAGCCGGCGCCGTAATAAAGAGAATGCCTGCTTCTTAAAGCTACATTGGTGTTAAGGAGTTTTCCTCCCGATTTCGGTGACATATATACAGTGATTTTGCAGGCTTTTTCAGCCTCAGAAATTGAACAGCTAAGGCAGGCATTTATATCAGTAAGAGCAAGGTTTGGGCCTACAGACCTGCAAAGTGACACATGAATGTGCTTCCTAATTTGGTATAGGCAAAATCAGTCAGGAAAGCTTCGATCAAAGATTTAAACTGTCTAAGATAATCAGTTTGAGTTTGCCTGACAAGAATTAAGTAATTTTTTCACTGCCAGATTGGGCAATTGTTTCTGACAAAGGGTAGTCAGCTTTTCTAGGCCTGGATGGGGAAAGGCAAAGATCTCTGTGACCTAAAAATACTTGTATTATTCAGCCTTCTGGAGGTAGTTGCACTTTCAGGCGGACCAGCTGACCTTTATCTTGTAGATGAATCTTGAGCTGCAACAAGAAAGCAAGGTTGGCATTAGACATGCCAGCGGGAAAATTTACATGGTTCCATATATGTTTCATGGGGTTATTTTTTGTGCATGTCTTGGGTTAAAGGTACTCAACTACCTAGCAGATCTAGGGCACTAAAGGGACTCAGTAAGGAAACTTCTAGCATTATTAAATATTTCCTTCTGAAATCTGGTGTCAGTGCCCTGCCAGCCCTGTTGTCCCTGAGGGTCCCCACCAGCCCTGGGTCACCGTTGCCACTGGGGCTGTCGGCGGAGCCATGAGAGGTCCCATCTGTGCTTGCCACACGCAGTCCCTGTGGGATGATGCCCTGCACTGAGGGCAGGCCACGGCCTCTGGTATCTTCTCCTGTTGGGAAGTGCCTGCTGAAGGCTCAATAACTGCTTCTCTCATAAGGAGGACTGCAGGAGCTGTTGAGCATAAAAGGGAGTGGACCACCTTGGGAAAAATGTGGCATCTGGGGGATGAGATTGAGCCCATAATTTAAGACACCTACATTTATTTTTTTGTGCTTAGGCAACTACATATGAGCTGTGTCTCTGCACTCTCATTACAGTCAGTGGAGATCTCCAGTGGGAGAGGGGAGAGCTGAGACAACCAGCTGAGGGGAGCTGAGACAACCAGATCCCATTTGGTCACCACCATTTAGCCACCCGCTTTTAGATATCTACTTTCTAAAGCTTAATTACATGCAGGGGGCTGCATTCAGTTGCCTGCAGAAAGGCAATTTCTGAGATGCCCTTGTGCTGCAAGACATCTGCATGAGGTTAACAGACACAACGTAGGACTTTGGAGTGACCCACATGCCGGAAAGGCAGGCAGGATACCATATGGCATCTCAAATGGCACATTGCCTTAGTTCAGGCAAAATTGACTCCCTAATCAGCACTATCACTGGGCTCTAGAGAGCTATTCAGTTCATTCTTCATCAACCAAATCTCTCTCTTGATTTCTTTGACAGTATTAACTTGATCTCCATTGATTGGAATGGGCATTCGATACACCTATTCGGATACCTGTATGGAGACACCTACGTTTAATCCGTGAGTTGAATCCCACTCTTGATCTCTTTAGCAGTATGACAGTGCCAGACCATTTATAAATCTTGAGCCAGGTCTGAGATTAAAAAAACAACAAGCAAGCAAGCCGCTATTTCATCCAAAACACCTTAAAACCAGCAAACCTTCTTTCACTGTGAGAGGTTAAAATATCTTGTGTTTTTTAAATGAAAGGTGGTAGTTTCATAGACTTGTGATCTCTTATGTATACGTTAGACTGGACACTTCAGAAAAAAAACAAATATTCTGATTCATGATGACTTTGTGGGAGCTGACACCACAGCTACGCACAAATGTCACTTGCTATTTGTAAAATAAAGTTTTGGTCCAGTTGTCAAATACAAGTACAGGCTTCCTTTCGACCTTTAGCAAAAACAAAGAATGCTACCAAAAGTAATGATGTCTCTCCTTTAAACTCTTGGCAACCCTAAAATACTGTGTGATTATCTATCAAGGTAATATGAGATAGCTGTCTCAGCAACCTCAGATATGTCAGTCCCATACTTGGTTTGCACAAACTCTCTTTTTGCAAAAGATTTACTTTTATTTCCTTGTTTAGACATCACCAAAGAGATGTGTATTTGCCTTTCAGTAAGTGTATGTAATTCCATTAACAGTAACAGAGTTTGGAATGTGCACCAAGAGAAGCCTATACCCGTAGGTGTTCATATCTCATCTCTGCCAGAAAATTGCACTGTGTTTATCTAGGAGTACAGAAATTTCAGCATGGACTTTTCTGTAAATTCTGTATAAAGTGGTAACTAACAAGTGCCTTTTTTCTCAGTTATTTTTATAATCATTTTCTTGCTTTGCCAATAAATATTTTATCATGGAAGATCAGCAGGTCACAGATTACCAGATGTCTCTCTCTGTAACCCCAAAAGCATTTATTACAAATAAGATAAAGAGTAGAAAAATGTGTGCTCGTGATAAAAAGGATATTTTGTCTCCTTGGTAGATATAAGATTTGATGAGAAATCGTTAAATCCCACTGTGTCTGGGTGTGTTTAAAAGTGGTTTATGCTGCAAACTAGATTGTAGTAGATGCAAACAATAAGAACAGATAACACTATGAAGAGGAGAGGTCTCTGTTAAAAGAGGAAAGACGTACTTTATCTTTGTGCACTTCCACCAAGTTTTTCAAGCTTGCAAACCTAAAGCTAAACCTAAAACCAAATGTGGGCACCAATATTTGGATCTGATTTTCAATGGTTTATACAGGTTTGAAGGTTTGGCTTATAAACAGATGTACCTTCTTCTCTTACGAAGTTTGAGAGAGTTACAGAAAGTGAATTTTTTTTTTAGTTGCCCACAATCTGGTCCTCTATAATCTATGAATGGAATTTCTAAGGGAACACTGATGGGCAGCTCTTTATGTGTGTTTTATTCTACTGAGAAAGATTAGAGAAAATGAGAAACTGAAATGGGGCTGCAATTAAGCAGGACTGGCCATTTGTCACTGCTGCATTTCATCAGTGATGTGGGACTGGGAGGACAGAGGGAATGACACTGATGCTGGAGCACTTGAGAATGTCTTTAGAGTGAAATTAGCAGCAATGTATTTGATGGAAGTGAATGTTCTTTTTTGCTGGATGTTGTTGTTGGGAAGTGCAATGACTAATTATTTTTTTATTCTACTGGCATGTCTTCCAGTGACTGCTGTTTCATATTGCTTAAAAATTATAGTTGCTACCTATGTTGCTTGAAAATGGCATACATTCTTTCTCTTGATTTTAAAAACATTACATTTAGTGAAAATATTTACCCTCTATTGAGAGTTGCAGCTCAGAAGTTTGCCCTGCAGCTTTTCCATTCTAAGTTGTGAGATCACTACTCAGAAAAAAAAGAAAGAGCGAAGATTTAGAAGAATACTATTTTCTAGTTTTACCTCTGCTACTTGTACGCTGGAAGACCTTGGTCAAGTCATTTGTACTCTCTGTGCATCTTCAAAAGGAAATAAATCTCCATTTCTCAGTGAAGCTCATTAGTGTTCACAATGTTTTAATTGGCAAGAATGACTTAGATGCAGTTCAGAGATTCCATAACAGTGAATATGAATAATGAAAGTGTTCACCCTCAAAGGTCAAAGGCTGAAGTAAAACTTATCATCTCACTTACCTTGTCTATTACATGCTAGGGATATTGTAGAATATGGGACTTCCTAAAGCCTTGATTCAGCTGTGAAATAAAATGTGATAGTTTATCGACCTGTCATTTTGTTGGACTACCCACACATTATTAAAAGACTGCTGGGGATGGTAGAACTTGCATTAATTTTTACATTCATTGGCTACACAAATCTGAACTTCTCTGTACTTCTGCTATAAGAGGATTCGCATACATGTTTAATTAAAGCTAAGTTTTAATGCTATTCATTATAATTTAATGTGTCATGATGACTTATTGTAGATGCTCGATTTGAAAGGAGATGACAAATTTATGGCTGGAAGAGATGGCATTTTTTAATTTTGCAGGTGATTAAAAAAGTATAGGCCAAATTCTGTCCCCAGGTTTCACAGAATTCTTCTGAGACAGAATCTGGCCTTAATTTACAATAGACTTGTGCAAGGCTGCAAAGAAAGCTCATTTGCACCATGTTGAAAGGACTATGTTCTACCGGGTATGTAAAACAGCTCAGCTTGTCTTTAACTGCTAGCGAACTCATGAAGGTTCAAGCTAATTACTTTTTGGCACAGAGAGACCTGAAGTCTTAGTTGCTTGTTTTGAGCTGTCACTTATAAATTAACTGTCAAAATACCCCAAACTTGTGTGAGCTCAGTGGTTCATTACATCAGCCAAAGGAAGCTTATGAGCTTTAAATCAACTTATAAAATCCATAGTTTTTGGTACTTAATTTTTGGTAAAACTATTACTTGTCTTAATTCAGGTTAATTTTACCCACTATATTTTGAAATTTATGTACTTAGCTGCTAAAGTCTAGCCAGCTATTGAAAAACTCCATAAGCATGTATCTCCCACAAGAGGTGAGAGATATAGCTTAATTAAGACAATATAACATCTTTTGTTTAGAGAAGCAAGTCTCCTATTGACATGAGAGTGCTTTGGATCAGACCTTATCTGAACAGAATTTGAGTTCTTCAATGTTTTTCCCATTCTTTTATATGTTTCTGAACCACACTTATTATGTTAGGAAAGGCTGACCCTTAAAAACAGAAGAGATCCAGATCATATTTTACTTGAATCCTTGTAAGAAATGGTTTATATTGCATCCCAGTATTCCATAAATAGAAGGTATTTCATTTTGCAGTCTGTTTATTGTTTGTCTCGTTGATTTCAGTCCAAATGTTAATCTCTGAATCTATATGTATAATGAAAGGGAAAGTCTCAGCACGGAGTGGCTGGCACTGATTTCAGAAATCTGATCACAGTTATTCAGATTTGAAAGTATTGGCTTAAGATACCACATACTTTGGAAGATTTCTCATTTAATATCTCTTTGAAACCTGTTCTTGCTTTATTGCAAACAGTTGTATTGACCTGTGTGAGGAAAAGACCTTTCTCCAGCAAATTTTCTTCACATATATTTCTCCTCTACTTTTTTTAATGTGTCTTTGGAGATTTTCTGAACTGGTCAGTAACTAGGAAAATGTTCCTGTGTCTTCTCATATATAGTACCCCATAATTGTCCCAGAACTCATTATTATTTGGAATGTAGCCAAACAAATTATTAGTGGCAATTGTTCATTTAATGACTCATGTCTCAACCTTCAGAAACAGTGGGAGACAGCTAGTAACCATTAATGTTATAAAAGGCGTTTCACAGGGCTATACATGAAGCCCTGCAGGAAAGCGTTCACTCTTTTCATTCTTCTTCTGCTTTAGATCTGTTTCTGCTTTTCTTTTATCTGCAAGGAGAAAATTGAAAGCAGTTTCTTTCATTTGCTTTCTGTTTTTCAGAGCTTTACTACTTGATTTGGTGCCAGTATCTACGCAACTACTAGTCAAACTTGTCTATAAAGATAAACAACATCTTTTGCAGAAAACTCAAACCAAACATGAGTGGAAGCTTTTCAGTGGAGATTTTAAAAGTTCTGTAAACTGTTCTCCCTTACTTTCCTTTCCTTCCAGCTGCAGATTCCAGGTATAACTGGCAGCAGATACTGCAAAAACTCTGGTCTGTCAAAATTTCAGTAGCTTGATGCACACATGCATCCCCCTGCCCCAACAAAGCTTGATCCACATGAGCACCATGTAGGATCATGTGGGACAAACTAGTTTATCCATGAGATTCAGATTCTTTAGCTAAGGCTCATATATTCCTCTCAACGTTTGTGCCTCTAATGAAATCAAAGTATTTAGTCTTCTAATTTTGTTTATTAATTTCCTTGGTTTCCTCATCATAAGATGATCATATTGATCAGTCAATCAGTATATTGTTTGTGAGGTGGTAATTTAGCCTGTGAATGGTAGAATACTGCAAATGAGCAGGGTCCTCACTGAATCTATTTCTTTTCCACAAATAAACTAATGTTTTGTATTTTTCCCTTTGATTCCACTTACTCTAGTATGAACAAGAAATAAACAATTTAAGTTGGTGGAGTTAAAAATGGGGATAAGTGAGATGAGAATCCATCTGAAAGGCTTGAGTAGGGTGCTTCAGAAATTTTAAAAGTCCATGTATTACTATGCCGTTTGTTATTAGATTCCTTATGCAGGACTTAAATATAGATCTGATTTACCTCCATGACAGCAGACTCTAGTCTATCAAAAGCATATAGAAATGTAATATATAAGTTCTGCAGTCTGCATGCACATGTCTAATGTGACAGAATACCTTCTGTAGTTGCAACCAGCAGCGGCTGAAGAATATTTTGGATTTAAAGGGTGCAGTCAGGGAAAAAGAAATGATGGAGTGAAAGGCTAGATTTTGCTGCTAAGTTTTTTTGTGTGTGTGCAATCCATGAGTGTAAAATTAGATAGCTAACTGGGAGCTACCCCATGACCTGAAGAGCTGAAATTCACAGCCTCCCTCTATGAATGCTGCTGCTGAGCGAGGCACTGCAACTCCCAGCAGTAGAAAAGAAAAAAAAAATCTGCATGGCTGGTAAATGAGACTTCCTTGGAGCACTCATTCGGTCCACCCCCCTGGAAAGAGGAACTTGCCTCCACTGACGAAACATGCTGGGAACACTGCCTGTTATCTTTCTCATGGTATCTTCATTCTGGTTAGGTCTGGATGCAATTTACTTCAACTAATCTTGGATGTCTGTGGATTAAATGCATAAAACTAAACTCCCCTCAGTCAGTGGCTCTGAACAAGGCAATTCATCCCTTCTGTGGACAGTGGTCTGAGGGTGCAGTTTTAGGATTAGCCTAAGCCACTGTGAGATGTGATGCTGCTGAAAAGAGTGGCCCTAGCCTCTTCCTCTCCCCAGTTGTGATTTCCTGCTGCCCCACTGTGGTGGGTCTAGTGGTCAGGAGTCAGGGAGGGTCAGTCCAGGGAGGTGGATCTCTGCTCTGATCCACCAGCAGAAGGTGTTCATCAGGCTGGCTTGACTCAGTGCACGATCAGCACTGCCTGTGCTAGGGACTTAGCAAGAATATGGGCTAGGGGGGAGAATGGTGTTAGGTGACATGATTAAAAGCTCATCTGCACACACAAAGGAGCACAAAGGAACTATGGTGGGTGGGGGAACCCAAATTAGACCCTGACCTCGCTACTTCCAGGCCCATCTCAAGAGAGCCATCAGCCCATAAAAGGCTCATCTCTACACACTCGCAGGGGCGCAGAGGGGCAACAGCAGGTGAGAGCACCCCAATAACCCATTCAGAGAAATGAGCCCCAGCCTTGGCCTCGCAGGGCTGTCCCAGGGGAGCACCACCCCGTGGGCCGGGGGCACCATCACCACGAGTCAGGGGGAGCAACTCCCCTCAGCACCTCACAGGCTGAGGGGGAGTCACTGACAGGGGGTATGGGGGTCATATGGGGTGGGGATAGAGCACGTGGGGATTGCACAGGACTTATTATGGGACATTTGCAGGAGGAACCAAAGGCAGGAAGTGGAAGGCATCACAATGGTTTTGGGAGGAACAAAAGTGGGAAAACAGAGGGATAAGGGGATTAAAGGGGGCAGTCGTGTATAAACAGGTTGCTGGTCCCTATGTTTGTCTGGCCATCCCTGCACCTGATCAGCACAGTCTGTCCTGTCTCCTTATTAAATTCCTTCTCTATTTTCCTGGGTGAGGGGGTCCCTGCTCTGTGTGCACGTGTGTGTGTGGAGGTCTGTGTGACAGCAGCCGAGGGGGGCCATGGGTCTGAGGGTCCGTGTGTCTGTGGTGCCAGCAACTGGAGTGCGTGAGTCAGTCAGTCTAAGCCAGTGTGCAACTGCTAGTGAACATCAAGCTGGACAAGCTGGTGAGTACGTGGAGCCAGGGCTCTGTGTGTGTGTGTGTGTGTGTGTGTGTGTGTGTGTGTGTGTGTCTCTAGACCACAGGGCAGCAGGCTACCAGAGGGACCGGGGAGTCCCAGACAACTGCAAGAGAGACCGTAGAGTCTGGCATTGACTAAGACCCATCTGACTGTGTGTGTGTGCCTGGGGGTGAGGCACCTGGTAAGAGCCAGGATGCAGGATCAGCTGGTGGGCTGAGTGTCCAAGCCCAGCTGCAGGAGAGGGCCACATTGTGCGCATGTGTATATGTATATACATCCCACTAACGGACCTTCCCCTCATCAGCTGGAGAGGGGAACAGGATGAGGCTGTTGGTGCTGTTTGTGTTTGTGTGAGTGCTGTGTGTGCCTGTGTTGATCTGCGTGACTGGCCTTATATATATGTTTATACATGTCGAATATGTGTGTTGGTGTGTATGCCTCATGGGAATACATGCTCAGACTTGCTACTGATTGGACCTAAGGGCACGAAGCTGCTGCAGCCTTGCTTCATCGGGCTACTGGATTTGGCCTCCCCCTAACAAATGGGTTAGGGCACATCCCAACAGCACCCCAGCCTTGAGTTGGGGAAAGGCAATGGTGCAACTTCAGCCTCTGACAGTTGGATGAATGTCAGTCTGGATGTTCCTGTTTCTTTCCTGGGATTGTATATATGTCTAATCCTTTGTATATATGTCTAATCCTTAGACAGCTGAAGCTGGGTGAGATGAATCTACCTCTTGTACTGGGAAAGTAAGAATGACTTACTGCAGAAGTACTGTAATACTTGGCTCATTTTTTTTATAGAGAAACGTCCAAACTGCAGTCCCATTTACTGCCAGAAATAGTTAATAGTGATAGAGTTTTTTGGGGAAGCTACGATTAGCTGATATTTTTTTGTTGGGAATTTATCCTATATTTGTTTCCAAATATAAATATACTTTTTTGGAAGTCAATTAAAATAAATATTTATTCTTCTACACGAATTTTTCTTGTCTCTCTCTGCTAGTTCTTATTGTTTCATTAACTTCTCATTCTTTAGTTTCACAATTAAATACTTTGTAAGATTTTGAAGATTTTGAATAACCACTGAGTTGCCTTCAGATAAGACTATCCAGGTTACCTGAGATCCCTCTAGTTGAACCTTTTTTTGCATATACTTTACCCATCAGGAGCATTTTCACTAGTTTTGGAGTCTCTGTCTACAGTAGAGCAAATCACAAGGTCATTACAAAACAAGTGTTAAGACGTTTTGCAACTTGAATTAAGAAATATAAATAAGTAGTTTCCTACCTATTCCACAATGTCAGAGCCAAACACCTGAGGGAAGTTTAAAGAACAAGACTTTACAACTTCTTTTACAAGAAAGAGAGCTGATGAAGCTAGTGGTGAGACCTAGTCTGCCTAATTTAGAGATCAAACTGGTTCTTAAAATTTAGGCAGTGCTTCTAAGGGAAATGCCTCAGTTTCTCACATAATCAGTGACACCTTATTTAGGCAGATGGTATTCTCCTCCCTAACTTTTTAAAGACATCTTCCATTCTCCATTAATTATACAGGGAAGGCAGGCATTAGTCTTAGGAGACTAGGATGAAATTCATCCAAATGGGCATCTGAGCTAGTCATCCTAAAATCCTGTATCATCTGTGGACAGAAGTAAATACTTTGAGAGTGCAATTCTCAGCTTCATGTAGATATCTAAAATGGGTCAGGTGTATAGGACCCTGGATGTGTTTATTTTTCTCCAAGAAAAAAGGAGCCTCAAATGATTAGTTCAGGTGCAGACATGCATGTTATAGAGCTATGTAGACTTCCAAGACTAAGATTTCTCTCACCTGAGTTATCTGAGATTTATATTTATGATAGATGCCCAGCTTAGGGGACTAGCCCTCTCCTGGAGCTGCTGCAGATCACTTTTTTTGTGGATTCTGTGATGTCTGGAAATAGATGAACTTATGCTGTAGACTTTCTCTTAGTCTAGATACTTGCAGGATCTTTCTCCTTTGTGATGCTGTCCAATTTCACAGAACTTGTAAGAAATTCTGAGACAGATCTCTATCTAGGAGTGCCTAGAGATAAACATCTGCACTGTAGATATCTAAAGTTAAGTAGGATGAATCCTAACCAGAGTGCTCATGCAACCCTGCTTCCATAGGAAAACAGGCTAAAATGTTTCAGGGATTTCAAATAATTGCTTCTCTCTACATTAGTCTAAACAGTCATTTAAAATCAATCCTTGAGTTAACTCTACAGCAAAAAGTGCACTTACTGTGAGAGGAGAATATACATTTGAGGACTTCAGTGGCAGACTTCAGTGAGGGGTACCAAAGGTGCAGAGTGAAATGAAGCCCTAATATTGCAACTGGTGTTCTTGGCTTCAGCAGCTATGATTACGTCATTAATGAAAAGGATGTTATTGAGTAGCATGTACAATAAGTGGTTCTGGGATTTAATTACCCACAGCGTTATCCTAGTTGCAAGAGATGTGAAAGCAGTACATTTAGAGTATACATTTGTGTCCAAAACAAACTATTCAATTGCTCTAAAGCCATATTTAAATCAAGGTTAAAATTCCTTTGTGACACCTTTTTCACAGCTCAACAAACTTGGCATCAAAAATAAACTCAGTTCCAGTTTCACCAATCTGAGAGATGCCAAATGACCAGCGATGTCAAGTCACCTCTTCTAACAGAAATGGAACAGGCTGCCTTTGTCATGCTCCTGACAAGGCATGACCGGATTTATCCGTGACTAACAACAAACCATGGTTGGTGAAAAAACGTTATAATTAAAAAGGCAGGTTCTCTTTTGTTCAGTTCTTCCAGCATAGTTAATAATATGCATCCATTTCTCAATTCCTTTCTGGGGACAAAACAGCAGTTTAAACAAAAGCAGCTCCATTATTTTCTTCATTGTATTACTTTGTCTTTATTCTGCTCTGGCGACAAGTTCACTTAGAGGCTAAGTCAGTTCAATCACATTAACTATAAGCTTTAACACCAAGAAGTGGTTGGATGCTGATTTTTCTGGTAATAAAGCTGACTTAAGAAGTTTCTTCCTCCTCTGTCCCAGCTACACATGTTGATCCCCCCGAGGCAAACCAGTTTCTGAGGTCTCACTCAGGTATCTGTATGTTTGTACTGTAAACTGGATGAAGAAAAGTGATCTGGGTTCTGAAAAATTGTCCAAAAATGCATTTTTTGACCTTCATTTATTCTACATTTATAATCAAATGAGGAATTTGTATGGTCAGATCACTACTAGGCAATTAAAAATCACATACATACAATGAAATAAAAAGCAAGATAAAAGACAAACTCAGAAACTTGATATATTTGGCTTCTTTTAGCTAGGTCAGCAAAGGTTTTCATAATATTCTGTTTTTAAAAGGAACATTAATAATTTTTCCTAGCAGAAAGAGCTGCCATTTTTAACATTTACTTATGATATGTGCAGAAAGCATGTGGTGAGTAACATCTTTTCCATGCCTCAATATCTTCCTGTTTGATGCTGAGATTCAGATGATCTTTTGACAGCTGCTTGCAGAGAATTTACTGGGATTAGCAACTCAGTGGCGATAAGGTGCTTTTATTAGTTAACAAAAAAGAACAAAAGTCTGCAGTCTTCAGAGAGCAGTAGTTTAATTTGTGCTGCTGGATATGCAACACAGTGGTGAGGGTCAGATACAACTTTCTGACATTTGACTGCAAGGCTTTTCTCAATGCATATTCAGCTTCTCTGATCCAAGGTCCCCACTGACTTTCTTTTCCTACTAGATAGCTGTACTTGACCATAAAGTCTGCTATAAAGAGCACATTTTGTACCTCACATTGCCTAATTTTCAGCTTCAAGGTACCTCAGTACCTTCAAGGCAAGCTTAGTAATAGCAAACTTCTGCTTGCTTTTCATTCGGCTTCTGTCTTAGCAAGGATGTTGTGGTGGGTGGAGTAGTCCTTTGAACTGAGACAGGACAGGAAGGTGTGTGCAATGGCATGCCTGCACTTAGGTGTTTGCTCTAGCTGGCAATTGGACAGACTCCCAATCTCTTCCATTCGTGAGACAGCTTTTCAGGCAGATACTTCCCCCATAACCAAATTGTCAGCACATCTTTCTTCTAGATGAGATTGTTGATTAGAAAAAGCTTGTGGAAGGGGAAGAGCGATTCCTTTCTCTAGGCAAAGTGATGCCCTATTGTTTTCTAGAGTGAACAGAAATCACAATGCTTGGCATTTTGAAGCAAAGAGTTTTTATTCAGGCAGTCATCATACCTGGAGACCCAAGATGAATTCATTTCAATAAGGAAGCAAGAAAGAGGTAGAGAAAATGGTTCGGGTCCTCAGCTGTTTTAAATCGTAATAGCTCAGAGGCTTCATATTGGAGATGGGACTGCAGGACTTGGCCTAATCCAGTATCTCCTTCCTTTGGAGGAGTTGCACTTCAAGTCTTATCTTCAGTCTGTTATATCACACTCTGCAACATTCAGAGGCTGATACAGAACTCCAGGAAAAAGGCAGGGCTTAGCAGTTCATCTGTCTTTGGTTATAATACAGTGAATTTATGTTTCTTACCTTACTCTACTAACAACTTAAAGGCAAACTTTATCAATGTTAGCTTGAAAAATATATGGAGCCATAACCTCCTTCATAGTCTGTCACAGTTCAGCTCTCAGGCAGACTGGGAATGTTAAATCAGATCCTAATTCAGTTTTTTAATCAAAAGTTAGATTTTAAACTGGTTTTGCTAATAAGTAAATTATTTAACTGAGTCTACAGTCATAGGAAACTGAAGCTGGACATCAATCCTAAAGTTTCCCTTTCTTGTTCTACTGATAAATCTGTATCATAAACCAAAAGACCAGTTCAATGAAGTTCAGTCCCAATCTTGTTCAGCTCCTGAACTTAAACTGACCAACAAGGGTCCACATAGATAGCTGTAGTTCTTACTTTCTTGCCACTATGGATATAATTTTTCAGCAGAAATCAGCCTTAATACAAGTATTTTGCATTTTAGTCAGCATGATCAGAGAGTAATTCCAAAGGTTCCTCCTCTTGTGATTGTATAGTAAAATATCTGCTTGATGATAAATAGTTCTTAAGCAGGTAAGAATAGTATTTCTTATATCATATGACCTAAGTATTTACTTTATATGTACTCTCTAACTTTCTTATGGCTGGCAGATTGATTTGCACAAGTAAGTGCTGCATTTGGCAAATCCCGTTTAAGCAATCTCTGGTTGAAGTGACTGGAAGTTTTACTTAAAAAAAGACTGCAGACCATGACCTGACTTACTCTTGTTCCTTAAAAGCAATGAGTAACCTCCATGCTTACTTATGGCTTAGATAAGGTGTAGGTGGCTATAACACAGACAAGCACTGTCCCAATCTGTTTGTAATACAGCTCTTCCGTAGAGGTTTAGACAAAATCAGTTTGGTATGTAATGGGCCACTCATTTATTTTTCTGATCTTCAAAAAACATTTTCTAATGCAACAAAGAGTTACAATAGTAAGATTTATGCACATTAGGATAAGCCTTCCCTACAGTCTTCATTTCAAAACTTTCATAATTTTTTCAGTGAATTTAATTCGACATCTTGAACAAAAGTAAGACTATTTTTCTTGGCTTTCAACACACCTTTATTTTGAGCAAATCAGGCTTGTAATTACAAGAATTAGAATCATAGACTAACAATACATAATAATGGCTGAATCTCCCAGAGCGAGTAGTTGTCTTTCACAAAAGATATGTTGATTTATCTTCATTAAGGGGTGGAAACCAACCACAACAGATCAAACTGAAGTGTTTACTTGTCTAGCTTCCAATCTACATCTCTGAGTCCTTTCATCATTTAAAAGAGAGGTGTTAACCACTCTTGTTAAAGTTGCTCAAGACTTTTCATTTTGCCCTTTTTTAGTTACTGATAATCTTCAAATGCTTCCATTTCCAGAAACTCCCATTGAGGACCTAGTAGAGCATTGCTCCAGGCTTTTGCAAGTGTTATTCTACAGAATCATATGGAAAAAAAGTAAAAATGAGTCAAATACTTATTTTCTGCCTTAAGCGGTGGAGTGAGAGAGGGGAAAAATAGATGAGGCATTTTTGAGTTTAGGGAAATTTAAAAAGGGTCTGTGTTTTAAACAACTGTATATGGCATGACACGAGATGAGTGAAAGGGCTTGGGGCTATAAGTGGAATTTGGCAGGAAAACAGCATTTGCTGAGAAGCAGCATCCATGCATGTTGTGTGGGGAACTGGTTTCATTTGACGAAGCCATAAGCCTTGTCAAATTATGAGCAGGAGCTATTTTAAAACTTTTAAAATATGCAGCTTTAAAAATGTACACCGTACGCATATGCATGGCTAAGATAGCTACACAATGAAAAATCTAGTCAGGTAAATTGCTGCAATTCAGAGAAGGCATCTTGAGAGAGGTATCTAGCAAGCCTTCTCAGGCACTAAATGACTGCTTGTGCAAAAAAAGTTCCTGCTGTTTTAGTAAGAGACATTATGCTGGGCTTACACCTCCCAGAGATGTGTTGCTCTGCTGCCATTGTCTGCCACAAGACAATGGACTGGACAGGATTTTGGTCCAATTCTGCAAGGCAGTTCCTATGTTTCTGAGAACCTAAATTTTACCTGAATTTGAAATAGTAGTATCTGAATCTGAGATTCCCCTGGGCAAAAAATGCATTAAAAAATGCAAACCACACTTGATGTGTCTGGTTTTAATTAGATTAATTTGTGAGTACTGTGACACATCACAATGACGACAGTGGGCCAAGACTACCATTAATTTTTATACCAATCAGTACAAATGGCCATTTTGGTCTGTAGGCTCAATTCCTAGCTGAAGGATCAAGGATGCTCTTTTGTGTCTCCATATTCTGAGTCTGCGGAAGAAACTGCCCATACAGCTAGTCAGTATTGCTGCTGCCTACTGGTGCGTGTCATCTTCCACACTGATTTTATAGTGGTTTTGCCATCATTCTGCAAATCTCATCAGAAACAACTGACTGGGCTATATTACACTGGTAACAGTGTAAGCCAGAAGAAAGAAACAAAGCTCTGTTATGAACAGGCATCTCCTCCACAAAGGTTTTTGAGAGATTAATTCCAACTGAAATCGTAACTCAGTGTCACAAATTCCTCTAAACTTCATCTGAAAAAAAAGAACTTTGCATCAATTATTTTTGTGACTACTCAGCTCCTCTTGCTCATTTCTTACATAAAATAACTGCATAACTGCAGACTCTGTATTACATATGTTTTCTCTTCAGTCTCCCTTGCTTGCCATTATATCATGTTCAAGCACTAGCCAAAACATCTGCAGAAAGTTCATACCCCTGAGAGCAGTAATCTCAATATTTACTTAGTTATTCAGTCTTACTAAACATCCCAAGCTAATACAAAAGTCAATTAGTTTGCTGATTCATAGAAGCTTTTTCTTAAATTTCTGCTAGGAGCAATAAAAAATAGTGTCAAATGTTCCTTTGAAAAGGCAGTCTGTGTTACAAGAAAGTGTTGAGCTGAATTATAGATGGCTATTGATGATTACCTGCTTGCTTTACTAGTGTGGGAGTTTCTCATCTGGGGAGCTGTTGGGTTTATTGCAGAAAGTTCTCAAAGTTCATTACGGAGGGCTACCCCAGGGAACAACGCAGATAGCTGTGCAGGTGGTGTTACACAGGGCGTATGGTGAGCCTTTGCCTGAACCCAAATGTCTATTATAAAAAATAAAGGCATATGAGAGCTGGTCCTGGGTGGAATGTACCTAAAAGGTGGTCTGGTGAGAACCAGCACTGAAGACATTCTTCCTTTTCAGGTGTCAGGGAAAAATCCCCCTCTATTTAGAAAGCTGTTCATTTACAAAAGAAAAAGTTTAAAGAATCAGTCATTTGAGCCCCTGTGTATTTCAGTTCTGCAAAGCAAGCAGGGCACCATGCCATATTTCCTTCTCCCTGGGACTTGTTTCAGGAGGCTGGTTCCCGAAGAGCTGTCAGCCAGCCAGGCTCCTTAGCAGCGATGCTGAAGTGTTCGCTTAGGAAAGGAGGTAGGAGGCATTTAAATCAGTGTTTCAGGCTGCCAAGATCAAAGCAGAAGTTGCACATTTTTTAAAGCGTAATGTGGCAGAACATCTAATAGCTGTAGTGCAGCAGTACAGCCGGTGTTGTTAGGGGTGCAACACATGAGTGGCCTGTACCTGGGACATGGCTGGCAGCACTGGCAGGAGCTGCCTCCCTGCAAGAGAGTGACAGGGAAGAGCCTGAGAGCCTCCTCTTGGAGGGCTTGAGCAAGGAAATGAGACTGGAGCTGAGCAGGGGAAAATAAGTCGAAGGAGGGGAGGAGAAACATCCCCAGGTCATTAAAATGGATCTGGAGAAGGAACATAGCCTATGGCTTTTTGCAGTGTAATTAGCTCTTAAGGATCCATGCCCTGAAGCTCTCAGCCATCTTAGGGCATGAGAAGAGACTTTCTAAGGCACCTACTATTAACTTGTCATTACAAAATTCAACTCTTTGAATTGCTGCTGACACAGGGAAGAAAATAGGGTAATTAGGCGGCCATGTCATTACTCTCCTTTTATTTATATTACCAAAGCACCGAGGAACTGGAGGTATTTCTTTGTCGCAGTGTGTCACACAAATACAGAACAAAGAGATGGCCCCTCTCCTCACAACTTGCAGTCTTAATATATGGACAAGAAAGCTTAAAGAAACAATGAAAATATTGAAATAGTGAGAGGTAGCAGGCTGAGCATCTCCCCAGAAGACAGGACTTGGGAGATGACCTGTCTGTGCTGACTGAAAGAGGAGGGAGAGAGGGCTGGGCTGGGCCGCAGATGATGAAGGCATGCACCCTCTGTCTGACACAGCAGAGATGGGGTGGGATGGCAAAGTCACAGGCTTAGGAAGGAAATCCTTGTGGTGATATGCTGGCAGCGTGTCAACAGCACAAGGTGACATTTGTCATTGCCAGAGCAAAAGCTCTTGCGCAAGCTGAGGCATGGGATTGTAACCCGGGAACCAAGCCGGCAAAACAACCAGGACATTTGTTGGTAGACACCAGGCAAGCTGCATGAACTCCATGGAGTAGAAAGCCAGGTTATAAAAAATGACAGTGCACCGTAGCTGGGGCTAGACGGTCGATTGTAGCCATAAGTGATTGCTTTAAAAAAACCCCGAAAAGTCCCTCCCAGGATTTAGAGCTTGTCAGTGGTGACAGTTTGACAGTCCAGGAGCCTGAAGTCTTCTCATTATCCACAGAACAGGTGCGGCATGGGAGGCAGCAGGACAAGTTTTTCAGCATTGATCTGACAAGCTTGCCTTTAGCAATAAGATGCCAGTTTTCTGTGACAGATAAATTGTTGATCTCCTCATGGAGTCTGCAATTTGTGGTGATAGGAGCAGTGGGTGAGTGAGGGTGATTTTGCACTCATTGAGAACTGTTTTGAGGCAAACCACCCATTTTGGATAACTTGAATGAAAAGTCATTCAGAGGTAGTGACTTAAAACCAAAACCAGTTACAATGTAATTTAAACCAATACCTGACAGACAAAAATTAGGGCCAAATTCAGCACTTTAATATTGTCTCACCCAAGTTCTGTGTGTTGGCTTTCATTCCCTTGAAACATTCCGTATCTTAAAAACTTCTGTTTTAGATCTTGTTATCCCTCTTGATAGGCGTCAATAATCAGGGCCCAGAAGCTGTTATCAGGAAAACTGGTGAGCGTGGCCAGCTTTGGTTTAGAATCACCAGCGCAACCTCACACAGATGCTGTACTTGAATTAATATCCCCTCACTTGGAAGCTGTTTTTCATTCAGTGTTTGCCATATGCTAAAATGCACAACCTTGCCTGTACCCTCCACGCTGGGCATCCTCACTACTAGGCTGGCTCTCTCCAGCTGCCTGTCCTTTTGCACTCCTGAATTTTGCTTTCTTGGCTTGCAGCAGCTCAGCTTCAGCAGGACCTGGGATTCCTGATGTCCTGGAAGCTAGGGCAGCCCATGGATGAACAACCCTGCAAACTGAGGAGGAACTAAATCTCCAGTGTCCTGATTCCTACAGAAATCTCCTAACCACATGGGTATCAGGCAAGAGGTAAGGACAACTGCTACTGCATGTTTTGAGATGAGATCTCGGCTACCTATGTGTGTAAAGACAGCTCCCAGAACACCTGGCAAGGCCCTCATCTTTCTGACTTAGGTCTGAGGATGCAAGGTCTCCATATCCTAATTTTCTATATCCCTAATCTCTGTCCCTAGTCTCTATATCTCCATGGATGGAATAAGTTTAATAAATAAGTAAACAAAAGATTCTAATCTAAGGCTTAGTTTAGCCCGATTTGCAGCACATTTGGGCAATCTGAAAAGCAACAATCAAACAAAAACTCATTCTTGTGTGACAGGAGGAATACTGGGGGATCAAATTGCTAAGGTAGGTACCTAAAATAGTCCTCAGTTTTTCTTCATATCCTGAATATTTTTTTGAATTCTCCCTTAGCCTTTAACTCCTTATTGGCAGAGTCACAGGTTAGCCAGTCCACCATTTAGCTTGGGTTGTAGTTTATGTTCTTCATTATTTGTATCAGGCAATCTGGCCTGCAACTCTGTCTGCTCTTTTAAGATCTGGAATTTATGCTGGCTGTGCTTTGTGACTTCACTAGTTTGTATCAAGTCCTTGAAGGAATATCGGTATTGTTCAGGACAGCAGTATACCTTTTTGGCCATGCGTTTTTATTCTGCACTGCAACTGGAAGATGTCACTATTTTCCATTATTTGTTCAAAATCAAATGGTGGGTTTCAGAAACCCTTTTCTACTCCTTTTCTACTGCCTTTTAAGACTCTCAGGTATAAACTACCTATGTGTGTGCAGTAGAAACTATGAACTTTATCACATACTGCCGCACCACCCTTTTTGTCGATAGTAACTTTCACCATCAACAGCATTCAAGGTGGATGCATCTTCCTGCCTGATCTGAAATATAGAATAGGTATATTTACTGAATATTTTTATACTGTTATTGTCCATTTTGCCATCTTCGCCTACCTTGCCTGAAGGAAGGTTTGTTTTCTTCTGAATATGTTTTAAGTGGGTCTTTATCAGTATTGATTGTTTGTTTCCCTATCCATATTTTTCAGCATTCCCTTTTATTGATTCTTTATACATTGATTTGTTCCACATTTTATTAATGTTTAACCATTTTTTAAGCAAGATGGCTTTTTGCCCGTTGTATTTATAGAAACTTGTTTTTTAGGTCATTCTTGAACCACATTTAAATTTAGTCAATAATGCCAACAGATGCCTTAATCTTTAGAAAATTGGTGCTTTTAAAGGCATAAGCTTTTACGTTATCTGTTGGTGCCATATCTGTCTGTACAACACCAGTGTAATCAGATCATGATCATTGCTGCCTCGGCAACAACTAAATTTTAGGTCATCTTGTACTGGTGATTGGCTTGTAGGAATCCTGCATCCCCTGGAACAGGCATTTATTGTTTTCTAGCAGAAAGATTTTCTACTCTAAACAGCAGCTATTTACTGTTAAATTTGTACATGTCTTTTTTGAGCAATCACTGTAAAGCCATTTCAAAATGTGGAACACCTTTGCGCAGTGGTGCTTAAAATTTGATGACATGGACTATTCAATTACCTGAACAAGTTACTCATCCAAGAAGGAGTCATAACTTCAGAAGCAGAAGATCGGCCCTCCAGTGTGGGAAGACAGAAAATATATCAGTTCAGAATTGCTTGTTTTGTGAGGAAATCAACCCATTTGATATATTTAGACCCTAGGGGAGATCCAAGGTTTCAGGAAAAGTCTGTTGTGCCTGGACTAGCAGCTTTAAGGGAGGAGGAGTAGGCAACACTTCTCCTCCCTCTTCCCTCCTCCTCCCTGCAATGAGGAGATGGGATCAGGACTCAGGAATGATCTCGTTGGAAACAGCATCATTTGAACTTCACGGACAACTGATCTCCAAGTCAGTTGTCTAAAGAAGAATGAAATGGGTGAGGATGGCAGCTCCTTACTCTACAGACCTCCGATGTCAAATGTTTCTTTGAGACTCCCTCCCTACTGCTAATCACTGTCTTGCTCTTTGCTGGCTGAGCTGAAGCCCACCCAACCGCCCGTGCATTTACAGAGACTGTGTCAAGCCCTTGGAGGAACATTATTACCGCCCAGGGTAGCAGAGTCTCCTTTTGATATTTTACACTGAATGACTGCAAAATCTCTCTCCACCTCCCCATCTCTTTGGTCACAGGGGAAGTGTTAGTTTAGATTAGGTTGCCATTTATTCATCTTTAAGGTTGCACTTTGCATATTAATAGGTTAGAATTGTACATCCATTTTCAGCACTTAGCAGGCCAAATAGTCAGCTGATATTTATAGTAAGTTCTCAACCTTGCATTAAGTTTTTATATTTGAAACACTTGGGTAACATAACCGCTCAGCTTTTTAAGTGGTTGCCATAGAAGGAAAGAGAAACATTTACATGCAGCGAAGGAGAACTAAAGTAAGTCTTGCAAGGTACTGTTCTGCATTGTCTCAGGCACTTTGCTGTCAATGGGGAATTGGGAACAGCAGGCATCCAAGTACTCAGCTTTTTACTACCAGCAATGCTCCTTCTAAAGTTTTTCCCTTTGAGTGAAATTCATCATATGTAAAACCTGAAGGCATATTATACTGTTCTGATCATCCTCTATTACTCTTGATCCATATGTGTTTTAGCCCAGTCAACCCCAAATGTTCAAAATTCATAAATCACACTCCCATAAGTGATATTGAGTTAGAAGCCAGGAGTTTTTAAGGAAGAAAATATAAATAATAAAAACCTTTTTTATTTCTTTTTGGTTTATGAGCTGTTAGGTGCAGATGAGTCATTATCACAAGGTCTCCTCCATGAAAATTAGGTCTACAAATTTCCCTTTGCTTTGCCTTGCCTTGCCTTTACTGTTAAGAAGAAGCCTTGGGTAAGAATGTGTCCTGCCCCATTTTGTCTGTCTTGCAACTATAAGAAGGCAGTGGGAAGGTCTCAGCTTTTTGCACATTGAAAAGAAAGATTATGAATTACTCCTTGACTGGCAGCAGTTCATTAAAAAGAGGCTGGAGAGCTTCATGCTTAAGGCATGTCAAGTCTGTGAGCACAGTTGCTGGCTTCATGTGGGAAAATATGGTTGAACCTAGTATATTTTTTTTAAAAATGCTCACAAAATATTCCTAATTATTTAACCTGGCCTGCAATTATTTTACTTTCTTTCGGACTGTAGTGGTGGGATTCACTTCAAAGATTAAGACGCCTAAATGTAGGCATCTGCACTTATGTGTCTATACGTGAGCTGGGTGTCGAAGCTCTGTTACAGGTGACAGCAAATTATGGAGGGACTCACTTGGTTAAACATAGGTGTAAGAGTCATTTTGGGTCCTGGGGGAGCCCACTTGGTCTCCAGATGCTGTTTCAGAAAGACCACTCTGCCATAAGTTTATGTCATACCTTCTTGCCCTGTGCAGGTATCTGGGATACTCTTGAACATCTCCAATGGCACCCTCCTATGCCGAGGCAACAAGATCCCTCACCTGGGCACAGTGAGTAAAGCCTAGGGATTTATCCAGCCAATATGTGGGCGCCTGTGGTGGAGAGAGCTGAATGCCTCTGCACACACAGCTTACGGAGCTGCCTTTTAAGTTACTCTAAATACAGGCATCTAGCACATCTCAGATGCTCTGAAGTATCTGAGACATCTGCACTGGGCTGCCAGTGCAGTTGTGAGACTCGTGCCTTGAGGACACGGTGTGGAGTGGCAGCTGGAAGCAGGGTGGGATGCCCTAGGGCATCTCCAATGGACCTAGATACCAGTGTATGGGCAAATGAACTGAGTTCTGCTATACTGTCCAGATTTCCACTGAGTATATTGGGAACTTAGACACCCAGCTTACAACAAGACATCTAGAAGTGTCTTAATATGTAAGCAGAACCACCCTTTGACTGTTATATTATAAGGTGCAGACATACACTATTTAAAACTCACATATATTTTTCATCCAGTAGTATTTGTATTACTAGATGTTACTCAGCTGCACAAAGGTAAGAAGTTCTTTGTGTAAGAAAAATCAAAAGCAACAACTGCATATGCAATAAGTTATTTGGTTCAGTTTCCAGATTATTACTTTTTCTCTTTGTATGTCTGCTCTTTTTTAGGTCAATGATGTATTTTGAAACTTGTATTACACACTTTTTAAATTCCCCAATGCATTATTAGAAAAGAACATCAAATTATGGCTTTTCAATTGCAAGATGGATATCTGTCCCTTTGCATATGCATTTTATGTAAAAACATGAACATGCATCTAATTTGCTTACTACTCTGTGACTTTTGTATTATGGTTTTGCTACAAAAGTTTCAAAAATTTTTTCAGACCAGTGGATCATGTCTGAAAGAACAAAGCAGCAAACACATTGTTGCTTTTTATTAAGGCTAATACATGCTAATATATGCTAATACCATTTTCTAAAGTACTAAATAGTGATATCAGATTCCAGCATAAGAGTCAGTGGATTAGTCACAGGTAGGCGAGAGATGGATAAACCACTAAGCCCAAAGATCACAGATTAGAAGGAAAATTGAAAATTCAGGGAAGAAAGAATATATTTTCAAGGACTATAGGCAGATTGCTTTTTGTCACTGCAGATCATTGTCCAGATCTTCATTTTCCAGGAAATAGTATTCTGAACTCTATCTTGAGAAAGCCAGTACTAAAACAGAAGGAAAAAGCTCAGCCCCTGCTCTGCCTAATGTTAACGGCTGAGAGAGCTGCTCTGCAGCTGCAACGGGAGGGAGTTCCCATCTGCGGAGCGCAGTCCCAGGGTGAGCGCTACCTTTCTGCTTTGCCTGCTTCTCCAGGTGGGCTAATTCTTGTGAGTGGTCAGGGCTCAGTTCAGTTGCCTAAACATAAGCTCTAGTGGCATTTGAATAATCCTAGAATACTCTCAGGTTTTGGTAGGTCTTATTTAGCCCCATGAAGATGTCTTTGATAACCATGAGTGTTGGAAACAGCAGGAGATGCTCGTCCGTGGGCAACTGAACTTACCAGCTGAAAGCTTTAGGTTTTTCCATTTGCTAGGATCATTAGTACACATTTGGCCGGGCTTTGCTGCTTCTCCTCAGAAACCAGGTGTCTGGTGTCTTCCCCATGCTGTCTGAATATCTGCTTATGCTATAGAAGAATTTTGCTCCGGGGAATCCTGAGATGCTGCATTTAGACAACTTTAAGTCTTTCTAATGCCACAGAAAGAGGAGGCTTTATGGGACCCCAGGTGTGACTCTGAAGGTCACTATATTTCATGTAAGAAAAGTCCTTGTCTGGTCTTTTCCACTTGCATACAGAGATTTCACTCTGTCTGAAAAGTACAAAACAGAGACCTCCCCTGACTAAACAGGAATCTCATGAGTTGAGTATACTTGTGAAAAAAATGAAAGAGTGAAGGGATACTTTCAGGATGAAGTCAGTCAGCCTTGAAAAAATATCAGGAAGGAGAGTAAAAATTAATGCCAAGAACTGAAGACCTTGTATAGGTCTTCATTAACTGAGAGAAGAATAGAACTCCAGATTTTTCTCTGGGGGCTGGTAAAAATTTCCACCATATTTTAGCTGAACAACAGAATTGCAAGGTTTTTCCTTATTCTTTTTTTTCTGGTTAAGACAATGGGCCATCACAAGAACTCTTACTAATTATGCCCCAGGTGATAAGTGAATGATGTATAAATTTCACTCTTTCTTTCTGCTGTAATCCTGAGACTGTCCCTAGCAGACTGTGTGAACAGCCGTCCACCCACAAATACACAATCACACAATAAGATTATTGTGGAAAAGATTGGTTAATTTGATTAATTGTATAATAGCAGCATAGGATCTCAGAAATAGTCATAGGGAAACCAAAATCTCATAACAGGCAAGCATTATTTTCTAAATTGTCATTTCAATGGAGAACAGAGCTGGATTTCCACTGTAGTTTTTTTTTTTTTACACTCAGAAATTAACTTTTCTAGAGAGCTGATGGCTTGGATGAACCTGTGTGAGTCTGAGTCATGCCCATGCCATGCAGTTTCTGAGAGCAAGCATTTTGATTTCCAGGTGATGGTACCATGGTTGCAGAAAGCTCTTGTGCTATAGCCAGCACAAACACTCCAAAAGATGGAAGTAAGAACTGTTAAATACTGAACAAAGGAGCCATCACTGTCTTTATTTCTCCCTTTATTATTTTTAAAGTATTTGGAAGAAGACAGTTGCAGTAAGCATTATTCACCTCCTTTTCAGCCTTGTTGCTACTTTTCTGTCCACTTTTAAGCAGGGTACTATAAAAGCACAATTGACAAGAGATAGGATATTTTCTGTTCCTTAAAATCAGAAGCTTGCTGTGCCTTACTGGTTTTACTACCCATTAGCCAGAGGGAAATCTGATGTTTTCGCTCATCTTGTACCTTGAAAAATGCCCCATCCTAGGAATTAGAGAAAGAAAATAATGACTGAACAAACAAAATAGACAGCAAGATGACAGCTGGATGATGGCAATAATATGTAATCTTGAGAATGAATTTTGTTCATTAAGCCTGCAGGGATCCCACACTCAACTTCTGTAAAACAAGGTCTTTAAAAATTGCACATAAATACTAAAATGGCCATATTACCTCCTTTTGTAAGGGATGAAGTAATCACTTAAAAACATGAACCACGGCTCTGCAAGGTGACTTGAGTCTGTGCATGACAAGGACCCAGGTTGCATCTCTCTTCAAACAAAACACAGAAACAGTTGTCTTTTGGTGTCTACTCTTATTAGCTGCACTCTGTATGCCATCTACAATTTAAAATCTTCTCATGAGCTGTCCTTTTCTCCCGTTGTAATGTTTCCATTTCTGAAGTGAAACTCTGGACTCACTGAAGTCTGCAGGAGTCTGGTCTTTACTTCCCTATTGGTAAGCTGTCATAGTTGGTACACCTTCAAAAGGCCACCCCAAAGTCTGTGCTTTCTTCTGTATCCAAGCTAATTTCTAATCACATAACCCTTCCTCCTTCCTTGCTGCCTTCCTGCAAAAACATGTTCTCATTTTTCCATTTTCTTCACTGTGGCACTGGCAGTAGGCACCCGCAGAAGCTCAAGGAGCACAGTAACCTCAGTAGCAGGTATTATTAGCTCTATTATTGGCACTATTAGCAGTTGTGTACTGAGGATTTATGTATACTTCGGAGTGCATTGTAGCTGAATAACCATGTTTGCAAGCAGAGACAAAAGACTTGATTAATCTGTACGCTCACTTCCTTTTTCATATTTAAATGACTTTTTCAGATGTGTCAATAAATAATAGAAATACAGTGGGTAAATTGCTCATTCATTAAGGTGCTGGGGTATAATTTTATTTATAAAAGACATCTTTGCACAAGTCTGTGAGAGCTATTTACACAAGGCCAGTTATATCTTTAATCTATACTTGTAGCACCTAGAGGCCTAGCTGCAAACATGTATAATAAGGAAAGCTAAGCTTCAAAGAAAGTGGCTAGTTATATTTACTACACAGTCACCTGTTAACAAATAGACTGATTGGGAGAAGGAAAAACAAGTTAAATGGTACAGGCAAAAATCAGTTGTGCCTGTATAAACCCACTAATTAAACCTCAGAGAGACTAACGCGGTCTATATGGGAGCTTTGACCTGTCCTATTACTGCCTGAGATGAGACCAGGCTATTCTAATTAACGTGACTCTCCAGGGACCACTGACTTGATGCTGAATTTTGTGCAGACACCTGATCACCATAGTAAATAAAAATCCCCAACTTCAGACTGCAAGTGCTTCACTATGAGCTGCTGAGACATATTTTCCCTCTGTGTGTAAGACTCACAGTCATACAAAAGTATGCAAACAGTTGCCCAGGCACTACTTTGAAACTCAGGTACGCACATGTCCGCTTCTTTTCCATTATCTTCATTCAACCTTACTGAGACTCAGTGTGACCTTCCATATATATGACTTTATTTAAGCTATAAATTGCATACTCTGTAAGAGTTTATTTTCTCGTTGTTCCCAATAGTATTTAAGTACTCCAGAGGCTTTGCTTCATGAGCGCTTTTGCTAGGAGGTTGTTGCGTGTTGATATGTTTGCCTCAACAGCAGAGATGAATGTCTTATTAAAATTGATGGGTTTTACTACATGACCTTTTCAAAAAACATTTTACATTTTACTTAAGATCCTCAAGCAGTTGAAAGCTTACTATTCACATTACACTTCTGTCCCATTTAATTTCCTCACTCCTCTTCAGTCTTGAAACAATTAGAAATAAGACAGGCTTTACTTTAGCTTTAAAGAAAAGACTACTTTTTAATGGAATGCAGACAGGACCTTCTCAGAAATGACATTATATCCACATACGGATGGTGATACAGGCAATCAGAGACTAAATAATAAATCTGGGCTACAGCTCTGGGAAAATTAAAATTGTTAGGGCATGATCCTAGGCAATGGGATGTAGTTACTATAGCGGGAAGCTGTCAGAACAGTCTCTGGCATGCTTTTGGACCATGCTAAACCACACACAGGGTACCAGCTTCAGCTCCAAATGATGGCTCTAGGGTTCGCATTCTCCTAAGCAAACCGGCAAACATTCACATTCATCTTAACTAAGTGTCTTAGGCAAATTTCAAATATCACTTGGATTAAAGTCACAGTTCAGCCACCTCAGCCAAGAAAGCTCTTCAGAAAAAATGATATTAGTTAGGCGGTGCACTGTGACAACTAGATGAAAGCCCATGGGGAGAAAGCTGGAGACAGGTTATAGAGGGGACCCAGGATTTCAGCTGCTAAAGCTGAAGAGTTCGCAAAGTAAAAATTAAGAAAGGATGAAGCCAAAAGCTTTGGAGATGAAACGAGAACACTGCAATGTTGAGAAACGATGAGGAAAGGTTACAGAGCACCTTACCAGAGACAGGCAACACTTGTGGGACAGTTACCTGGTGTGGCGATGCTGGATCTGCATCTCTCATACCTCAGAGCCCCGTGCACACACACAGGCGAGGTGACCCTCCTGATCCAGCAGCAGCATCGCTGCATCAGCCCTTGCCAAGAGGTGAAGGTCATCAGCAGCTGACCCACGCTTTTGTATGCAATTTCACCAAAATCATCTAAAACCCACCCTGGCATTTGCCTCTACAGTAGTATTACCACTGTTTTCCAAGGAGGCGGGAAGAATGTGTGGGCTTAAGGTAGAGAACAGTGACACAAGGGTTAATATCCCTGGGGATGGCATTTTAATGTGTCTTTCGCAGAACTGCATTTCTGGTGCCATGCTGGGATGCTAACAGATGAAGCATGTCTGGCTCCATGTCCCTCAATATTTCAACCTTTTATCTTCTGGTCCAGTGACAGAGTGGTGCCTAACTGAAATACCACCCATACTGTGACAATTCAGTTGTTTTATGTTTAAAAATGTCCTGTTGTTTACTGAAATATGACACCACCAGAAAACCAATAGGAATTAGATGAAATTATTTGCTTGCCTTAAACACTAGCTTTTTTAGCTGCAGCAAATCCATGTTTGCTTTGTAAATATCTGCTAGTGATGGGGCCAGCTGGATTAAAATAACCAGGGAGTAGAAGTATCAGCCTAGGCAGAAAAAAGAAGTTAATTATAAGCAGTACAAAGCCAAAAAGAAGTCACCAGAAAATACTGTTATTTTTCCTTAACTTTTTATTATATCTTAGAATACAAACTGAGTTTTGACACTAAATGACATACATTAATTCAAACAGCTTACATCCTTATGTGTTGTAAAGTATATCAATGGTAAACTTTGCTCTTTTATTGCAGTTGAAAAATTTTGCATTTCCATCTCAATATTTAAAAACGTGTTTTTGCAAGTGGAATGGACGATGGCAAAACACTGCAGAGCTGTTTAGAGTATATTGACCCTGGACTGGACACCGCTTCCTATCTGCATTGTAAGACTGGTTACTGACCACAGATGTTGCTCCTGATCCAGGGCTGGTTGACCAACAGCTTCTAAACGTGAGGGTGAGCAGCAGTGGATGACAAAAATATGTGAACTGTGCATGTACATGATTGAATCCATGTTTTTATATAATTAAAGAAATACATGATTTGATGTCTTGAGCATTTTTGTAAGCGACTTGTGTCCATTTGATATGGTGAACAGCAAACAACAGGACCCTACAAAAAAAAAGAAAAGGGGAAGATACATATGAAACAAACTCCCCAGTTGCAAGAATAATTCCATGTCCTTTTCTACATTATACAACACAGCATATCAACTATGCAGACGAGAAAATTTGCTTTTTTAATAAAACAACAGATTTTGAAATTGCAGAGAAGGTAAAAACATTGTATGTTTTAAAAGAAGTTCATAGTTTAAGTATATACTTAAGTATATTTGTCAATAAAAGGGACCACTTAGTGATATTTATTTAACAGGCTATCATTTCTAGAGTTGCTAAATCCTTTACTGCTACATTGCAACAAGGGAAAAGCAAGTGATTATTGATGTATGCTCTACATCATTTGCCTCTTTATCCATATTTGTGTTTGCACCATTGTTGCTCCTATTTTAATAACAGAAGATAGAAATATAGGTTTGATTTAGAACTATTGCTTGGTATAATAACCTTGGGGGGGGGGGTAGGAAGGCAGACAAAACCAAGCAGATGAGCTGTGGTAAAATGATTAATAATCTGTTTGAAAAAACTCCATTGATTTAATAATTTGGGGCTGAATGAAGTACATTTTGGAACAATCAATTAGCTGATGTGCAGAGTGCCCTTGCTGAGTGCATAAAGACAGCAGCATCTAAAGGTTAAAAACTGATTCATGAGAACCTGCTAGGAAACACTTCAGTGCGGAACATGCATGAGGTCAAGTGTGAAAACAGTTTCCTGCTTATTCTGTTCTTTATCTCCAAGCAGAGAAGAAATCAATAATCCCATATTGTGCACACTTCTGAATAAGAACTAACTGTCCCATTCTGGGCCCATTCAATTCAGATCCATGCATCACTAATAAAAAAAGAAATAAAGACTCTTTCTCTCTATCAGCACAAATTAGGACCAATGTTTTCTTTCTTCCTCCTAGTGCTCCTTTAAAGACGACTTAGCTTGTGGCGCATGAGAGAGACGCAGAAGATAACATACAGCTATTTGGACATACATCTCACAAACTAATCTGTCTACAGCACTCTGCATGTAAACCTGAAATGTCCAAGAATGGGAGGAGGGTTTGCCATAGTTCATGGAGCAGCATTTTGCCATTCTCTGCTCTTTTTTCTGTCCTTCTCTCTCTTTAAACTGAGGTGATTGCTTACAGGAAGCGAGGCAGGGCAGGGAGAATCAGAAATCCCATTCCATCAGTCAGTTCCTTTCAGTGCAGGTGGTTTTCCTTTTTCTGTTAGCAAACATTGATTTTCTTAGTTTTGTTTCTTTGAAGCTTTACTCTCCAAGGATCCGCTCACATTCATTGTATTGCTGCAGATCATCAATAACAGCAAAAAACCCTCTGACAATAGGGCGGGCTACTTACCTGCTTCTCTGGAGCCAGCAGAGACAACACAAAAGCACAAAAGGAAGCAGAAGGAAGGTAGTCTGTTGGTTTATCCGCCCTTAATATTCTCCTCTGCTGTGATGCCAGCAACAAAACTTATGGTCAAGCTGCAGCTGAGCAGAGACCTCTGCCTAACGCTGTGACCGGCAGCATCACCTCAGTTTGCTGGTCTCTTATGTGTCTCCATCCCATTTACCCATCTCTTGTAAACTCATTTAGGTAGGGACCATCTTTTTAAACTTTGCTTGTAGGGCACTGTCACAGGAAAAACTGCCCAGCTCATGCAGCTTAAACAAATCAGGATCAAAGTGGTTTAGCTATTTATTCATGACATGTAATTAATGAGCATTCAGTGAAGTATATATTCAGAATCAATATCAGCAATACCACAGGTAAACCACAGTGCTCGACATTTAAAAAATGTTAATGAACTCCAGCAAATTTCTGAAGACCCTTGTGTAACTAATCCCAAGAAGTTTTAATCCCCTCACCCCCAAGGTTGCCCGTGTGCCCCCTTCCCCGGGAGCAGGGTCCCCTTGCAAGCACCCCCTCCTGTGCACCCGTCCTAGGTGTACCCTATCGCTCCCTGCCCCCTTGGAGAGTTTGGGGTGTCCCATTGGACATTGCATCGCATACGCCGCACGCTGTTGCAGCAGCTGCAGTGGCCCAGGCTGTTTGAGCAAGGGGGGGCCGTGCGGACGTGGGGCTGCTCTTGTTTGTGTTCAGAGCTGGGCCCTGAGCTAGCAGGGAAGCTTGGAGCATAGCGGGCTGGAAGGGAGCTCGAGGGTTGTTTGTCCATCATTGAAATCCTGGGCAGAGTCAGCCCGGCTCAGCTGCAGGTCTCCCAAGCAGCAGATGAGGCATTTCTACCCGAGGGGTTTTTTTTTTTCCAGAGAGCCATCTCTGCCTCTTCTTGTTTGACATGTCTGGCCTGACTTAACCCCTATCCCTTACCTAAAAATCCAGGTGTGCATTATGTGCTTGTCACACTTGAGTTCTCACGCCTGGCAGCAGCAAGGCGTAAAATGGGAGTTATTTGCAATGCGTTTGCACTCATCACTGAGTAGTGTGGAGATTCCTGATGTGCCTGTGTCAATACTCATGCTCAGAAACACCAGGACTGAAAAGACTAGTTTGGTCTCTCATTTTGCAGGCAGCATGTAAAGGGATTGAGCTTTTTATTTTTAATTGAAGTGATTTGGGATTTAGCTACCACTGCTACAACAAAAGGCTTTTCCAGAACCTTCCTCTTCTGAGGCTTAGAAATATTTCTCTAATTTCCAGCCTAAATATATTCATGGCCACTTTATACCCTCTGGTTCTTGCACTAGCAATGTTCATTAGTCTAAATAACAGCTATTTCACAGACTGCAGCACTGGAGGCCTAGTAGGAAGCCCCATAGCTAGACAGAGCTGTGGGCATCCTAAATCCATTTTTCAAGGAATTCTTCAAGGCTGGGGGAATAGCTTGGTGAGAGAGCTGTATGGAAGCCAGACTCTCAGCTGGTGGGGAAAACTAGCAACAGTGGGAAGGATTTCTGGATGAAAACCAATAAATGCATTATTATACAGGATATTACATGCAGTGGGATGCATTTAGCTTCACTTGAGAGTGGGAGCTGAATTTCCCTTGGTCATTATCTTATCTCCCACAGCTGATGCAAGATGGTTTCCAAGGTATGAAGGTTGCTTTCCAAAAGAAGGTTAAATCTTCACCAGGAGATTCAAGTATACTAATTTAGCATTTATTAATAGAAAGGAAATAAAGGTTATTACCTCAGCTCATAAGCAAGAAAGCTTAACTCAGTTACACTTTGCCAGATTCAAAGCATCGTCCCAGATAGCCTCTACAATAGCTCCTGGTGACTGCATGAAGTGAAAAAAATGATTTGTGGACTTTTTATTTGTGGCCTAGTTTTGTTCATTTATGTCGCTCTCAGGAGGCAGTGAGGACCAGGTCTGCCACCAACAAGCCTCTACATCAGAGCACAGCTACCATCCCATTGCTTTATCTACTTCTTCTGAACAGGGCTGCTTGAGAAGTTTTCATGTAGTAGAATCTCAAGTGGGTCAGCAAGATTCACATGCAGGAAGGCCACCAGTTCCCTTTTCTTAATATGCTCATCAGTTATCTGCTGATAAAAGTATTTCTTTTCTGTCTACAGCCAGAACACACATTCTAGGTTTCTGGTGGAACATTTTCTTCCATTTCATGACGTGTGGCTAAATCAATTTTTCAAAAGCTTCCCTGGCACAAATAATGTTGAAACCAATAAGCTCTGATTTGATTACCCTAGTCTAGGGATATCTTGACCAGGTATCTGTAGCAAATGAAGGCACGGACTCAAGAGGTGGTGCATCTTGAGACATTTATTATTTGTTTCTGAGTATATTTATACTAAGAAGTTTGCTGCTCCAGCAGTTTCACAGATACACTTCGCTAAGCCAGTCATCATGCTGATTATGTCACAGGTAGCCAATCATTGCACCGATCACTCACGCAGCGACCATGCCTTGTACTTTGCTGCTTGCTTCTCCTTTCCCAAACGCTTTGCTACTTGTAACTCCTTGTACCTTGCTACTTGCTTCTCCTTTCCCATACGCTTTGCTACTTGTAACTCCTTGTACCTTGCTACTTGCTTCTCTTTTCCCATACTTTTTGCTGTCATGACCCTCCACATCTCCCCCTTCCTTTAATAATTGGAAGGCTAAGGCAGTATGAACTTGCAGGGTCATGACTTGTTTCATACTTCGGTCGATCATCCTTTGCATGCAATTCAAAAAGCATGGCACACAGATTAGTACTGCAACAAATACAAAACCTATAATAAGTCCTAGAATCAGTATTCGTTTTAACCAAGGTCCTACAGCAAGCATATTCAACCAATCAAACATTCCCCATAAGTTTTTCCCATCGTCTTCTTGCAATTGTTTTGTTAACTCCTTCAATCTTGCAATGCTCGTATGTATTGCCTCAGAATGATCACTCAGATTCATACAACACATTCCCTCAAAATCCTGACAGCCATGGCCTTGGGCCAATAGCAAAAAATCAATTGCAGCCCGATTTTCTAAGGTGGCGTGTCTAACTGAATCTACGTCTGTTAATAGGGCGTTCAAAGCAGTACTAGTAGCATTTGCTTCTTTTGCAAGCCAACATCCTAATTTGTTAAGTTGTGACAAAGCATGAGCGGTCCCTATCCCTGCAAAAATGCTACCCAAAATATGCTTAGTTGGGTCCCACAGTTCTACGTCGCTACTACAGTCTGATGTAAAGCTGTGGGTGGACCGTTTTGTCCGAACACGGGCAGTTCCATTAATTAACAACTTTTCGGGATGGAACAACATCAGAAGCCCAAAGGTACATGGGCTTCCCACTTAATAGGATACTGGTTTTGTCTTACCGGTTTAGCTCCAGATTTTAGAACAACCTTCACTGGTTTCACCAATTTAGACCAACCTGGAATTCCGCTAGCCCATACAACTGGTATTACTGCATCCTATTAAAAGCTAGCCAGGCCACTTCTAACATTTTTCCCAGATCTCTTGAATCTGCCCCTTCTAATTTTTGAAGTTTTCTTCTTATGTCTGGGGCTGATTGTCCCATAAAAATAGAAGCTAGCTGCTGTGCTTCCTCTGGTTTCTCAGGATCCAGGTTGGTATATTTTCTGGCAGTAACTTTTAATCATTCCATAAAAGCAGATGGGGATTCAGTCGGTTACAATATCCATTTCTGAGATCTTGTTAGAAGTCCCCGGGGTCCTGGCAGGTTAGGATCCCACCCCGGGTCTGTAGCAGGAAAATTCTGATCTAGCATTCTCTGCAAATCCCCACCAGCATGTGCTCCTTCCGCCTGTTTCCGAGCAACTTTTAATACCATCTTCTTTTCAGTACTATCCAGCAGGGTGTTTAATATTACCTGCAAATCATTCCAATCTGGATCCTGAGTCCTAATTATAGTTTCAAACACTTCTGCCACTTTCTCCGGATCTTCTCTATAGTTCCCTGCTATTTCCTTCCAGGACCTTAACTCCATTATAGAGAAAGGCACTTTAACTGTTACAGGTCCAGTATTTCCAACTGCCTGCCAAAGGGCAGCCTGTAAAACCTCCCCCACTTCCCCTTGTCGTCCTTTTGTTCTCCCTGCAATCGGGCTAAATCCTTCTGCCTCTTCAGCCTCCCCAACAACATCTTCGGCATCCCCCCCCCCCACCTCTGTCGGGGGTGACCAACAGCTCCAAATCCTCTTCCTCTTCCCGTTTACACTTTAAACACCTCTTTCCAATACTACAAGCAGAACAACACCTTTTCATCTTTTGACCCTTTCTCTCCTCTAGTGCTAGTATCATCGGATCCTTTGGAATCATTCCACAATCTTTCTGCCATTTGGGGTGGTTTCCTAATGCGAAAAACAAGTCTACATACATTACTTCATCCCATTTCCCCTCCCTTCAGCAAAACAACATTAATTGTAATATGGTATTGTAGTTCACAGTTCCATTTTTAGGTCATTTTTCCTGATCTTCTAAAGTATACATGATTACAATGATTACAGTATTCAATTAATTGTTCTCTTGGTAAGTATACATCCCAGCGGACCTGCCGCCTCTTTCCAGTGCTTTAAAATACATCCCAGGGGTGAATTCTTTAAAATCCCCCCCTCTTTCAACGCTTGGTTACCCATAATCACAAAATCCACAAAACAAAGTCCAATAACATTACAAATGTCAAATTGCCACACAAATTGAGCAATTCGGGACTCTAACCCGACCTTTTAAAGAAAGGAATGCCTTTACCTTTCCCAGGGGTCTTGTTCAGAGCTCTTCGGTCCGGGGATCGGAGGTTCTCCCCGAGAATCCCTTGGTGCCGGCTGGAGGTCCTGCGATCCAATGGATCCAACGAGGTTCAGAAGCAGAGTCCCATCTGGGTCACCAAAACTGTCACCAAAATCGGGAGAAAAACTCCTTAACACCAATGTAGCTTTAAGAAGCAGGCATTCTCTTTATTACGGCGCCGGCTACACGGGGGATAGCTCCACCCAACGTGCACACCGTGTGTCGCATCATCTAAAGTTTATATTGCTCTATCCTATGCATATGCATTAAATTTCCAGGAATGATTATACATATTCATTCTATTTCCTAGAACTAATTACTACATTTACATAATCATTACGCATGCGGTCTGAGTCTATGGGGGTCTTCTGTGGGGGTCTCTGGTGGTCTCTGGTGGTCCCCAGTGGTGTCAGAAGAGGTGTCACTCAGCGTCTTGCCATGAACTTTGCTCTACTTTTCCATACATGGTCTCAACTTGGCCTGCTTCCTTGTTTGAGAAAAGCTTTTTCAGTCCTAATCTTGGCTCCAACTGGCTTCTGCTGGTTTATCTGTACTTTCTCAGGATGTATCATTCCCAGCTGCACCGGTGTCCTTGGGTATGTTTGTCTGAGGCTCCTGTTGAGACTCCTTCTTGTCCGAGCTGGTAACAGTTCCCCCATTCCCCCCCCCCCCTTTGAGATTCTTTCTTGTCTAGGCTTTTTGGTAACGTATATATATACATAAAAGGAGGAAGTGGCTGCCTTTGTCTGTTAGAATGTGAAATATGGTATTGAATAACAGGGTTCTTTTCTGTTATTTGAGTTTCACATTTAGATTACCACTGTTTATGCTAAGTTACACATAACAGGTGGTATTTATTTTATTTCTGAGTTCTGTTATTTGTCACTCTCCTCTGAAGAGTGATGGAGTGAGGTGCAACCTAGCTTAAGAAGGGGGGGGGAATTGTACCTTCCTTGGCAAGGCTATTAAGCGTGTTAAATGGGGAAAAGGTCCCTGAGGTTGTAGGGAGTGGCAGAGAAGGGAGTCACAGGCACCAGAGAGCTGGGAGATTGTACCTCCTACAGAAAGACTGAGAGTCTTTAGGAGTTCAGAAAGCCAGGACTCAGAGGGGACAGGAAGAATTTCCCAGGGAGCAGGATGGACTGGGAAAGCTTTGCTACAGCTGAGAAAGTCATGGAGTTAATTGTGAGTAAGCCTGGAACAAGAATCTGCCTGCAAGGACACAGGACCTGGAAAGAGCTGTGTGTAAATCATTCTTATATTTATTCTGTCTGACCTAGTTGCTTTGAGTTTTATGTATGCCAAAAACTAAGTTTCTAGTTTTTACTCTAATGAAGCCTGACTTTTTTGCATTTAGAAGTTTTTCAGGCTTTTGGAAGGAGTTCATTACAGGAGAAGGGCTGAGCAAATCCACTTCAAAGCTGTGTCTCACTCGGGGCTCCACACATACATTTAACAGCCTCCAAAATGAGCTGCATAGATCAGCAAGTCCATAGCTAAAGAGGTCTGATGCATACATCCAGCTATGCAATAAGGGTTAAAACTGAAGAAGTATAAGCTGAAATCTTAGGCATTGTCTAAAGCCAATCAGGAAGGCACTTGCAAAAAAATGACACCCCAGAATCCCTGATCACAAGAGAAAGGCCAAAAGAACTCCTTGCAGATAGGTTAATCATTTGGATTATTATAGCATTGATTGCTTAGATCTCATCTATTTCCATTAAATGAATCTCAGCTTTGACAGACATGCAGTTTGGGCTCTGTTGAAGTCAAAGGCGTAAATCTGAATTTGTAATTGTGGATAACACATCTAGCAAGTCAGTAACCTCTAGCAGGATGGGATAATGTTCATCCAGGAGCAATATTTTGTTCCACCGCCTGACCTGAATCTGGACATTTACCTACCCACTAAGTTCAGCCAAAAAAAAGGCACCTCTACCAAAATAAGAGGTCCACACAGTTTTTAAGATGATATAATTATGCCAGTTTAAATTCACCAGTCTCAACAGTATAATCTGTATAGAGTAGAAAAGCTGAGGGCTTATGAGGGTCATGTGCAGTCTTCTGTATCCTACAGAAAAGACAGCAGTGATAGCAGATCACAAACTCTTCAGGGCAGGGATCTCTCCATTTCTTCATTTTCTTTGTGTAACTTTTTCATACTCCACTTTTGATGAATGTGAACCTGTTTACAGAGGTTTTATTTTAGACAAAAAGAAAAAAAATGAGAAGCATAGTCTGCTCATTGCCAGACACTGCTCAGAATGCAAGTCAGAACCACAAACGAGAGTGCTGTTGGCTTTCCTTCAGGTGCCTTGCAAGGGCTATGCTGTACTACATCTCCCAGCAGATGACATCGCTATTATTCCCTCACTTTCATAAATTTTCAGTCCATCCATGAAGGCAAGGAAAAAAGTGTCACGACCTGTTTTTTTATTAAAAGATATTGGCAATGACTCAATTTTAAAAAACAGTTATGATTGCATTTCTTCCTGTCTCACTTCTTTTTCAGCTCCGTAGATATCCTCTTGAAGCTGCATAATGGCTTTATGTACCATAAGGTTATCTCAACCAAAACCTGCTGGAAAACTTACTTAATTAAGCTCTACTTCTAAGATGGGCCCTACCCTTACATCTACCCTTACTATGTAGTTTACATCAGCCTAAATCTTGACTACTGCTGGGTGATTCCTGTATTTTTGGTCTCCCAGCTGGAATTTGCAAATGATCTCCAAACTGTATCTAAAAAGACAACAGTTTGCCTGCTGCTAGGTGAGTATGAGGTTGCTTTGATGACTGTTAGGACTAATAGAAAGGCATGTTGTTTTCACAGAAAATAGGACCACAGGGACTATTGGGTAATGTCCTCTCACGTTACATATACATCACAGGCTCCTGAATTTCACCATGCTGCCTTTGTATTTATCCCAGACAATATTTTTAGACTGAGCAAGGCTATGTTTATGGCTTCATACAATGAGAGTGAGCAACACCTTCTAGACCTGAGAAGAACAACATACCGATTTTTGAGCCCCAAGAGAGCAAGCAATGCCCTTTGGATACTCACCAGGCAAGACACGTGTCAGACACATATCACTGACACTGGACACAGTGGAGGTTATGTAATTGTCACATATTTTTGTATGTCATCATCGTCTTGGGTCAAGCCAGCTTCCTCTTTCTGCCCAATGGCACAAAATGACATTAAAGCACACATCTGCATTGTTAGTAATAATATCTTGTTATCCCAGTGTATTGCAGCTACCCTTGCCAGCACAGCCCATGCAGGGAGCTCACTTCTGTCCTTCCCTCCTTCTGAGTTTTAATGGAGCTCAGCACAACTGGTGAAACTAGAAGCAATTTTATCTAGAGGGGTTCAAGAAGAACTGGGTGCTTTTCCAGGCCCTCACCTGTTCTGGCACTAACTTTTCACAGTCTTAGTGGCTATGAATCAGTGGAAGAAATGTTTTTGCATGACATGAGGTTTACTTGTATTACCAGATCCACCACTCTCAAAGGACATTCATGACCAAATACATATGTCTCCTCAAGAGACAATCATGACCAATACATGTATCACCACCTAGAATCAGGTTTCTGGCCTTCCCTTCTTGTTCCTGTGTACCTTCCCTTTCAAGCTTTCTCTACCATCCTCCCTCTAAGCGAGAATTCAACCAGGTGGTGGAAGAGTTCCCTCTGCTCAAGGTGCTCTCTGCCTTCCTCTCAGTGGAAAAGAAATTGTACCTCCCAATACAGCTTACAAGAAATGGCCATCACACCTGATCACCACTCATGTATGTTCCAGCTCATGAGACCAAATTTCCCCTTGTCTCTCTACTCTCTGGATTATTTCTGGAGAGTCCCACATGTGCTCCCACCAGAGCTCTTTGCCCCATTGTATAGATACACAGGCCAGGTCCCAAGAACCTCAGCATTTAACCTTACTGCTGCTTCCTCGGGTACTGTCGGAGCCTCTTCCAAATGCTCAGTATGGGCTCAAGCAAGCTGGCGCTCCAGAGTTACAGTAGTCCTCAAGACTTGTTTAGAGACTCTCAGATCCCACCATGTAGGTCACACCTGTTGTTTTATTTCCATTGTCACCCTGAGATGTGAACAGAGGTCTGTCAACTGACCCTCTTTCCTGAGTGAGGCTACAAACCAATCTCCAAATGGCCAAGATTTGTAATGGGCAGATAGAGGATTCACAGAAGGGAATTACCTCTCTGCACACCGAGGAAGTGGGAGCAGTGAAAAGAGGGGTGGACCTAAGGGCCTTCACAGAGGCTGCTGAATCAAGAGTGGCAAGGTGTGAAGGAAAAAGACCTTGTCCTTACAAACAGAAGTTTTTGTCATGAAGTGAGTGTTAAAAGCCAAACCAGAAATAACACAGATCTTTTCCCCCCCTTGGAGATCAAGAAGCCGTGCAGAACATTCACACATAGACTTCTCTTTTTTGGGACATCTAAGACTACTTAGATTTCATTTATATAAAAAACAGTTCTTCTCTAGGGCCACAGGCAGAATATTTAAAGAAAAATGGGAACCATAAAAGCAGGCTACCTCCTGACTTGGCTTATCAGAAAATCAATCATTCCATTTGAATGGGATCTGTTAGACTCAGCTGATGCTAGTAGAAGGGAATACAAGCTCTCTTCCTGCCTTTTTCTTCATTTATCTCTTAGTAAACTTCTCAGAGATCAAGAACAGAAAAAAAAACAACCTTGCCCTTCCCCTCCAGAAACTATTCTATAATATTGCTGGTCAGAGGCTCAAGATTTGTTTAATACTCTGCAGTTAAATGAGGAAGAGCAAGGCAGTTATCACAGTGTATTAAAGAAATCTGAAGTATATCATTCTCCTAGAAAGAATGTAACTTGTAATATAGTTTCATACACAATGCAAAAAATGTGAGGGTAACTTTTGGACTTCAAAATATTGCACAGTGCCTGAGATGCCTTAGCCTTTTGCATTCCTGAGGGTCTTCTGCAGTCTGCACTTCACTGGTAGACTCTCACCTGCCAAGGCAGCAGTTTCTGGAGCCTCCAAGGCAATATTTTTCCCTTGTTGCTCTCATGCTGTTGTTCTCGTGCAATTATTCGCATGGCCTTGTACCTACAAACCCTGACGGTGATGTTATGGAAGATTCTCATTTTTGCCTCTGGCATGAGGATCACCCCTTCTTTCCCTCCTTCCTTTTTTGTAGCTTTTGGTTTACATTAGGGGAGCCAGTAACATAAATGCACAGAGCTTAACAACCAACAGCATGCAGCACTTGCCCCTCATCAAAGCGTGCTCCCATCAGTGCTAATAGCATCAGAAGTGGGAACAACAATAGAGGGTTTGAGCAGGTCCTGATGAAAAGTTTATAGTAGCCATGGGAAAAGCATCATCGGGGGATCATGCTGTACTGGTGAGGACACCTGGGGAGGACGTTTGCCTGGGGACCTCCATCACTTCTTCTCCTGCAAGGCCCTGCAGAAAGCCTTTCTCTTTTCCTTTCTCTTTTCTCTCTTTCCCCCTCCTTTTGCTTCTATTTTTTCCCCAAAGTAACTTTCCCAATTACAGTCAATGTATGCCATCAGCTATAGAGCCCGCTAATAAATCTTTGTGTGTGTGAACCTGCCTCAACATCCTTTGTGCAACAATAACAAAGCTGAGGCTCTGGTTCTGGTAGGCTTGTGGGATTCCCAAGCAGCATATAATGGGGCTTAGAGAAAAAGACAATTAGAAGATCCAGACTAGAGGAAAAAGCTTCAGATCAGAATTCAAGGCCTGGAAACAAAATCAAGACAATAGTGAAGTCCACTGATCTGTGAGATCATAAACCATTAAGATGATATATAGCTAGGACAAAAATTCCAGTGAAAAGCCTAAAAAATGCAGTCAGAGTGAGTTTGTAAGGAGCAGCATGAAAATTGTTCAAAGGGTGGAAGAAACATAGATGATAGAAATGTTCAGTCTTCAGACAGCTTTTGTATTTTTAAGAAGCAAAATCATTTTATGAAAGTCTGGAGACGTAGACTGAGAGTACTGAAAAGAAACAAAGTGAAAATGCTATAACAACCTGTGTTATTATCATCAAGGCTTCACCAACAGTCAAGAAGACTTTTTCAAACAGTGAATCAAGAGGATTTGTTCTGCCAACTGTTTAAGATCTCATGGCTATACCCAGCAAGTACAATAACATTTTAAATCCAAATATAATTATTAATGATAAAGGTTTTATAGGATTCAGTGTTTATATCTGCTGAAAATTAGCAGTTATAATCACTGTGTCAGAGTTTTCATTAGAGATATTTTACTAGCTAATTTTTTTGGGGGGTTGAATGTTTTGGAAAAACTGATTTAAAGCACCTTTTTTTCAAATCCTATATAGCAATAATCTTCTCTGCCTGTTGAAGTGGTGTAAAACTGTTTCAAAGTTATTTTAAGAGGCTGAGGTATCAAATTCAAAATACTTTGAATTTGGCACTGCTGAGATATAGGGCAGCCCGTGGAAGCAGGGACTGCCTTCTGATAAAACATGGTTTAATATAAAGCTTAGAATTTCATCTGGCTACGACTGAAGGTAAAAGCAGGGAGACTGTGGATTCCTATAGCCATCATGGAAAAGCAGACAAAGTGGATTACGATCCAGGGTCACACCATTTATCACCTCTGCAGCTCCTGTGAGATGATTGTGAAGGAGAAAAGATCAGAGGTTGAAACAGGAGACGCTTTGGCTCCTCTACAAAAGACAACGGAGCCGTGAGTCCACGCGGCCCCTCAACAGGATGGCTCATTCCAATCTGAAATAGCCATTTTTTTAGAGCAAGCTGCCACTGTCAGGCTGGCAGGGAGACATAAATATCTCTCATACAATTTTTTCCATGCATTTGTCAGTTGGCAGACACCTTGCTGCTCTCGCAACATGGTTAAACCAGTACATAAGACACGATGTGAGTGACCAGGATGCTTCCTGGTCTCCAGCCAGGCTCTAACCACAGCCTCGGTGACACAGCCTTGGACCATAACTGATTTTTCAAGGTCACTTGGCAAAGGCCATCGAATGATGAATCAGTCCTCCCAGCTCTTTCTCTTCCCCCAACTGTTTTCAGCTTGTGAACCCACAGCAGTTACAGCAATATTTGTTATTCATCCTTAAATGCATGAAGCTGCACTTTGTGCTATGAAATTTCATCACAGCTTTAATGTGCTAGCTTGCAGGGTCATCCACTTCGTACATAATACTCATTCTCTTTGGCCAACCAGCTTTATGATATCAGCACTAGAAAATTCATTTGCAAAATGCCAACCTTTTTTGCCACGGTCACTAATGAAAATAAAAATTTTTCTCCCAAGATTAATTCTTAAGAAAAAAACGTTTTTTCAAAACCATTATCCTGTTTCTTTAAAGAAATTGGGTACCTAAAATATTGTTCCTTCCCTAATGTTGGCCATTTCAAAGTGTGTTCTGTGCATAACTTATAAATTATTCCTTGCAGAGGTATGAAATGAAATCTTTAATGTATGAATAATTACCCTCTGGTTAAGGAGGTTTTGTATAGACTGAGAAAGAATTTGGGAGATCATAAAACAGACTTTTGCCTCTATTTACTGTTGTAGGCTCCTCACTTCTACAGGTCTTTCACTTATAAGGTCTTTAATTTCTAGAAACAAGTATATAAGTCTTTTAGACCAGATGACATCAAATAGAACAGAAAGAAGTAAATCACATATACCAGAAGACCGGCAGCTGATTTACTAATATTTTTACTTTTCTGTTTAGTTCTCTGATATTTTTTCACATTTCACATGTATTTTGCTAATTCCTGACAGAAATTAAGATCATTATCATTATTTATCATTATCATTATCAAAACCATGATATTTTAACATTTTGTGTCTCCTTAACACATTCTGAGATAAAAATAAAACGTGCAAAGGTTTGTCTGCATTAATTTATTGTATACAAGATTATACATAGAAAGTATATGTTTTGCTCTGCACTGGACACAACAGAGCAAATATCCTCCCTTGCTCTGCACTTTCCCTTTCACCCATATTGTACAAAAGGCAAGGGCAGCCACAAAGAGAAACAGTGCCAGACCTGTGCTGTCAGTCCTGGAACAGCCCAAACCTGGGAACTGCTTTTGCTAATGATGTAAATCCTGTGCTATATCTCATCTCTCTCAAGTGCTAATTGTAGTAGCCTAAATCTCCCACATAAGTTAGATAATTAGCAAGCAGTGTTCCTCACTGAAACTCGTAATTCCCTTTTGTTTTTCTCTTTTAATTAAAACGACTCCCTAACATATTTTCTTGATTTGTCTGAGGTGATAGTCACACTTTTGCCTGTCAGCGAGCAGCAGTAATTCCACAGCTATCGCTGGGAACCAAAGGACACAAGTACAGGAATAAATCCCCAGTGTCAGGGGCTGTTGTTTGATTCATTCTACAGAGACCAGAAGTCAATCTGATATCATTTCTGAGGTCAGAGTACATAAATAGCAGCTTATGCTGTTTTTCCCATCTCAAGCCCCTGTCTTGTATGGATTCATTTCCTGCAAATGGGTTCATAAAATGCCTTTGGAGAATGTTTAGGGATGAGCATCATAATGGGGATTACTGCTTTGCTGTTTCTGAGTTGGTGTTCTTTCACCACAGCATCTGGTCTCTTTGGTAGCATGGGGATATGCCATTAGTAAATAATGTTACTGCCTTTAGAAGACTTCACATTTCTGCATGGCTGTCCCTCATGGTGCCCAATATAAAATAACTGAAAAAACAATATGGGCAAAAAGGTTCTAAGAGGCTGAGGCTGTTTTGGAAAGTATTGGTGGAGGGGATGCATTTTGAAAGCGTATTTTAAATGCTGAAACATATTTTTCACAACTCCTTTGCTCACACCTCATCAACACCTTTACCATGAAAAGAACACAAGGTCATAGCCACAGTCGCATATCTTTCCATGCTTCCCAGGGCATCTGACTGAGACCAATAGTATTGGTCACCGGCAAACTATCAGATGGGTTCCAGCCTATGTTCAACACATCTCTGGACCTGAGAGAAGTCCTCACTTTGCTATTAACATATTCAAAGTTATTCAGAAAATGTGGGCAAGCATGGAATGAGACTTTAGATTTGGATTCCTCTGAGGAGGGCTAGATTTCTGTTTACAAACCCATTTGGAAGGTCTGATCAATAGGAAGTATAAAATTGCTCCATTAATTTTTCAACAGAGAACTTAGCTGGAAGACACTGTATGTTATTTTTCCTTTTAGATCAAAAATGTATGAGAAATGTAACCAAAACATACTGTAGGAGGAGTTATTAATTTAGTGTTGTAGAAAGTTAATATGCTTTGGTCAAAATATTTTTTAAGGGAAAACATGGGAACAAAGGCTCACCTTGAGGTTAAAGAAATACATTAGGAGTCAGGAGATAAAGGTTCATTTCCTGAATCTGACACATTATAGCTGTGTGACCCTGAGTAGTTCATATATGGCTCAGTACTGCTCCCATGGAAGCCAGTGACAAATCTCTCATAACCTTCAGTGGGAAAATAGTTAATGCGGTAAAATGAGAAGCCCTAAAGCACTGTAAGTCTGTGATTCGAGGCAGATGTGTGGAAGGACCTCACAAAGCCAGTCATGGTCCATGACTCCATTATGGCCTAAAGTGATCATATATCTGGCAAATAACTGGCTGTATGCTTTTCCATATGGCTTTTTAGTTTAGAAAATCCCCAAATATGTAATGTAATGTAATGTAATATAATGATATTCTATAATACTATTATATAAATGTATTTATATAAGTTCTAAAAGTTAGTACACAACTTCAAATATATTTATACTATAGGAAATGTGACGAACATCAGTAATGTGGAGCAGGTATAGAAGATACCTGTCCTAACTGAGCCGTGGAACACATTGCCTTGGGATGGTGTAGTTACTAAAAGTTCAAGAGCAGACTGGACAAGCTCATGGAACGGAAAACCACTGACATTTACTGTATTCATAGTAATCATACCCTGCGCAAAAACTCCCCTGAGCTGTAAAAGTTGGAGGCTGGTAGAGTATTCAGAAGTATCATATGCCTTGCCTATTCCTGTGCTCTTCCTAGAAATATGTTTTTAGACCCAGTCAGAGACTAGCTGCACAGACTTTTGGCCCATGTGGTCCCTATATTCTTAAAAAGTGAGTCTGTAACTCCTGTCTGCCATGGAAAATGACTGTGGGGGATTGATGCTGTAGACACTTTAGCACATGGTAATTTTAATCTTGTGAATGATCCCACTGAAATTAGGTCTTAAATCAATACCATATTTATTGCAGTACAGAAGGCTCGAGGAACGAGCCTGGAAAGGAGAAACAGCCCCTGAGTTGCAAACAGACTCGCACAAATGGCTGCAAAGCCCTGGCAGGGTGCGAGGGGCCGGGCCAGGAGGCATGAGGGAGTCAGTGTTCACCGAGTTAGTGCAAGTAAATTGTGAGATGGCCAGGAATTTGGGGCCACCGGTCCAAACGAGAAACTATTGATTAATAGCTGACTGATAAAGCATTTGTGGCCTGGGCTGGGCTGCCACCCCTGCATAAGCAAAAAGACTATATTTGTGCATGCATGGCTGGGGTGAAATCTACCACCAGGGATGAGGTGCTCCAATTTATGCAGAGGAAAATCTTTTAAAGGTGGTGTGACTTACTGAGACTGACATAACTAATCAAATAGACAGTATCAGCTTTTTACTGAGGACAGTTATTTTTACTGCTAGGGTTTTTTATTTAATGCCTTTGCCTGAAAGCTTCCATTTTAGTCATATTTTCTTTAGAACACAATCACAGAAAACTAGAGAAAGCTAAACTGTGCAGTCAGCTGTTTCTATAACACAAAGGCTGGTACTGAGGGGTCTCCTGTTTATTAGATTCCCTGTTTATCACTTATGATCACAATACTCAAGCTTCGTAAAAATATGAGTCAGGGGCCAATGTCCAAAAGCCTGATAGTGCTGGACTGTGTTTCTTGAGAGACTGAGGAAATGGTGTTCCTATTTGCTTTAAAATTAGAAACATACAATGGAATCATACAACTGCTGGCCAAGTTCAGCTGTAAAACATATATGTATATCAGTGCTCAGTCTGCCCTCAGGTCTGTTCTTGCCATTTGGTGTCAATTGGCCATAAATAAGAACTATTGTTCTTATGTCAGAAGGCATTAGGGTGCTTAATCATCTAAGATATTATTTTAAAAGAAAAACCTCTACTATGATTTCTCTCAAAGTAACTTATAATAAGGTAAAGGCCATAATTAAAATGTAAGATATGATTTTCTCTCTTGTGTAACCTCTTGAGCAATTGAAGGTTGGCACTTGATAGCTCTATAATGATGACTGAATCTCTATATAGATGCTAGCCCACTGCAAGCTGAAGTAGGAATAACATTTTAGTCTCACTGAAAAATTTTGCTGTTTATTCCAGTGAGGTAGGGTTTCATTTCAAGAGGGTAAGAGATTCCTGACTTATATTTCAAGATGAAATGCTTTTCATTTACAAAAACTGTAAAAAAAAGTGGGTGTGTATATGCAAAGATAACACACCTATTTCTGAATGAAAAATTGTGACAATTCTATCCCTGCAGAAAGGTATGTGTGTTTACCTTCAGTGTGCAAAATCACGGCCTAGGAATACTCTTGACCCATATGTGAGTTAAAAGAGATGCTGCTACTGGCTTGCCCAAGTGGGTGGAAAAAGATTATCATCTCTCTGATGCAAAAGAATATATGCAGATTTTAAAATTTCCTTTTCTGCACAGGTCTTCACCTTTGTCACGAACATTCCCTTAAAAATCAGTTCTTCTCCATGCAAAGGATGTCAATTTTAGACAGAATTGGCTTGATATAAGTTGAATTTCTGTCTCAGCCTTAGTGTTCCAGCTGGTGGAATAAATATATTTGTTCATGACTGTGAATAGCATTTGAAATAAGCCTACATGAATTTTCTGTAATAATGTTTATAAAGCATTAAATGAATAAATCACAAATCATGTTCTGTTTCCAAGTACATAAAGTAAATATTCAGGATTTTAGAACATGTGACTGGTAGTCTATGAATTTTAGAAGAGATTTCAGTAAAGGCATTGTTAACAAACTTAAAGACCCATGAGGCATCCGTAGTGACTATCAAATACAGGAAATGTTTATTTCATGTTTGTCCTGCCTCAGAGGATTGTAGTGAAGTCTGGACCCTGAGTTCCTTTATAATCAACTATCCTCTGTAAAATACAACTAATATTAACAAAAAGAAAGATAGATTTTTTATTATTAATATTTTGACATTTTTATTGCATGATCATGTAATTCTTTCTAAATCTCCAAGAAGTTTTCTGCCTCCATTCAAGTGCCTTAAATATTTACTAAAATCTTTATAAAAATTCATTAAAAATGATGTCATGATCAATAGGCTAGTGTCTACTATGAAACACAGTCTTGAAGACTTTATTGATTTTGGTGAAATGGCCACACGTCATGTTGGCGCCTGAGAGTACAGAATAAACCCCTGGGAATAAACCATATTTGCAGTAGTCGAAAAAGGTCTTGAGTTAGTTGCATCAGTCTGAATAACAGTCTGTGGGGTAAACATAGATCTCTTCTGGTCTGACAAAGAATTATGGGCATGCACTATTTTTGTCCATGTCTCCCAAAATAAAGGCAAGGTAATCTCTTTTTTGTTGCTGCAAGAGCCATCTTTTGACACTTATTTTCTCTTCATCTGTCTTCTGGATCTCTGTCTTCTGATAAAAAATAAACAAATATTTACAGTGTTTATGTCAGCCTTTCAATTTTTTTACTTGTTCTGTAACTGGCTATTAACACAGCAAACCTACAAAAGCATTCTGAGATGTTTCCTTTTCATCTTTAGTTAAGCTGGTAATTCTGCCATTGTGGAAATAGTCTGACAGCAATGAAGATAAGACCCTTTTCCAGGGAGATTTCCTGTGATGGAATCTGCCTCTGATATTTTTTCTTTTTTTTTTTCTGGAAAGGTTAACCTAAAATGGTACAAGTGTTTCCTTACAAACTCACCAGGCAACAGACAGAAAGAGATTACTTTCCAGGGCAACTCATCCTACCTACCTGACACTTATCTGAGAACAAGAATAATCAGCCTCTGGAAGCACCTCTTTCTCTTCATAGACTGCAGCGGGTACCTAGAGGACTAACTTCAATGGGATGCCTGAATTTTGGTTAGCTGAAGAGAGGCAACAAGAATCTCATCTAGACTCTTTCAGTCAGCTTCTCCCTTGAAGGTAAAAAACTGACTTTTGACTTTGTCTGCATAAGCTGGAGAGCTATATCCTCACTACATCTAATGTTATCAAAAAGTGTAGGAGTTCAATTATAGAGAGGCTGTTGGTTGCATTAACTCAATCAAGAAATAGAGTGACAGCCAATAGACGAAACCCTGTGGACTGGCAATATATTGGTTTATTTCATTTTGAGCAGGGCTAGGGTGGGTTTACTACTGAAATATTCTGTAAAAAGTTACTTAGTGTATGCCATTATTAATATTCAATCCAAAATGCAGAACAAAGGAGTCATTTGCTCCAAAATGCCCAGAAATTAACCTCAAAGAAAAGACTATGGGGTTTATTTTCTGTATACCAAAGAATTAAATGTCAAAGCATTCTTCTCATGTGTCAGTTATTTCTTTCTTCTTTTTGTAAAGGGAAAAATGCAAAAAGGGAAAAGAAGTTGAAATATTCTCTGTATTTTCATGGCAGGACAGGTAGTGTTGAGCCAATAATAAACATAAAATGCAGGACCCTGATGCAGCTCTGTTGATTTTCACTGAAGGGACACTTTGTGTGCCAGTTTAGCCCAAAAGGAAAAGTATAGGCAGCTGTTTTTGTGCTATAATGATGCTGACTATCACTATTTTGTCACTCTGTATTTTGATGTTTGGTTGGTTGTTGGTTTTTTAAACAGCAGCTTCTAGAATGGAGAAAGGCCTGATCTGTGTTTTAACAAAAGATAATGTTCTAGTCAGTATGATCATTACAGTCTCTTTATTAAAGAAAAAAAAGAAGAAACAAGGAACTAATCCTGATTTTAAATCACTGGGACCTGACCTGCAAAGGAAACACACTTCACCCACTGTTCGTATGAAAATACTCTGGGAACATTAGACAAAATAAAAATTGAAGAAACCTTAGCTAACCCACAAGCTAGAAGAGGTTGATGATGGAGATAATGCAATGCAAATACTAAATAAAATACTGGAAAGTGAGTTTGAACCTCAAGATTCTTTGGGGGAGGTGGGGGGAAGAAACAGGAAACCAAAATCCCATTTTGGAGACCAGATAAATTCCTGTTCTTACCAAGCTCTCAGGAGTCAGTATTTATAAAAAGTGTGACATCTGGATATGATGATTATAACTTTCTCAGTATTAGCAACACTCAACCATGACAGATGTCTACTGCCAAAACCCAGAAAATCTTTGTTAAGAAAAGATTTTTTTATCTCCCCTCCTATTACTTAAATCCTATTGCTTTGAATGCAGATCTTGATGGAGGCAAAGGTAGTGATTTATTTCCTTAGAAAAGTAAGGCAACTTCTAATAATTCAATTTGGGTTTTTTTTCAGCATAGTAGCACTTTAAATATTCAAGTTTTACTGATGATCTAGATTTAATTACAATATTCACGAGAATTATACTGATCTGTTGTAGACTGTTTGTTTTAATGGGTTTAGAACATGTTCAGTGTCTTTCTCATGGTCTGGGATTTTTTAGTTTGAACATTGCAAGCTTCATGTCACCTATAAAAAATATTCTTTTCCTTCACCATTAAAAAAGAAACAATCATGATTTTTTTATTTCTTTTATGATTACTGCAATTTTACATTTGATAAGTATCAGCTCAAATCTCTAAATATCTACTCAGTCTTAATATCTGCAAGTAGTTTCCGTGGAATTGACAAGTGGGATTCATAGGCTCCTGGTGATATCACGACAATCTTCCTAATAACCTCAGAGAAATTCAGGTCAGTCATCATAAGTAACTGGGGACAAGAAGGAGTTCCTAAATCTTTCCTAAATCATTTGCGAATTTCTTCCATATTCTGTGTCAAACATAATTGCACAGAGAGGGTAAGCATATCTGTAAATGAATCTTTTTTTTGAAGGGTAGCCTAGGGTGACTAATTATTCATCTGAAATTCTGTTTTTCAGTACGGTATTGCATTGTGCATGGTCTATGACTATTTGCAATACATTTTTAAAAGCCTTTGTTGCTGTTATAATTGATGCTAGCATGATTTTCCATTCATACTTTCATGTACCACTTGCTTTTTTTTCTCAGTGGTGATATATAATAGCCCTGATTCAACTATAGCGAATTCTTGCACAAGTGAGGAAATGATGTAATGTCTTTTGCCTTTTTTCAGAGGAAAAAAGCGATAGCTAGCATCATGCAGCTGCCTTTTTTTCCTCACATCACTTTTCCTTGCTATGGATCCAGCACACTCAGCATCACAGCCAGCAGCTTGCTTGCATTTCCAGTATTCAGCACGTTCGCTCATGAAACAACACTGCGCTAAGAAAGAAGCTTAACTGTGCAATTGTGCACCTTCTCTTGGCTGCTGGAAGAGAGCCGCGACCAGCCTGGGCCATTTTGGACTGAAACAGCTCAGCTGGGAAGGCACCACATCTTTTTCTTTGACATGTCCAATTGTCTGATGAACCTTGAAATAGTTTGCATTGATTCGACCTCCTGTCAGACCCACATCCAACTTCTCATTCCTAAGCAAGCGGAAACAGAAACTAGCCAAAGGCTAACTGCACACTCAGTGTAAGTTATAATCTGCAAACAGTCAATTATGGATGCAGGCTACGAGATGCAATGGAAACATAGCACTGCCTGTGACTGATCGTCTGCTGTCAATAGATACTACTCCCATCTGCTTGGACCGCTCTGCAGCATTTGGCAGTCTCAGGCGAGAGCTATGGTGGTGTCAACTGAAAGAAGGCCCCAGGAAATTCACTAAAATAGTTTAAATCCATTCTGAAGAATAGGAAAAGGAAATTCCACCTCTGTTTGTGATGTCTCCCAATGTTTAGTTTTTACTTTTTTCATATTCGGCTTCTACTTAAAATTATTAACTAAACCAGCACATTGATAGAAAAGCAAAGGAAAACATTTTGAAGAGTTTGCAGGCAAGGAGATTTACATCCACCGAGGATGAATTCAAGTCCCCACTCTGTTTGCTTTACTGATGCTAAACTCTCTAATAGTAGCATTCCTAAGTAATATATTCAAGTAGTTCTGTGTGGTTAGGAGACTGCATCCTCTCTTCTGTCTATTGATCTTTCCTTTCCTATATATGCCTTCATCATTTTCTTATGGACAAAAGCAATGAATTAACTTAGGTTTCAACTAGTACAGAATATTCAATATGAATCTTCAGCAAAACAGGATCCTAGGAGCATATAAAACCATCTTTCTGCTTTCTGCATTGGCTTTCCAGAAAATATCAAGTGAGGCTCAAAGCTTTGCACTTCCTCTTTAAGGCTGTCTGTGTCTTAAGCCTGGAATAATTAAAGATGTTGTAAAGCTGCAGGCTGACTACATAGCTGACAATTCTGTTCTGCAGGCATATTGCATTTTTCTATTATAAGTGTATTGCTCTCCTATTCCTGACAGGGAGCTTTCTCAAGGGACTGAATGCTTCAGGACTGCAGAATGAACTTACATGGAAACTAAGGCCCATCACAAAACTCAGCATTTTCTGCTACTTGGACTTCTTGTTCTCTAACATAAATAGAGACTGATTTGTACAGCAGAAAAAAGCCTCCAAAATCCCTACCCAACCTTAGCACATCACTGCACACATAATCCTTTCCCAGGAGAGAAAATGCAAGAGAAAACAATCTCAGTATGACAGATGTTAAGTATGTTGTTTAATGCACTTGTGAAAAGTGCTGAACTTTTTTGGTGGTGAGGCAGGTATAAACAATAACATAGCATAGATCAGATCACCCTCTTGCCATGGTACTTGTTAGTTAAGATAGTTCAGGACATCATTTACATGGATTCGCTTTAATATCAATGCAGGCATTGATCTTTACCTTCTTGGGCTTTACCATGAAAATGAGAGCACGCATACTCACCAAAAGAATTCTAATTTTGTACTGCTTTACAGTCATGAATGCAAAGTGAATATGGATGTCGTGGTAACACTGATTTTTTAAACAGCCTGTGAACTCTCTTTGCTAAAATGGAACTGATTGCACAAAGCGAAAGGTGATGAAGATCCAGATCTCAGCAGAGCTGGGAAAAACATTTTTGTCATTTTGGTAACATAAACCAGTAGAAAGTTTGCTTTTGCCTGTCAGTTCAGCTAGGTTTCACAACTCAGTTGTTTTACTAGAATAGCAAAAAGAATGTGGGCTGGTGTTTAATCATTTGTACAGGTGAGAAATAGTTGTCAGTAAAGACAAATAACCAAATAGTTGTATCACAACATATTGCTATTCAAATGGCAGATGATGAACGTGGTGCTGTTTTCAACCTATGTCCCTGTAACTCTTATGCAGACTCCATAAAAATGGATTAGCTTATGGGGTGAAAACTCTACAGGACAGAAAATTTGTGATAGTTTAGCATTCTCCATTTTTTAATTTATTTGCATTTCAGCTTAAAACTTTAGACCAAGTTACATTCACTGAATAAAGAAAACATTTGAACCATTGTATTAGTTTGACTTTTTTTAATTCTTTACAAAACTAGAGTAAGCGTTTTTCATATAACTCAAATTTTACCAAAAAGTGGTAAATGTTGAAGTTAGGCATTGTTAAAAACATGTAGCAATATGTTCTTACAGTCAGACACTTGCTTTGTTTATCACGTTAGCTGATCATGACTTAACCAGAATACAGAAGGTCAATACGCAGTTTAGCAGAGAAGCTTCTACATTACATTATCAGTATTAATAGCAGGCATCCTTGTATAGAAATAGAGCACATAATTACATGGGTGAGTTAAGATACATCTCCATTACAAGTGTGTAAGAAATGAGCTATAGTGAGCATCATTTGACTCCAACTAAATAGTGGGACATGGGAGCACTTTCAAACTCTAATGGCACCCCAATTGGCTTCCAACTACCTGTCAAGATTAAACATGGGTTCATATCATCTGCCCCCTTACGACACCCTGTTTTCAATGAGAAGGTATTTTTAGCATTCAAGCAGGGACGGAGCTGCTCTGTACCCTGATAGACCTCTCAGTGTGGCAACGGGGGCACCAGGAACCTAGGGTACGCTATATGGCTCACCAGTCTGCATCTCACATTGCCATGATGTTTGACCAGTGCTATAAAAAACTCAATTCACCTTAAAGGATCATTACCGTTAACTGTCCACAGTCACTGGCTTTTTTAAGCAAGATGAGAAAAGTCAGCTGCATTGCCTTTTGTGAGCCTGGCCCTACTCTCATGAACAGCCAAATTGCCTATGCATGCTCTAAAGCACCGTGCTGCATAACTTCAAAGCAATATGCATGCATTAGGCTAGATAAATGTTACCTAGCTAATGTTAAATTTGTCATTACAGAAAATGAGTAACAGAGTTTTGAGATATGAAAGCTCTTCTAAGAGCGCAATTTTGGAAAGAGTGATTTTGCCTCTTACCAACTTCTCTTGAAATACTAATCAACATACCACAATTAGATACTGTCATTGCTGTTCAGATTGTGAGTGCTGTAAAAAAAGAAAATGAATGAAAGCCTGTAAAGAGTTAAACTCTCTCTTATTTATTGGGCTACTTTGTCCTTTGGCAGGCTGATATGTGCTAAAATTCATGAGTTTATTAAAAAGAAATGCAACTACATGTATGCTGTGCAGCCTAGCGGAATTTTACTAGCTTATATCTCACATCATGGTTTAAAGGAGTATCACAGGAAATATTGTAAGGAAAATATCAGTCATATTTAGTTCTCAGGTACATTTATTCCCCATTGAGCACAGGGCTTACTGGACATCATCATGTTTTAGAGTTCAGACATTCACACTATGAAATGTTTCCAAACCCAACCTTAGCCCTAGCTGAATGTTCCTTTTTTTATCATTCCCGTTTTATTTATGATTCACCACATTTATTACGATAAAAGCTTGCACTGCAGAAACAGTCTAAAGCATATCCCCTACATACAAACTGATCTCCAGATTACTAGCAAAATTGTTGCCTTTGTGTACTTATGGACTGACATGATAACTGAAAATAACTTCCATTAGCACTATGAAAACTCCAGCTGATACCAAATGAATTTCATTTGATACCAGCAGAGAAAAATATTGGCTACTGAGATATTCTTTGTTCATGGTTATCTACAGTTAGCTAGAATCCATGTACTGCTCAGGAAGTCAGAAGTCTCCAGATGCTTTTCATTACATCAGGTCCTTAAATGCAAGATTTCCCCTCTAAGAATTCACATATTTATGTGAAATTCTTCTCTCTTAATAGATATGGCTTCCATGTCTTTGGTTCGTGGCAAAAAAACATTTCTTGCAGCAAGTTGCTGAAAATATGGCTCTTCATACTGATGAAAGCCTGTGGTAGCCAGTGTCACAGGCTGTATGGAATGATTTTTTCCTGGTATTGTGCCAAACCATACTGTCCATGCAGAAACAGGGTAAGTTTATACCAAGACATGACCAAGGTGCCATACAAACATTCAATGCATCACTGCATCCCAAAGTGACAGGCGTTGTATGTCATCTCCTGAAGGACAAGGCACAGATATTATGTTAGAGCATTTTGGGTGATCAGCAAAAGAGTATTATCATGATGCTTAGCTTCAATGTTCTGAAATTGCTGGATAGTTCCACTCACTTTCTTCCAAAAAGCACAGGGCTGAGTTTTTGGTTCAGTTATCAAAATACAACTGTGAAGCAATGCTGTTTAGATGCAGCTGCAAATTGCTTCAAACTCCAGTTTGTCTTGGCTGCACAATTCCTGACTCAGAGATGACAAAAAGAAAGGAGTTCAAAGCCATAGCAAAAAATTTGTTGGCTATGAATTTTTCAAGAATAAGGTAGGAAAGGAGAGGTCAATGTACTGCTTAGATGTAAGACTCTTTCTTGCTGAATGGATTTTTTATAAATAGTCTCCTTTTCCAGTAATTCAGTTAGTGCTTCTTGATTTTATTCTTAAATTTAAGCACAATTAAGAACTGGATTCCTATGAAGAGTCTGTACATAGGATTCATTTTGTCTATCTAGCTGTCTCATCTTTCTCTATTTTCTATTTTCTATGTGTTTACTTGTTTTATAAGTTTTCTATTTTTCTGTTTTGTTTTGTCTATCTATAACTGTTAAAAAAGCAGGCTTCAAATGTAACCAAATAATTTAAGTCTTCCTTAGAGTCAAAGAAGAAAGACAGATGCTTTCAGACAGAAGTTTATCCCATGTAAAGATAGGTATCTAAGACATTTGGGATAAGCAGTTCTCTAGAAGGGCCTTTCTGTCTTTATTGACTACAGTGTGAGTCTAAGGGATTAGCTCTTAGTAGACACTTGACTTTTCTGTGGCTCCCACTGGATGACATAAATTCCACATGTGATACAGTTTGTTTCATATTTTTTAGCAATGATCCCCATGATATTTAAAATTATACCCTTTAAGCTTAGTTGCCCAAATGTAAACATTTGTCATAAATGGGTATTTATGGAGGTGTGTGCTAGTTCCTTACATGTTAGTTTTTCTATTTAAAGTTCCAGCAGATCCTGAACTGATGATTTCTTGTTTCTTCTTGTCTTTTTTATTAGATTTGCTTGAAGAGAATGCTGGACACAAAAATGTATTTACATCACATTTAATCCCAGCTATATGAAGTCCTATTTCCAGAATATCTTCTCAGCTGCTGCTTCCCCTGAAATCAGCAAAGTTTGTATGTATTCTAATTTTCTGAAAATCAAGCCAGAAAACGTGTCTAGAGACTTCTATCCACATTCTTTGAACTTTCATGCTCACATTGAGGCCTCCAGTTCTGAGTAAGATTGGTTTTGCTTCTGGAGGTTTGCTGAGGACAGAGCAGAAATTTTGTATCATGGCTCTGATCATCCCCAGTGCTTTCCTCTTGCCGAGGGCAAAAGTACATCTCCACTGGCAGATGAAGTACAGAGATGTTCAGCCTAGCTCTGAGTGAACTAGCACATCCACATGACAGCCCAGCACTAATATCACTTCAGTCTCAAGAAAAACATATAACCAGGTATATGTATATGTATGAAGTAAAGAAAGGCACCGTGCCTCTCAGCCTGCTGATTAACCACCCATCGATACTGCAGAGTGTGGGGCATGGAGCTAGCTCAGGCACAGAGAGCTAAGGGATTTCTTCACCACACCACAGTGAGCTGTGCAAGTATGGTCTTAGATGCTTAAATGCATTTGTGGTTGTAAGCCAATTTCATCTATTATTTGCAGCTTAGATGTACTGGGTAACTAGATGTTACTGGGTACTACTTGACATGAGAAAGGACAGTAGGATTATGTTTCCTGGTGGGCTTCAAGGATGGAAGGAAGAAGCTCAGTCATTAGAAAAGGTCACTTCACTGGAAAAACGTACTGAAACATCAGCTAATTTAATATGTGCAGGTCCAGTATTCCTTATTATTTTAGGAAAACATGTTTGAGTTAAAATCATAAACACATACAACTATAACAAACATTTTTACTCATCATTTATAAATGCTACCTTGAGTACATTAGATGGTAGACAACTTCCCATTGTCTTTGTTTAAACTACTTCTGAAGTAATTTTCCAAACATTTTCGACTGTCTCCTTCACTGAGATGCTGTTCCAAAGGAGCTTTTTCCAGCAGCTCTCACTATAAAATCTTCATAGCTGTTTGAATATTTGTGTCTTGGCTTTCTTTTGGCATTGTAGGATGCCATTATAAGCCTCTTGACCACCCAGAAATAACAGACGGATTGTTTATCCACTCTCCCAAACTTAGAAAATAAATAAATTCTACCATTTCTTTGCTTTTAAGAATATTGCTAGGGTATTTATTTTGCCAGTCTCCAGGCTTTCCACTACCAGGGCATATATTTGCTCTGTGCCTTTCTGGTGAAACATCCAGTGTGTGCAGTTTTAACCTTCAAAAGGATCTAGAACTTTTTTTTTGTCTCCTGAAAAAAAAAAGATGAAAAAACATTGGAACAAAAGAAAATAGGCAGCTTGAATATTTGCATCTTTTTAGGATTGGTTCAACTGGTAGGATTTGAGAAATGAGATTTTGTTAAAGTCACTAAGCAACTTGTTATTTGCTACCTAGTGGAGCTCCACCTACAAGAGATTGTCTATGTGTTCCTAATAATGACACTTTAGACCTTGCAACCTGTATTATTGTTGTTAATTTTGCTCCCACAGTTTTCTGGGAACTGGATCTAGTGAGTTTTTCTTCTTAGAGACTTGATATGGAAAGCTGTGATAGCAATAAAAGAAAGAATGGATCATCAATGTCACTATTACTGATGAAGTAAAGAAAAGGCTTTGAGAACAGGGCGATAATGGCCAAAAAGCAGAACAGAGCAGAGCTGTGTTGCAGATAAAGTGAGAAAACTTAAATTTATTCATCTACTTTAGTATTGAAAAGGGAGCTTGTAAAGAGGCATAAGATATAATTAAAGATACATAAGGTTTGATTTACGCAGAGGTATAAATGTGAGAGGTTTTCCATGAGCAGAAAGATGGAATGAGCCGTGCATTTCCTCCAGAGTCTCTGAATGTCTTATTAGCAAATCCTCTGTACTGAGCCTCTCAATGACCTTCGTGGCACCTGGTATCAAGGTCCATTCAGCTGACAACTGGCCAATTTTCAAAGTTAATGAGGATGGAGAAGTAGGGATGCATATTGTCCGTAAGGCAGCTTAAACTGTACTTATTCTAGCATAAGTGTTTTGTTTCTATGGAAAAAACAGAATGTGAGCCTGTTAAACTCAGATCAGATTGACAGACTGGAAACATAATGCTAAAAGATTGCTATACCCTGAAGCTAAGCCTGTATTTTTAAAATGAGGTTATACTCTGAAAAGTGACTGAATAAATGGCCCAATTTTTATTTTATTATTTATTTGGATTTATGAGTGTATAAAAAGTGGGTAAACTATGCTTCGACATTATAAAACCCCCACAAATCAAACTACAAAGAGGAAACCAGCAGCAAATATCATTTTGTACCAGACAGTGATAAGGAGGCAATCCTTATAAAAGATTACAGAGTATCTCCTTCTCTGACTTCTCCAGCCAAAAGCTCCCTGGAAACCTAAAGTAAAATCATTAGTTCTGTGGCACACTGTGAAGGCAAGACTCGATTCTTATGGGCCTAGGGCGCAAGTGCATTCGCGTTTCCTCGCCATTCCTGCCTTTGCATACTATATTTGCTGATAGCAGCTCTAGCATTAGTTTCCATATATCTCTGTCAATAGCACTAATATCATTTTTGCTCACAATTAAAATTCCATCCAAATTTTGTCAGACAAGCTGGCCTCTTCCTAACTTGTGCAGTCACAGCCAGACAAACATTACCAAGCACAGCAGGTGAGGCTGGAAATTAATGAATGATTCTGTTGATGATGGACATGCCCTGGGAGACACAAGCTCCGGCTCACACATTTTCTTTGGCTCTGCAGTGCTAACAGTAGCAATACACTCATGAATAACATGAAAAGGAAACAGGTATGGACAGTCTGAAAAAGCCACATTTCTGACCACAACTGCACTCCAGAGAATTGTCTTCTCCACCACAAAACCTTCTCAACACTTGAAGATAACTACACAGCTCTCTGAGGAGACAGAATTCAAAGTGATCAAAATCTTACAGTTTACAAACTTCTATTGTGAATTCCTCATTTACCAAGAAAACAGAGAACTATTAAGGTTGTACAGAGTAACATCTCATTTCTAAGTGAACCTCAACCCAGGTTTCTCCATACAGACACAGAGTACCACTGTGATGAGCAGGAGAGATGTCATTCACAAAAACAACCATCTGCCATACAAAACCTATTGCTTAACGAACATCTAAAGGCCATATTCAGACTGCTTGTTATAGATGCCCAGATTAATTATCCTGACAACTGTGATATCTAAATTCAAGAGACCAATGAGCAATTCGGATAGAATAGCATCCAGTGCCACCAAAGCTGGTTCCCCAGGTAGCCAGTGAGGATAAGTAGTTGTGATGCCTGTTGGACATTCAAAGTTGTCAGTTTGTGTAACATCATGACTGTTTCTTTCTGCTGCTCATATAAGCAGGAGCTAGGGACTCCCAGCCCTGAGTAACGTGCATCTCTCATCCTGCTCTTGAGTTTTGCATAACAGCAATGACATCAGTGGTGAAGATCATTATTTCATTTTAACTGCCTTCTGATTAGATAGCTAGATGAGGCTAATCACCTAATCAGTGGAGAGGGACAGGCACCTTCAGAGGCCAGGCCTTCTCACTTACATTACGCATTTTAGGTAACTATCTTAGGCTGAGATTAGTATGATTCTGGAAGTGTCCGTCTCTCTCCACGAATAAGGAGATACAACTAGCTTTGCCCAGATCTTATCTTTGAACAGATAAAGTGATTTTGGTCTGACCTTGGTCCTGTTAAATTAACAGTCCTTCTAACAAACCATTTTACTTACTCAAAGAGTTGGCAGATATATTTGTTTTCATGCCAGGATTAAATTGCTATAATATCAATACACTGAAACAGGTTTCTCTAGCATCTGCTTCTAGGGACATCTTCTTTTAATTTATTCACTTATTGATTGGTGGTATATGCAAGGGATCACAGAAGTCAATGAAAAGTCAAAACAGTATGCTTGCATCAAGCTTCATACAGCTGTTCCTTACACTGTCCCAATGCACTGAAAACCTCTGTTATACCTATCATCTCAGTTTCATCATAACCTTATCCCAGTGCTAGTGAAGGCAAAAGATATTATTCAGTTGGTCAAAAAGATGCTTATATCTATGCTTGCTTCTGGGTGTCTCGCATTTATGGTGACTTTTATAAAATGATGAGCTCTATAATAATTGAGAAAACTATGTTACCTTAAGCTCCTGCCCTTTGCTGTGCAAGAAAAAGAAAAATAATGTGGAAAAGAAATATTTACATGATAAGTAATAGCACAGGTCAGGATGTGTGTGTTCATGCAATGTATTTAGAAATGGAATCATCAGAAGTATTTACTGGGCTTTAAAAATAGTTCAAAAATAAATTTACAATTTATTAGATTTAGTTTTACTGCTTATGAAATTTTCCTTTAGTTTTCTGTATGCCATGAAATCTAGACATACTCAAGGCCCAACATCACCTCCTCAGGATGATGGTCTCCTGGTGATTTAGCAAACCCCACTGCATGTGCTGGAGTTTGAAAGACAATTTGTAGGGGAAGTGAGTTTTCTAAAATTGTGATTATTTTTGGTTTATATTTCATAAAATATCACACCTGAATACCTGAAATAGGTAGACATTCCAGTAATATGATTATAAAATCTAAAATTATGTGCCTAATTTAAATAAGAGAATACTTCTTTCTATCACTTTCCCCCTACACAGGCTTATTTCCCCATAACTCAGAAAAAGCTGGATCTTTATGGAACAATATGGTCTCTATAAATTACTCGGAAAGTCCCTGACTTCTGTCACATAACAACAGCACTCACAAAGAGAGGCAACATAATGCCTGTGTTCCTTGTTGATATAAAAGAGAGGAAGACATGCGGGAACATGAGTTTCCACAGTCTGCTTATTTTTCGTGCCTAACTTAGGTAGCGCCTCCCCAGTAGCTGAGGCTGCTACTGCTCAATGAAGGGAAACACTGCCTGCTGCTACAGCCCTTGGAAAGCACCTCTCATGCCTTCCTCATATAAGGAAGTAAAGCCCCTGAAATCCATTTATGATAAATATTTAATGCTTCCATTGAAAGTATGGGAAACCAGCAGGAGTATTAGGCTTCTCTTATCAGGTGAGGACTGCGCCCACCTATGCTCCTCACAAGAGTAAGCACCCTTCAGATGACTTGAGCAGTATTTGGCCATTCTACTTACAGGGATGTGGGACACATGGAGCCAGACAGGGAACCAGGGTGATGTTAGCATCCACACCTTGTCATCCCTCTGTCTACCCTAGTGATAGCTGCAAAGGGGCATGCACTTGTACAAACTGGCCTTTGACCCTTGGATAGGGACATTATCAGAGCAGACTCCAGGAGCCAAGTTTCTCTGACTCCGGATGAGTGCTCCAGCTGTTTGACCTCTGTGCAAGTGGTGAAAGCTGTTCGGATGTAGATTAAGCTAGTCCCAAACCTGAATGTCTCTAGCTTTTGGGGGTTCTCCAGGGATTTAAGCAAGTGCCTGTCTAAAATAAGAAACTATATAGTTTTAGGTAAAAAGTGTTTTTGACCCTAAAGAGTGCTCCAACCCTGGGTAGGTTTTAATCAGTACTGAGTACTTTTACCTGCAAGGCAGAAAACACCAGGATATAATATGATTCATGTCTGCCTATCACATCAAACATGAACATATCTGCATACCATTTTCAAATGCAGGTAGGTTCTGACTCCCTGACTATTTGCTGATCGCTGTGAGTCTTCTGTGAAACAAGGTGGAGTCTGGTGCTAAGAGAGAAATAGGCTTTTTTGGAGGAGGAAGGATTACACTGTCAGTAGATTGAATGCATCATTTTCCTAAAAACTCTTCTCCTCACCCCCAGCCCAAGTCTATGGACATACCTGCAGCATACCACAAATGTTTCCTTAACCTTACCTTATTGATGTGAAAACACGATTTTGAGTAGCTGGAAAAAATATGTTTACTTTCCTACGTCAAAACTGTTTACACTGCTACATTAAAATATGGAACCACCCAACTCATTTAAACCCATGTACACTAGCAGAAAGTGTACTTAAGCCCAGATGTTGCAGAAATATGATATACAGGCTAGTAATTGCATATGTAGAGCTAGATATCTTAGCAAACCAAATTATTCTTTTCCATGCAGTTCCTCTTTTGTTTGTATGTTAGCTACTTTTGTTTCTAAGCTAGAAAAAGGCTAATCTTCCCTAACAGAACCCCATTAATACTGTGAGATATACAACAGTGCAGCACCCCGGCTCTGCTACAGCGTGATGCCAAATGAAGCCACTATGGAATTAAGTTTTTCCATATAGAGAGAGGCGTGCATGTTTTGTTCACTGCCCTACTCCCAAAATTCACATAGGGAGAGAAGGCACTTCTCACCATGTGCAAACTGTTAAGAGGATGTGAAAACAAATGCTTTTAATTGAAATTGTCATTGCTGAGCCAGACTGCTGTCTGGGGTATCTTGCTGAAAAGTGACAGCAGCAGCAGGGAAACAATGTAAGAGATTGTAAAACTAGTTTCCATTCTGCATTAATTCAGGGACCGCATATGGGATGTTTTCATGTTGTTTATTTTAAGAACACTGAGGGTTGAAAGCCCTATGGTTGTGCAAGGCTGAGTAGTGGGGAGGAAACCCGTCTCAGTCAAACACTGGAGATCTGCACTCTGTTACGACTTCTGCCACTGATCTGCTGTGTAACCTTGTGCCATTCGCTTCATTCAGTGCCAGTATTTCCTCTCATATTCTGTGACTCTTCAGTCTCTTGATGTTGTCAGTTCACTGGGCAAAAGGACAATCTTGTTGCAATGCATCTTTAAGTACTGCTGCAATAACACTGCCGTAACACTGCAATAAACACCGTGAATAATAACAAACAATAGTTTGCATTATGACATTGACAGTGGAAAGGTCTCTGCTTCTCTCCAGTTCAGGTCCCTCATATTTCTGCTAAACACTGTGCTCTCTGGATGTATAGCATACATTTACGAAAGCCCAAGAGAGACTCATCAGTCCTGAGGCTGTCCTTTGCAAAGATTAACATTTCTTTAATTTTAATTCAGAAAATTTGTACTATAAATCTGCTCTTTTGTGCTCTACAAACTCTTGAAAGTTTGACTACATGAATTCTGTCTGCATAGGCCTGGTCACTGTGTGTGTGTGTGTGTGTGTGTTATCACCTACCATACACATCAGCAAAGCATATTTCCAGGGGTCATACCAAGGCACAAAGTTAAGCTGTCCTGTTCACCTTGCCCAGACTAGATTAAATCTAAAGTTGTACAGCAGCACTACTTCTGACTCTGGCAGCAAAATTTATAGACAGACCATGTTCTCTAAGAACGGATATCTAAAGCTGATCCTGGTATCTGGATGTTGAACACAAAGCTGAGAGCTGCTTCGTGTGTACCTGCTCTCCAGCACTTCCTTTTCAGCTCCTACTTCAGATTTTAAAACACCCATGAACAGCAATGTCATCCAGTTTTCTTACGCTCTGAGAGAAATTCGCACAGCAAAGGGTGAGGATGGTGAATCCCAGGACTTGAATCATTCTCATTTTGCCAACTTTTCTGAATGAGACAGAAAGATTCTCCCTCTTTCACAGGAGGCAGGGAAAATAACTTTTGCTAAGCCAAACTGATCTTTCTGAACCCAGAAGATATGCAGCATTGCCAATTCTGTCAAAATGTTCTCAGTTACATGAATAAACCTGATAAAATATTCAGACAGGCCACAACTATCTGCAAAAAGCTTCTACAGCAGTTCACAGCATGAACCAACTATAAGCAAGCCTCTTTTGTTCCAGACAAAGTGGAACTGAAATCAAAGAATTAGTGCAATTTTATATTCAGATTCAAAGAATTATATAATGCTAATGCTACTGCTGAATCCATAAATAGCCTTACTCCTTCGCACTGTTGCCTTCCTAGTTCTCGAAATATTAAATCTTTTTTGATAGCATCCTTTGGATTCTGAGTTTAAACACTGCATGAGCAAATTAAGTTTGTGTATATGTGCAAAGTAATGTTCGTGTGAGGTGCGTCTTCATTTTATGTGCATGCATCTGTGATATGGAAATGGCAGTGCTTCGAGTGTGCAGCGCTCTGTGGACCATTTTGGGCTCTGTGCGCCTATGGCACAGGTCCGACTGCTGCATCTACCTCCTGGGATGGGGAAGCACATTTCAGCTCCCTGGTCACGGTGTGCACTCTGGGCATGCTCCATGCTGCAGGTTGCAACCAAAATCTGAGTAAATACGCTCTCTCCTGTCCCCGTGCCTAGTCTCTATAGGAAGGGAAGCTGCCCCCTGAAAATAGGAAAGGGCACACACAGCTTTCCCAGTGTGAATGCCTGGGGAAGCAGGACATGCTGCAGCTTATGCCTGCACTGCTGTTTAGTAGACCCAGAGTCTGACCAGTGTTGTCCTGCCTGTAAGGGACTAGATTTGATTTCCCAAGCAGCCTCTTCTGTCTTTGTCCCTTAAGCACGTATTCCCCTGCTTTCTGCGGATGCTACCAACTCTAATTCAAAAGCCATTTCCCTTTGGCATAGATTTGTGTTTCCACACTTTCATGATGGAAAATTATGAGCTGAAATAAATAATCATGAGCCTGTGATAGCAGAAAGAATGATATCCCCTAAAGGAAGGAATCCTCAGCAATTTCATTTTTCTGCATAATTAATTTTTTGTGTCCCTTGTTTGGAGTCTCTGTCACACTTTGCAATTCCACACTAGGGCATTGCAGCTATTGCTTTAGGGCACAAGCCATTTAGATTCTCTGAGTCCCATTTTGACATCCTCAGTTCCACTGAGTAGATATTAGACATTCAAGGAATCTCACTGATACCAAAATGACTAACCATGTGAGTGCAACTTACAGCATCAATAAGCTATGTGACCTACTGGATAAACTAGTATTGCTTTGCAAATGCATTGCAAAGTAATGCATAGGTTGTATAATACTTTGCAGAAGGAATAGGTTGGGTCACCTGAGAATCCTGCCTTACAAGTGGCTAAGGGTTTCTTTTTTCTGAAAGGCATGTATGCTTCAAACAGAGAACATGAACTTGCTAGAGAATGGTAAACAAGGGTCTGGGCACAAGAAGCTGGTCTGAGTAATCATAAGACATGCAAAGGCCAAGTAGAAATGATCTTCGTATAATATATGTCATTCCTCCAGCTCACATATATATTACTGTCAATATTAATCTCAGTGTAAATCACAGCACTAGCCATGAAATCCAAGCATGCCATGAATATGGTAGTTTTTATGCATGTTGTTAAAAAATTGGTCAAATACAAGTTCCCATCTAAAGACAACTCTCAGCTCTTCTGCCTGCTTCCACAAGTGTCTGTAGTATCTTAATTATTCATACATTATGCTATCCCATATTCTTTAATGGGAAATGGAGGGTTTATATGCTGACATTTTTTTGTTATATATATTCATTTCAGAAATAGTTCAAATTATCCTGAACTTCACTTTCTATGACCTAAATTGCTTTGTTTGTGAGTTCATAAGTGTAAAACGTGTCATTTTTGCCATGCACATCCCATGAAATCCCTCATCTTTTTCCACAGTTTCTGTTCTCCATAGACCACAAAGAAGCTGGGGGGGATTTTGCTTTGGTTTGACTCATTTTGTATTGTTTGGATTGCTTTTTTTTTTTAAGAGTGAGAACATGCAATGTGCATTTGGACCAGGGAAACAAGTGCTCTTGCTGCCCTTCCTTTGCAACAAGTAATATTAACCTAAAGTTTCCTCTGGGTTTAGTTTTAGTTTCTCTAAAGCTGCTGCTGTACCATGTCTCCTCTTAGACTGACCTCACTGAGCACAGCTGCTGTTTCTCATGCATTATCCTCTACCAGGACTCAGACTTATTTAAAAAATGCAAAGAAATCACTGTCTGTACTTTTCTTCCCTTGAGATGACATTCTGCTCCATAATTATGATTAATCCCCCTAAGATGGCTCATGTCATTGGGTTAGCAATTGAACCTTTTGAGGGAAGATAACCTGGATTGATTAAAAAAATAATAGTCTAAAAGATTTTAAGACCAGAGGGACTGCTATGATTATATGGGTTAAATTCCTACAAAACAGTAGGCACTGTAACCTCACGGAGCTAAATAATAGATTTTAGAAACAGATTCAATTTTGAATTAAGGATACATCCTTTGGCAAATTGCTCCAGCAATTAATTACCTTTGCTATTAAAACTGAGTACCCCCTTGAACTGTCAAGCTCCAGCTGCAGGTCTGAACACATGCATGAGTTCTTGCTTCTTCCACTGGCTTAAAGGGTTCTCCAGTGTCAGACACTTTCACCCCCTAGAGCTGTTCAAAGACCACTATCAGCTCAGCTCCGAATCTTCTCTTTGATAGGTTAAAGGGATTGCTTCCCTAAGACTCTCATGGCAGAGTATATTTTTCGTATTTGTAGTCATTGTTCCATCTCCTTTCTAAAATCTCTCCAGTTTTTGTCATTTTTGTCGTTTGTTCGTTTGTTTGTTTGAAGCCTGGCACTAGACCGGGGCTCGGTATTCTGCAAACGACCCTAGCAGCACTATATGGGGAGGCAATATGCCCTCCCGTGCCTTCTTGCCACCCTTCTGTTTATACATCCATGGATCTCATTTGCATTCTCAGCCAGCACCTCTCAGCGTGAGCTCATGTTCAGTTTGTTAACCAATGGGACTGGCCAAAAAACTTAAAATGTAACTACTTTTCAATAGAAAATGTTAGGACTGCTTTTTCTGCTTTCTGTCATGCTCCAACATGCACACATGTGTAAAAGACCCAGCAAATAAAATGCTTCAATCAAGACATGCAGCTATAATGCCCCTTGGGTACGACAGCTTGCTTTCTCCCTAATCTCCTCAGTGGGTTAGGCTTCCCAGTCAGGTTAAGAGCTGAAAATAAAAGATAAAAGCAGTGATAGGAACCAGAAAGGAGAGGAACAGAACTTTCTCCCCAGCAAGGTGCCAGTGCCGTGCTATTCCCACCAGGCAGCATTTCCTCATGCCAAGAGCGAAGGCAGCGGCACAGCATGACACTGTCAGACCTGACTTACAGAGCAGCACAGCAGCATAAGTCATCCAAAACACAAATGCCACAGTATATTACAGCCAGGTCTGAGAACTGAGCTATTTCCATCTTAAATCATAGCAGTTTGCATTGTCTTATTTTTTGTCAGTCAGGCACTTTCACCAAAAAACATCCCTTTTCACAAAATTCCCTTTTCCAGCCAGGTCTGTCACAACTCCTTTTGCACTCTTCAAAGTCACCATGATCCAGAGTGCAATGCCTTCCTCCTCCATCCCTCAGGCAAGCATGGCCCTTTTGAGATAAGATCACACGTTTGGAAACTGGTGTTTGAAACAGGGGCACAAAGAGGTGGGCAGAAGACTCCTCCAGACTGGCTGTGGTGACACCTGGCCAAGTACGGTCACTGCACCTGACCCCCTCAGGGGCCTCAGCATGGGGAAAGGGTGCAGAGGGCACATGAACCCACCGTCCCCCTCTGTCCTACCCTTCAGGCTGTGCCCTGCACCCTTCATGTGGTGGATTATTGTATCTTGGACAACCTTGACAGCTACACAGATAATTAGGACTTCCTCCTGTCAAGGTGTTTGTACTCTTTCTTCACAGCTCCTTGTGTCTCTGAAAACAAATATATGTGTCTTCATGTCCAGTATGTGTTATGAAAATGGTTGTTAGTTCATATTGAGTCTGTCATGCTGCACTGGTTCAGTATGTATACACTGTGTAAATGTAAAAGAATCTCTTATTACTCATATTATAATACATCATTCTTTTGATTGTCATACTCTGGAGGGTATGACAAGGAAAGTCAAATTTCAGAGGATACTGAGAACAAATGGCAGCTCAGTAGAGTTTCAGCTAAATTTGCTTTGATTATGTTCATCTCTTGATACACCTTCTCAGGCTTTGATCTCTTTGTTTTGTATTTATTTTTATACTATAGCTTTGCATATTAAAAAGAAAAAAAAAGTATATTAAAATAAAAAAAGTGAAAAAGTCAGAAAGAATCAGCCAAATATTTCTGCCCAAAATACTGAATATTAATCTATGTGCCTCCTTGGCTTGCAAGTCACCGTGGCCCTGATTCAGCAAAGTTCTCAATCACATGCTTAACTTTAAGCCTGTAAATAGTCTCATTGACCTTTGGTTAGCCGTATATTTAAGTTTGACTGAATCAAGACCTATAACAGATGTACAAAAGTTTTATTAAATACAAAACCAAGGAAAACTCCTGGGTGCCTAGCTTTCTGAACAGTCTGAAAATCAGGCAAATGTGAGAAAGTGTACTCACAGTTGTGAGGTTTAGTGTGGAGATCAACCAAAAAATACTGATTTTTTTTAATTCCCAAGCACTCTTCTTCCTTCCTGACCCAAACTTTGCCATCCTGAATAAACTAAGACCCAGGTTTGTACTATTCTTGCTTGGTTTTGCTGCTTCAGAAGGTTTTGCAAAACCAAAACTACAGCCGCTGTAGCCTGACTCCTGCAGTGTGTTTAAGAATGAAAATGGATGGTGGGAGTAAGCCTGGACTTGGCAACTTAGTTGCCTTTGATCCCCATCCCCTGCCCTTAAGTCTCACTCACAGTCCATCTCAGGTCACCCCACAGTTCACAGTCAAGGCTCCAAAGGATCGATTTCAGAGGAGGACTGGAGGCATTTGCTTGTTGTTCCTCCTTTATTCACAGCTAGAACTGCAACCAACTCTGCTTCTAGAGGGAGAGCAAAATGCAACGAATGGCCATCGAGCACGTGAAAGCAGAGGAGAATGGGGATCTTCTCACAAGACAGATTCTCTTTTAAAGAGGTAGCTGAATTTTCTGGTTATGTGGCTCTGGTCCCTGATATGTTACAAGAAAGAATAAGTATTTAAATAATAAAGAACTCTGCCCAGGAGCAGTGGTCCTACCAGAGTGGTGAGGTCCCTGTTTTTCTGACCAGGAGATACGGGTCTGGCATTCCCCTGGCTGAGGAATACGTTCAGCCCTAGTCCTGACTAAGCACTGTCCAAGCACTCTTGTACTCTACAAGGTGCCATACAAGAAAAAAGAGCAGCAAAGATTTTAGAGAAGGATGGGATTCAGATATCCCCGTTCTTGGCAATTCCTTTTGGCTAAATAGACAGTCCCTACACTCTGTGCTGGTTAGTTTTGTTCCCGCTGGAAGACACTGAACTTGGATATGTCCAACTGGCATAACATCATGCCATAAAGATACCTGACCAATCTTTGAACCAGCTAGTTTACGTATGCATCACTGTAATTCTCTTCTTAGATAATTAACCCTGCTTAGAAAAAACAATATACAGGAGCAAATGAAATATGTGTCAAAGAAGTTATATGCAAGTGCCACATGACTATTCAGTTCTTCCAGGTATCTTTGCCTTCGCTGGATATAAAGCTACTTGCGGCTATGTGCATATTAAGAAGCTGGAGCATTTCCTTGTTCTCAGGGCAGGTATATGCCCCAGCAGCATCCAAATCCATGAAAATCGGAACCCTTTCCTGCTGCACCTTGGCTTCTACAAAAAGGAAACCAACTGCTGCGCACTCAAAAGGAAATTCACAGTTCTCCAAGAGTTAGCTGGGTGTAGGCAGTGGTGGGTCAGGATGCTGGATGCACTGCGGTACACCCAGCTAGTAATCCAGATTCAGCCTATGCCTGATTTTCTAAATGCCTGTCCTTGAGATGAAAAACTCTCCTAGGAAGGAATGCTTTGTGTGCTGTACAGCGCAGAGCAAGCTGTCAGCACTGAGTAAATAATACGTAAGTTTTATAATGCGGACTGAGAGTGTATAACAGTTCTCTCATGGCAGCTATGTATTTGCTCATTGTGGGAACTGAATGACATTTGAATGCATGCATCTCGACAGAAAGCTAGTCAGTTCAGGGCATTATACAATTCCTCCCTCCAGCTCCTAATTCTGCATTAGATCTACAACATAAGGGTGCCATTTGGTTTCAGCTCCAAGCAAATCACAACAGAGGCATAGATTTCCCTCTTTATGGGGATTTCTAGGGATGTGGGAGAAACTGCTTTTTTAGAGCTTTAACAACACTGAATACACCAAATGTAGCACTGTACCCTCCTTGTTGCAGCAACCTCCCTTTGCTAGGTTTGTCTGGTGCAGGGAGGGAAGAGGAGGCTTGGCTGTCCCCAAGTCCTCTTCTCTGGGACTGAAAAGAGTTATAAAAATAAAATATTCTCTTCAAGTAAGGGCAAATTTGGCATTTTGAACTGGTTTCATTTCTCATTTGGGGTTCTCACTGATATTATCCATGATATTTCCAGTCAAACCAGAGAAACTAGACAAGGTCAAACAGTTCATCTGGATTTGTTTGTTTTAAACCAAAAAAAACATTATTCATGAGAGTACAGACCTGGAAGGAATCTCCCACCCCATCATTTCCTGCTACCTCACATCACCTTATCCCTTTCATCAGCTGATCATACTCTATCTCAAATCTACTTAGGTCTTGAAATGACTTGCAGTGCCTATTCCTACTGGGAAGGGGTCCAGAGCCTTATTCTTCTGCTGGTTAGGTATATCTATGAATTTGCAGCTTATGTTTAGTGCTAGCCTGCTTATATTACTTAGTTCTGCTGTCTGTCTTGTCTTTTGCCTTTCAGAGTCCTCTTTCCCTAAGGTACTTTGAGGGAACAATCAGTCTCTGTTTCACTAAGCTAAGCAAGCTGGGCCCACTTTCCTCTTATCTCCTCCTCAGCAAGATCACTTCCAGTCAAAACAATTCCTACCAGCTTTGCTCCAGGCCCTTTGGGAATTTGTAGCTGGGAAGGAAAGCCATCCTTGTAGATAAAAAACATTGACAATGGTGACATTTCAGCTTGCCCTGTCCGTGAGGGAGGTGTAGATCACCTGACAGGGCCGTGAAAACCTATCCCACACAACTCTCTTCTCAGTATGCTTTCCATCCTCTTCTTGTATGGGTCTATTCTCATTTTGTCCTTACCTATCTAGAAATGTGCCCTGCATTTGGTGGAAATGTGGAGAAAGCTCCATGTGTTAGTCAGTATTCACATAGAGAATTTCATCATTTACACCAAATCATGTCTCTCTGCCCGAGACCCAGGAGAACAGTCCCTCTGCTTCTCAGAGTATAAAGGTTTATATGTTGCCTGACCTTTGCACAAGGCTGTGAAATTAGAAAGCTTTTCCTTGTACCGTCTCCATCTGCACACAAATCAGTGGGCGCCTTTGTAGGTTTTAGCATTTGATTAGACTAGCTTGGGAGTACTGGCACTGTAAGATGAACTCTGCTGCTGCAGGTTTTAACCTTGTATTCTTCGACATACAGAGAGAATATATCTCTGGATTTAGTGTTCATCATAAGAACATGACAGCCAAAGCTTCCTTCTCCCAGAAAAATACAATTATGACTTCTTTTAGAATGCTCTCTTTAATGGATTGTCACAGATATGATCAAACCATGGCAGGCTGTTAAAAATATATGTCACTCCAGATACTACAACCCGCATGGTGGTTTCAAGAATTCATGCCCTGATTAGAAAGTTACCTTTGCAATGCTCATTTTGTTATCTTGCTGATATCCGAATAGGTTTATATTACATCCTTACCTTGCAGTCTCTAGGTTTGTGTTTCGTTTCTCTTGCAATTAATTTTTTTTTTTCAGCAGGTACAGTACAACAACTGCTAGTAAAAAAAAGATCCACTTACTCAAAGGTGATAAAAATTTGCGGTAAAGCCACAGATGTAACAGAGTGAGAATTACCGTAGCAGCAGGAACTGAAGATAAAAGAGGATTACATATGATGAAATGCAGTAATTGACTAGAAGTCACTGAAAAATACCAGATGGATGTCACTATTCCACACAGCTCTAATATGCCTGTAGACTTTATTGAGCTTCACTTGAGCTTTGCTTTTAGTATTTTCCTGAATGTAATTGAGGTTTATTGATATGCTATTATGGGCCAGTTTATATGTGACCATAAAAAAATACAGTTTGAGTCCCCTGTATATCCAGGGCCACTACACTATTCTGCTTAGCTGAAGACAGTCACATTAATGACTGCAATAAGATAAATTCCTGTTTCCTCCATTAGACTTTTGCATAGAGTATGAACAGTAAATGCTTCACACAGCATTTAAATTGCAGGAGCATTTCGGTGAAGGATTGCTGCATAAAAGATCAGGCACGCAATTTCAGATATGGCCAAAAGAAGCTTATATAGGATTTTGATTTTGGATTTGTATAAAAAGAAAACAAATCTACATACTATAATGACTTGCCAGGGCCAGTTCAGAGTTCTGCTTAGTTATCAAGAATTTATTTTTCTATTTATTTTAGCACTGAGGGTGGGGAGTGGAGGGAAATGCTCACTTTAAATTTTGCTCTCCTTTATTTCTTTCCACCAAAACTAACATGGCAGGGGTTGCCAGAAGGAAGTAAGGGAAAGCTTGCTCTCCCTTCTGTTTAAAGTTGAAAGATTTCAACTCTTTTGCCTACAGTGGAGGGTCCTGCTACCTTTTCTTTCTCACTGGGCATCCTTTCTGGGTGCCTCAGGGGCCAGGAATTTGCTATTAGCAGGATTAGTTGGTACCCAACCCAAGAGTTTCTGCAACTCACAGTCTTCCTGGCAAAGGCTAGAGCATCATGCATGGGAAGAAAAGGTGCCCCATCTGAGAAACCTACTGCTGCTGGATTTTCAAAAAGTGGCTCCTCCGGGTAGGTTAAAACTTACTCTGAAACTTGCATGTGCCCTTCTGCAGTCCCCCACCCCAGGGTGGGCTGCACCTTTCTGCCTTGTCTCCCTAGAAGCATTCGGGACACTGGGCTACCTAAAAAAGGGATTTGCACAGACCTGTTGTTTGCATGCAGCACCAACTAAACCAGCCAGAACACAGAGCAGATCCCACCACGGCACCTCCAAAAAGACAAAACGCAGGGAGGTTCCCAGCACCAGTCACTGACAGAGCCAGGGCTCAGTCCAAACCCAGATCGGAGAAGATGCAGCTGCTGCAAGTGCACGGACCTGCCGCTTTGAGGAATGGCACGAGGCGAAGGGAGGAAAGGAGCCCGGAGAGACCAATTGGAGCTGAGGGACAGCTCCTAAACTGGCCGCAGTCAGGGGAGCAGCGCCACAGCCTCAGTACTGCTGGGCAGGCCAGCAAGCCCCGTGTAGGCACCTGCCTCCTTCTCCCCACAATGAATATCTTTAAATCACCAAATTTTTTGAATTGTAAGATGTTGTGTTGGCCATTTTACTCACTCAAGAAAGAAAGCACAAGCACTTCAGTTTAATTTTCATTTACTGATTTTCTTTTATCCCCAGTAAAGATTCTTCCTCCATTTTAACCCTGGCAGAGATGGCAGGAGAGCCAAGAGAGGTAGCCCAGCTCTGCCATGTATGCTACATGCACAAACTCACACACGCCCTTGCTTTCCTACCCCCTGCACTTCCAATAAATACTGTGCTGTTCAGTTTATTTTTTGCCTTTTCTACACCAAGTCAGCGAGACCACTTTGAAATATATCAGAAACTATGATAATAGTTGACTCTTCTGACAAGCTCCTCTAACCGAGCAAGCTTTGCTGATGACCCCATGCTCTCCCCATCAATGCTGAGCATGTCACCGACAGAGCAAGGGTGCACCATGGCTGTGGCCACTGACATTAAGTCTCTAAAATTTTGCACTTATTGTGGAGAAGATGATGTGCCCAATGTGGTGTGTATTTTAATCACCTTTCAGCAAAAAGAATCTTCTTGTGGTTTCTGTCCACTAAAAATCATCTTTAATGAGCATTATAGCCAGTAAGAGTTTGATAATTTCATACTTACTCATTTTTACAAATTAAACTGAGGAAGGCTGTAACACATGCTTGCCCTTAAATCCATTTGAATAAAGATTTATTTATAGAATATAAAATAATTTTACTGTACTAAGACACACAATTTTCATTTATGTAAATCGGATCTTCATAGGAAAAATATGTGTTATTCTAGCTGTCACACTGTCCAAACTGCGCATGTTGCCACTGCAATGGATACTCGTCATGATACATAAGCATCAGAGTAAATGCACTTTGTTTCTACTGGAGATAGTTTTATACTCAATATGATTAGAAATGTTATTGTACAAAATGGTAAAAAGCACATATTCCAAGTACATATTTTCAAGTAACTATTTTCAAATGAGTGCATTTTTAGCAAATCAAAATAAATTCTGGTGAAAGAAATGTATAAAGATATGTTCAGTTGACTGAAATGAAAAATACTGTTCCTATCTGGAGCTCTTACCACACTTTTAAAAAACAAAATCAGGGCAATTTTCTATCAAACAGCATTTGAAACACATAAACCCAAATATTAATACTGGCAAATATGGAAAAGCAGTGTTTATATTTTTCAGATTTTATTTTGTGGGGTGTTTTTTAAGAAAATAACTTGGTGATAGTGAAACAACTTTGTGAAGTATTTTGGTGGTGTAGACTATACTTTTTATGAACAATAGTTTTAGAGGGGAAACTTCTACTTACAGGAAAACTGTGGTACAAATCACCTTTTATCCTTTGCTCTCTGCAATTTTCACAATCAACAAAGTGTCCACAGCTTGTGCTTCCCCTGAAAAAACACCAGCCTCATCATTTGGTCTCCAACATATCCTTCTTATGCGCATATGACTATTTTCTTATTGTTTCATGTATCCTCTAACTTCAGTTCGCTCTCTGACAGGACACCCATTGCCTACATATTTAAGAAAGCATCATATATATTGCTGGTAATAAATTAAAGGATGTCACAGGAACAAATATTAAATAAATTAAGTACATAGTTCAGCATTTGAAGATGAAACTAAAAATGCCAACAAGCCACCCCCTTGACTTTTGCTTAAATTCATCTAGAAGCTGATTTAAATATCTTTGACTGTTCGGCCTTCAGTATAATGCCAATTCCTTTCTCTAGAAGGATATATTCAAAAAGAGTTATAGAAAGAGAGCACAGCAGTAAAAATGTTTTGATCTAATATGCAACTCTACTGCAAATATCAAATTATTTTCAGTAGAAATCCATGTAAAGAAGTGGTTATATGAATTCTAGCATAATAACAGCTCTTCAAAAGGAAAAGAGCTGAACTGGAAGAGTCTGAATATGTTATATGGTTACTATCTTACTAAGGAGCACGGGAAATAAAAATACCTTTAATTACTTTTCTTGATCCTCAAATATATATATATGTGTATATTTATGAGTTCCTACCTACTGGCACACAATCACACATGCATACACTATCGGATAAGCTGCAGAATGAGCATTTTTTTTCACTAGCATTAATTACTCCCCAATGACGGTGTCTGTTACACCAATTATTTGCTCATTAGCATGCAGCCCTGCTGCCAAAGGATGGATGAGATAGAAAGAGAAACAAGAGAAGAGATAAAAGGAGATGAATGGGGGGAAATGCCTTTTAACTGTCTGCCTCTCTTCTCTCAGAGGATCTCCCTCCCAAACTACCTTAAGTCAAGCAGTTGACATCCAGGTTGTGTAGTGCTGGTAGAGATGCAGCACATCTGTCTCAAGTACGGTTATTTGGTACATCTCACTTTCTCTTTGCCTTCCACAACAGTGACGAGAAGCCAGATTTTTTCAAGTGTCCCCACAATTACAGCAAAGAGAATGTGCCTTGCTGCTAATAATAGAAATAATCATTTTTTCAGAGTTCTGTATTTTATTCAGAGCCATTTCTCTCAATTTTAATAACATTACCTTTTCAGAAGTGCATATAATTAGCTTTTTCTCGGTTGAAGTAAAATAAGCAAAATTGTTCTTTCAACGATCAAAAAGGAGTCAGTGAAAAGAAGGCTGATTACAATGTACATACAGTAACATCTAATCTAATATTCTACTTCATGGGAGAGAAAAGAATCAGACATGAAGTTTATATCATAATCTTATCAAATAAATACTTTCCTGCTGTCTTGTCTGCAGTTCTGCAGCTGAATTGGTGTGTCAGTCCCAGTATTTATGAGGTCTGACAGAAGAGCACAGCTCAAGGGGTTTTGATATATGCTGGCACAAATATGTCCTTTTTATTTTATTTTGCTGTTTGGATCAGATAGAAATTTATCACTCTGATTAGTAAGTATTTATGTCAGTGAATTCATAATACTATAAAACATTTCTCTTCCAATTTCCCTGGTTTCACAGCTTTGGAGATTTGCAGGGAAACAGGGAAAAACTGAAAGGATATGTGCATTTCATAGCAGAGGCGTGATTTTCAACAGGAACTGTAGGCAAAAAACAACTTGCAAGCTAGTAACCACCATTTAAATGGGTTTGGAGCTCATTTAGGGAAGCTGAGGGACCTTTCTTTCAAATTGTAATCATAAATATCACAATACATAGTAGCACAACTTTGCCTATGCGCCTCACTGTGGGGATAATAGAGGGGCTGCTTTTATATGGGATTCTCTCTGAGCAATTTGGGGTCTGGGTAAAAAAAGATAGCTTTAGAGCACTCATTGCTCACAGAAATGCCTGGCCCCCATCCTGAGCGCAATCAAACCTTCTGATATACATCAGCAGAATGCCGGTGCTCAGGAGATATTTACAGCGAGATCACCTTAAGTGTTTCGTTCTCCTGATATATGTTGTCATAAACATCCCCTCAGTAAAATATATAATTAGAGCATCAATCCTTATAATTATGTGCAGCAGATATATGAGCAATGGAATAGCGTCATTTCCCAGTTCAGGACATGCCAGTTGTTCCCTCTTATTTTTAAACATACTGTTAGCAACGCAGAGGTGCACACTGAAAGAGACAGAGAACCAAGTTCTACCTTATTTCGCACCTGCCTGGCAAGAGTAGTTTTGGCACTAGTTGGAAGCCTGCCTGGCATTTCAGCACTGATCAGATCATGTTACTGGTATAGTATTTCTGCTAGCAAACCTTTCCCTTGGCCTACGATTTCACTATGATTTCAAGGACCAGAGATGAACTAATGAATAGATATAAATTTTCTAACATTGGCTGCAGAGGTGGTCTTTCACCCATGCAGAATAAATAACTCCATGAGCATATATTTGACAAAGCCTTGGTTTCTTGCCATTTGATTTTTTTTTTTTTTTTTTTTTTGCCAAATTACACAAAGGCTTTCCATTAGCAGTGCAAATACATATAATGTCTTCCCATAGAATATATTGGCAGTGACTCCTGGGCTGGCACATTCAGCAGTGCCAATAAGCCAGAAGGATCAGACATAAGCCAGCGGTGAATTCGCAAGTATTCATACTCCCATTCCTCACCTACCCAACTGCCTGTTTGTATAAAACTGGTAAAAACATAATTACTTTTGAGACCTCCATCTCTCTGCCAAAACTGGATGGAATCAGCCATTGGGTTCAAGAGCTATTAAGACTGAGGACAGAGGCCCACAAGCTGCAAAAGGGATCATCTCACTCTTGTTTCAATGGGAAATCAAGATACAAAAAAGGTCTTTAGTACAGTCCACTGCCTGTGTGAGAACAGCTGGGAGCAAGCCAGCCTCGCTCCAACGGGAAAAGCTGTCAAGGCTCCTAAGAAAGGGACTGGCATAGGGGAGATGCCAAGGGTCAGCCATGAGAAGGAAAAATGCTGGAGCTCCCAAAACAGGATTAACTATTTGCAGCTGAGCCCTGCTGCACTGCCTGGACAAATAAAACTCTTCGCAGCAGCGGCTGAAGAGGCAGAGAGGGTTTCCTGGCCCTTCTGGCATGGCTCAGTCCCTCTCAGCAGAAGCGCTGGAAATCAGCCTGTCTCAGCAGCACGCTCCAAATCCTGAAAGGGAAAGAGGCAGCAGCTCCTGTGCCATCCCCGTCTTACTCAGCAGTCCCCAAGCATTCAGTGGCCTTACCATGCACTTTAAAAACGGCTTTTCCCTGTGTGGATTTGCAGATACTCTCTTTCGGGCACAGATTGTTGCCCCTCATAGGCAGGGTTACTCCTTATGTGGACCTTCTCGCGCTCAAGGAGGTGAAAGCTTTGAATGAAACTTTTCCCTCTCTCAGGGGTCTTAACAGGCTTCTCTCCCAAACAGGGCATTGGGTGTCTGATAAGATGGGAACCCAAGTTAAAATCTATTTTTAGAAAATACTTAGGAACTTAATTATCCTTGAGACTTCCACTCCATTTCAGATTGGGTTGGGTCAGCCACACACAGTTTACGTAGACCTTGCATTTAAAAAGAGTAAAGCTAAAAACGTATCCACCTCCTTTGGTTTAGATAGTTTTATAGTGATTATGCCAATGCCTCACTCTAAAAACCTGACAAATTATCCATCTGATTTCAGACTAAGCCTGTATAACTCAGAATGCATAATCTGCCTGAGCTTTGGTTAAAATGGCTTGATTTTTAATTTGATATTTTAGGGAGAGATTTTGCAAGGCAAAAAGAAAAATAGTATTTCCATTCCTGACTTGTCTTCAGAGTTAATAACACCTGCATTAACATAAAGTGTGGGGTATCTTTGTAGAATGATTCAACAGTTTGAAACCGATTTTCTTTTTTTGCTGATTTAAACCTTTAATCCAAAAAGATGATTATGAACAGTAAATCTTTTCTACATAAATGTGTTTGTCTGATAATCCATTGCCTGTTACCTGCACAGATCTATCCTGTGCTGTTTTACTTTTCAGTTCAATGCAGAGCATGCATAATACATTCACTCTTTCTAATTATTTATCTGTACAGAATGCATTTCCACTCAGTCTTTTAGAAACATCTCTGTCATCTTTGGCCCTTCTGTCTGGGTCAAGCCTTTGATGAGATTGCACACTGCCCACTGAGTGTGTTCGTTACACAGCAAGAGGAATTGCAGACAAGGTAAGTTCTGGCTGAAAGCAACATATTTTTGAATTATATACTTCACAGTTTTATGATGCCCTGGTTTAGAAGTAAAATAAGGAAAATTTAGTGCAGGCTGCAGGTTGTCAGTGTTTATGCATTCATTCTATTAATGGTACAACTTCTTGGTTCTCTGCTGTTGAATATCCTTTTATCTTTGCTTCTCCTGCCTAGTGACGTGTGCTAAGAGACTTAATCAGTTCTGTCCAGATGGATGCTAATGAAGGAGATGTTATACAAAACACTATTATAAATTCTCATTCACATCTCATTTTCTTTTGTCTCATTCTATTTTTAGAGCTGATTTCCAGAGGTGCAATTACAATCCCAATATTCCTCAAGCAGGCAACATCTTAAGGTGCCATTTCATGTCCACCCACTCAGATCTTTATCTGTCAAGAGCTGATGAACAAATCCTACAATTATTATTCATCTGCCCCATAATAATATTGAAACTCTGTGACATTTATATAACAAACGATACCAAACACACTTCATGTTCTAAGATATGTAATATAGGTGTTTTTTTATCTACCTTGCAGGGCAGCCATTTCTTACAGAGATTATTTGAACTCACACACAGGCAGCAGCAGCACATAAATATTCAGGACAGTGACTGGAAAATATTTCAAATTCCAGTTTCAGGAGACATTAGGAAGGAACAATGACCTCTGATTTTCTGAGGAAAAAGAAGTGGGACTACAGGCAGTGCTGGTAGCAACCTAGAGTTAAGGCTACCTGATTTTTTTGTATTGCTTGGCTGTTTTCGGTTTTGTCAGACTTGATCATTCTGGGCTGACCTTTTTGCTATCCAGGATGTACTTCCATTGATGCAGCATCGTGCTGCACCCCACGCATGCTTCACCCAGCTATCTCAAGAGCCAGGTGGACAAAAAAGATGACACTGCCTCCAAAGGTATTGGCCAATTCCCCACTTCAAGGAATCCTTATGGTTGTGGCATGGAGGATCTGCAATGCTCCTTGCCCTGAAGGAGGGCTTGAAAGTATCAGGGAAATCATCTTCTTGGGAGTGATGTGCCACATTTTCTTCCAGAAAACTGCCCTACATTTGGCCATATGATGAGTGGAGATATCTTGGCTCACTTTGGTACTTTCCTTCAGACAGGCACATAGTCCCCAGAATCAGCAAGAATCCCCCCACCCCGCGAACCCGGTTCTGTTTCAGGGTTGCTATTTATTAGCTACTGGCACCACTGATTTATTATTATTATTTCCTCTCAACATTTGTGCTCCACTGGGTGCTGAACAAGCACAGAGAACAGCCAGCATCCCCTGGAAAAGCTGCCAGCCTGACAAGCACAAGAAGGCAACTAGACTAACAGATTTCAGACCAGGGAATGGCTCTCTTGCAAGCTTTAAATTATTCATGAGCTGTCTTTGTAAATTATTAAGCTCCCAGTTCTTAGATTTAGCTCTTTGAGTTTACAGGATACATTTTCAGATGCTCACATCTGCAGCTGGCTGCCGTTCATCTCACTCAGAGGACAGCAGCTCAGCCCTTTGGAGTTAACCATCCTCGTTTCACTTTCTCATTATCATTTTCTTTTGGCTTCTCTGTCCTTTAAAAGGGACAACTACTGAAGGCAAAAAGGAAAGTGAAGGCAAAATACTTGCATTGACACTTGATACCTCAGGCCACCCAAATTCTTCCATCCATTCCAAGGGCACAAGCCTGTACTGGGAAGTAACAATGCTTTCAGTAGCCCCAGAAGGAATAGAGTATCAGTTTCAGCTTTTAGGACTCAACCCTAAATATAGGGTGCTTTTGCCATTCTGACTATGGTGTGTACAGGCCCAGGGCCAGAGACGCTAACTTTGATTCCCACAGTGATGCAGGTAAAAATGGCACCTGGACATGTTCAAGTCCATTGTCCTCTGTTCTTCAACCACTAGCGATGTCTGTCCTCAGCCCCAGCCCAGTACCAGCTGTACCAAGTGCAGAATTTAACCAGAAACCAATGCTATTACTCGGAGCTCCATTTCCCCTAATACGTAAGTGGTTATTCCCATTTCCCAGCTGCTTTTAGCTATTTTCTATGCATTCTTTCCCCTTCCCCTCTCCCCTCATAATATTTTCCTTGCTAACCTCATCAGCCAGCATCCGCCCTAGTATTTACTGACATGCTAGATCTGGACTTCTCCCTGTTGCTTCCCTTGCATCCCACAGTTCTTCCCATGTATCCTCTAGTGCCCATCATGGCTGTAAAATAAGCACTGGAGACCTTTAGGACTAAAAGCAGGAACCTCTACTGGCAGCTCCAGCTGAAAATAATATAATTTAAGGCAGAAAATTTGAATTAATGACTAATGAAATTTCTGCAACAACAGTGTTTCTCTATATGAAGAGAGGTTGAGTACATAATAACTCATGTAACCCTGAAAAAGCAAAATAGGAATCTAGAAATTAGTACCCATTTCTAGCATGTTTGGAAACTAGCTTCAGAGCATATTAGTCAGCACAGTCTTTAGAGAAGGAAACATACAGGGCTTTTTTTTTTTTCTTCTCAAATCTAGCATGTCCTGTTGTGTCAGCATCTAATTCATACTCGAGCAGCAAGAAACTCTCCCAAAGGCCAAAACAAACCCTCTAAAACCTAAAGGTAGGGCACAAATATTATAGTCAGTAAAATAGAAAAATGTCGGGAGTAGTGCTTATTTACATTACTTATTCAGTCTTAAACTCACCTGAAATGCCACTAGGGATTATAGTCCCCATTTGGAGACATCATCAGATTCAGGCCAGCATTTCAAATGTGAATAAGTCATCCAGAGTCATCATAGTTCATTGAAATGATATTCTGAAACCTTCCACTACTAGTAAGGGAAAGATTACACCTAATGTGAAGGAGAGATTGTCCCCCGACTGTCTACTCCACAGGTCTCAAGCCTCCATTTAAAGCATCCAGTGCTGACGACAGTCAAAGATACAACAGTGAGTTAGGTGGATTTCAGGTGTGAAATGGCTTGGCCTTTTCTGCATTCCTCTTTTTCAGAGTTGTTGACTGTACACCAATTCTATTAAAGAGTCTAGGATTTTTTCATGCTGGCCACAGAGACACATGCAATGCTACACAGTTAAGCAGGAGAAGAGCTGTATCTAGAAGTATCATGAACGAGACCCTGAACCTCAGCAAGGTGCTGCCTACAACTAGGCAATAATGTCTCTATTTTCAGCATAAGCTAACATTTCTCTCCGTCTCACTTGTAGGATGGACTTAACCTTAAGAAAAGTTCATGGAAAGAGACTACACTGTCTATAGGGAGCATGAGAGAGTCTTCTCTGTGCAACCAGAGGCCACTATCTTTGGTAAAACAGTGCAGCTGTGCTTGGGGAACGAGGCAAAACAACAGCAACTGGAAGCTCTTAAAACTCCTCCTTGCTCCTGTGGAGAAGGTACAATCTGTGCAGCAAGAGAAACACAGATCTGCAGGTGTGCAGAAGAGGCTTCCCACCACTGAGCCAGAGCCCATGGCAGCCATGGAGAAAGCAGGTGTCACCACCAGGCAGCAGGAGGAAAGGAAGCAGCAGGACGGGTAGAAAAGGCAGAGATGCACCCTGAGTTTGATCCTGTTTCTCCCTGTGAGGAGGAGGAGGACAAGAGTGAGGTAGGTACTTTCCCCTTACTGTGCAAATCAAAAATTTTTTGATCTTCTGTTTGATACCAGCTTTCCTTTGGCATGTTTGTGTTCTTGTCCTTTTCTTTGTATGCTGTGGAGTTACTCACAGTGTACCTGACACTTGTTCCCTGACACAGGGTGACCTCTCTCTGCCTTTCGATGCACATACTTTGCTTGGTAGGTCTGGCCTTGCCTTCATACAGCTGTTCTTGCAGACTTTTACTCCATTTTGACAGGTCTTGTAAGTCTACTCTCACCACTCAAGCTTATCCTACATGTCCTTTGTATTCCTTTTGCACAAATCATATCGTTCAACTTAATTCATAGCTGTAATAAGAAAGATTTGGAGGCTTACAGTGAATAGTTATTAACCCGGCCCCAGAGCTTCCAACCTGAAACTTCCACTAGACTGCTATGGTACCTTTCTTATCTTTTCAGTGCATTAATGTCACACGAAGGCTCTGTAGTTTCCAAATAATTTGGTTTTTTTTTCCAAGGATGGAAGCCATCATTCTGGACATCAGAAATATTATCCCTTGTACCACCAGAGGAGTTCGCATTTGCCTGTAGACTCATATCCTCAGCAGGCACCAGCTGTGCCATATGAAGAGCTTACCCTCCCTTGCTCATGTTCAGGTTTTTGTTACTCTCTTGTTCAGTTGTTTGTCATTACTCTTTCGTGGAAGATGACATAATGATCAGGTAGCCGGCAGAGTTGCTCAGATGAATGCTCTCAATCTTCTCCATGTGAAAATATGAGATGGGTTACCAAAGACCTAGCAGTTAATTTTCTTAAGGCAGTCTGGGTCTTGTACCTAGGATGAGTGACCTAGGATGAGAAGTGACTATGTGAGCAGTGCAGTAGGCAGGTCTGAGGAGGATCCAAGGACCCTCTGTCCAGCGGCAGGGTGGTGATGAGGAGCTCTGTGCCTCGTGGGAATGCCAATCTCTCCCTGTAGCACAGCTGCAACAAGAGAACGTGTATCCTCAGCCCCAGCAGCCCTGCATCAGGCAGTGGCAAAGCCTTGGAGCAAATCCACTGTATCTCCCTGTCTCCAGTCTTTTTTAAAAGGCCGCAGCCTGCTAAAAGGAGCTGGGAAGTGGAACATGCTTGCAAGGAGCCTGCCGTCCCCTCCTCCTCAAAGGAATGGAGTTAATTAGCAGATCTTCCCTGAGGGTTGTTGGGAGGATTTCTGATCTGTTTGTACAACAGTAAACAGTCTGTAAACCAGAAATCAACATTGTCATGTCAGTCACAAACCAGTATCAACAAACTGATTACCCAGATCTAAACAAAGCCTTTTTAGGGCCTAATGAAATTTTATTTCTTTCATTGTTTTTCATTTATTTGCCACAGCTTTCCATTTACAGATGTTGATGGAAAAAGAGGCAGAAGTACAGAAAAAGTATAAGAAAAGACATATTCATTAGATTTTTAGTCTCAAACAGTGGCAGGAAACAGGGGGAAAGTGCTTTTGAAAGTGTTTTATTTCAGGTTTTCACACACAGGCATTTCAGATATGAATGAATGTCCCTGTTGGACAATAATCTGGATTAAACACCTATTATTACACACATTGTCAGAAGAGATCAGGAATAATCAGAATCCCAGTGCAGGATAATATCTGGATTACTAAACCATCTCATGTGCACCCTTTTGTGTCTGTGTCATGATCTTATTTTGCAGAATCCTTAGCTCCCTCTACTCCTACTGAAGTTATTAAGCAATGCAGAGGATGCACACACCACCTCGAAGAGCAAAACCTTTAGCTGTTCTCATTTCCAAAGTCATTTTGTTTGTTATTTGGTACAGGAATCTTCTGTAGAGCTGTGAATCGATTCCACTCGGACACTGACCTTCACTTTATTCAGACATAAACCAGGAAGAGGAACGAAGCCACAGGAGAAACATAAACTAATTAGATTTATTTTCTTCCAGGTGACAGAGTTCACAGATATCATTTATTTTCACCTTCAGGCTATGCAGAAAGTCCTCACTGGGCAGGCAGCTACAAAGCTGTGTGCTCACTGGCTGAAAAGCACTCAGAGGAGATGGTCTCAGCCCTCCTGAGGCTTTCCCTCTGCTGTGATAGGTAAGTGGTTGCCTCACTAAAATAAGAGTATAAAGGAATCTGCCGGTCTTAAGCCAAATATTACTTCTCCAGAGCTGGTTAGATAGGAGAACCACAGTTCATCATACAGGGTAAAATATGAGAGAATGGTTAATGTACAGGAGAGCGTGCTAAGTTAAAAACAAAACAAAAGACAGCAAAAGTGCACAGGAGGTCAAAATAATCCTGTTAGCTTTGCAGTGGCTCTGGCTCAAGCTCATTTTGTGGGTTAAAAATGGAAAGGAGCAGACTGAGCAGAAAGTCCGGTCCCTCCCTCCACACTTTCACATAGCTCTGCTCTCAGCCTCACTTGCTCAGCAAGACAGAAAAAAATATTTGGTAACATCTGATACGAATCAGCATGTTTTCGTATATATTCTCATGTAACTCAACTGTGGGAGACCCTAGTCAGAGCCCAAAAAAATGTCAACTTCCGAGTTCTTCCAAGTTGTCCTTGAAGTAGCTAAAAGACAACCTTACTTCAACAAGTGTGGAAGCTGCGAATTAAGTAGTAGCTTTGAGGATAGCACCTCTCTTCTACCTGTTGCTGCAAATAATAACATGGAGGCAGGCTTACGACATAGTATTGCATTATTCCATGGCCAAAGGCTCCTAGTACATGCCTGAAGGGTTACGGTCGATTAAACCAGACTAGGAGGGAATCTCAGAGCTATTAGAAAAGGGAGAGAGCACGAGAGAGCTCAGGAGAGATCTGCCAGGAAGGGTTTTGGATGGCGAGTTCCACCATTACCACAATAAGCAGGAAATGCGAAATCTAAAGAAGAAGCAACTGGCCTTCCTTAGGTTCTCTGGTGCTTGCTTCAGGCTTCTAGTGACAGAAAAAGTTTAAAACAAAGCGACACTTAGAGAAACTTTGAAAGAATATCTGCTTGCATTTGCGGACCCAAGTAACAGAAGTTGGGCAAAATCTCCTCCTTTGTCTCCTAGCAGATCAAAAGCAGAGAATTCATTAGCAACATTGGCAGAAGGCCTGAGCCCAGAGTGGCTGCAGACTTTGTTTGGATTATCTTTTTTTTTATTATTATTATTACTGAGTTCAGACAACAAGATTTTAAAGAAAATCAAGCAGGAATGATCAGTGTGTTTGACCTTTTCCTTCAAGGTCTGGTAACTTTTATGTTTCAGGCTTATATTTACTGTTAAAGATAAGGGGATTTAGGACTTTTACAGAGCTAAAAGAATCAGTGTGCCAGGAAAGCTGAGGGGGGAGATTGTGCTACTATGGCAAATACAGCTCCATCTGGGCTTAAAGATAGACATGGTGCAGGGAAGACCTTTATTTTCTTGCCAGCTCTACCACCGCTCCTTCATCTTTTGCTGCTTAGCCTCTCTCCCTACTTGGGCTACTAATCTTACAAAGGTGCAAAGCGGAATTTCCCTTTGGGCTCATGGCACCATCTTTTTCAAGCAAAGAATCTTTCTGATAGGGGGTATTATTCCCTTCCTACAGAAAATAAAAATCCAGTCATTTTAGTTACCTCAAAGCTTAAAATTTGATAAACAGAAGCTCAAGGCAATCATCCTCACAGTGGCATGGCAGTGCAGGGTAATGGCTATACCATTGCTATCTGACCAGTGGTAACTCTGATTGCTGGAGACATCTTCCCTCAGCTAACTCTCATCTTAGATGACAGTAGTGTATCATTCACTACAGCCTGAGAGAATAGGATAGCGTATTGCAAAGACAGAGAGATTACAGATTATTTTCTAGTTAAATCTATGTCTTCTTTTTAATTTTTTGGGGCAACAAAAGCACTGTGTATAATATTCCATAACAAGAACTGCAAAGTGCCTATAGATGCTTTGTATGTGTCAGTATTAATCTTCCTGGTCATTCAGATGCATTACTTAGTGAGTCTCCCAGATGTTTTGTATGGCCCAGAGGACAGATTCAAAACATCCAGTTTTGTGAGGTAATTAAATGTTAATGCAATCGGTAATGCTATTTTTACAAGTTACTGTGAAAGACTGTTCATACACTGTTCCACTCCAAAAATGAGCTGAGTGGGGAAAATCCCAAGGGAGGTTTTTAGGACAGCTAATTTACAAAAATTTCAGTCAGGAGAATCCTCTGGAAGATTTTTTTTCCAGGGATGGAGGGGAAAGGGCATCACCTCCAGTAATATTGCCCTGAGATGAGTAAAAGTATATTTTCTAAATGACATTGACGAATGCAAGAGAAACCCTATCAACACAATGTTGTCTAACAAACGGGCTGAAAGGTGGCTTATTTTCTATTTCTTTTCCAAATGCTAACAGAAACAAAGTATCTGTACACTTGGAAATGACATCTCCTGTTGCCTGTCTCCTGTTTATCCTCATTTCAGAACTTGGCACCCTGCTGTCTACCCTGCTTTTTTTCTTGCATAAGAGTCTGTGTGTACTGATTCAATAATTTATAAACAAAAATATGTGAAAGACATAAGATGTTGCAATAATGGCAATGAAAGGAAAAGACAAATGTTATCAGCATGGTGGATCAGGCTGGGGCTAATCCTAGCAGATAGGCTTATTTCACTGAGGCACGTAGAGAACATTGCTTTTGACTGTGGTTACCAGAAGATGAGAAGTACAAAACATCCATATACTTGGCTGGCATCTATGTTGCTTTCTTGCTTGCTTTTTATTTTTGAGGAGAAGAAGCAGACTTTTAAAGTCAAGGGGAGTGACTCCAAAAGCGACACTCATCTTGTTTCTTGGCTTAAGTAAGTGACAGCTGATTAGCACCTCTGCTACAAAGCAGAAAAGAAATGGGAGGAGTGAGTGACTTTCCTAGACAAAGCATGGTGATTTGAGGCGATTCAGGTCTGAAGTAAACTGAAATTTCAGTGAAGTCACAAAGAGACTTCAGTCACACCCAATATTGAGATATTTCAATGCACTTTATTTAATACAGTTAGATAAATACGACTGATAACCTAACTGTACATGCTGGGTATCAACAGAAAAAACAACAATGTGCTACCATGGAAATTGAAATGGCAGCTACGCTGATTTTATTAGTCATGTGTAGGCTGGGTTCGGTGCCAGGACTTATAACACCTCAAGTACCTACACCTTTTCTGACCTAAAGGAATCGTCTCAATAGCTACAGAAATTTGGGCATATAAACTTTTATTCCCAAACCATACAGCCCTTCATCATGAAACACACTGATAAACTTTTGGATAGATCTAATCAACATGAATCCCACAATTTCTCTTTGTCTAGAACATTACAAAATATTGATAGAAAAAGTAGAATTCAATCCTAATTAAATTTGCTAGGAGAGAGTGCCTGACTTGACATGACAGTGGAAATGGTGTTTTCATTATTTTACTGTGTGTCTTGGACTGTTTGCGCAGGCCTGCAAGCTGATTATTCATTAGTCCAGAATCAGGTTGTGCAACTGAAGCTCTAAAAGCTACCATTAAAAGGGATAAATCCTCCCTGATGAAGTTTATCAACCAAGGAAAAGGCTGGAACCTTTTATCAGTGCCAAAGGCATACCTGGAAGAAAGTTATACACTTTCTTCTACATAGGTAAGGGAAAAAAGTTTTGAATTCTTCTGATTGGACCATGCAACTTACTATCTGTATAATGTATACTCCCTTGGATTATTGTTCTTACTTTTAGAGAAGAAGGAATCGTATTTATTCTACAGATCTGCTGTTGAATGCTGCCAGCGACTTGGTTCTGCCATTTTTATCAAGGTGGTTCCTCTCCTGACCCATGGGAATTGCATACAGAAACTGTCTGTGATGACCTTGTTTGCTGGGCTGAGCCTCTTTCCTGAAGAATTAGGGTCTTCTGGGTTTCATGCTGTCAGTCTTTCTCGACAAAAGAATGAACCACACCAACAGCTTAACCATCCTCAAATAGAAATCTCTCTTTTGCACATATTTAGTGTGGTCTTGCACAGAGGATGTCGAGACAGGCTTACATGTAGAAAGTTTTATTCCTAGTGTCATGGCTGATGGCATGCATTGACTTCAAAGTTACCTTGAGAAAAAAACAATGATGATGATGATTTTTCACCAGACTTTCAGCATAGTCCCAGATACTTCTCATCAGGACCCACTCAAACTCACTATTGCTTGTTCCCGCTGTTAGCACTGATTGGAGCACACTTTGATGAGGTGCAGATGTTGCACATTCATCTGTTGCTAATCTTTGTGCTTGCACATTATTGCATAATACTTACCAGCTATTTAAATGACTATTATCTACTTTATTATTCACTAAGTCTTGTTTTTCCTCTAATGCAAACTAAAAGCTTCAACTACTGAGAAGTTCCAGAGTGGCAAACCTTAGGAAACCTTTCCTATTTGTCTGATAGTTACTTCATATCATTTTAGCCACTCTGCTTTGAATCCAGTTGCAAGACATTAAAAGATTAGTACATTCTGGGTCACTTGAAGAAATGGCATGTTGACCCAAATCCTACTATTAGCTGGGTTGGTCTTCTCAGACTTGGAAATGTTGCCCTGCACCTGCAGAAGGTGAGTGAAGAGTTGTTCATTCATGGCTCTGAATCCTTGAAGATAATCATGAATTTAGCGAATGAAGCAGAATCAAAAAGTCAGTTCTGGTCACACAATAAAACACCATTTTGCTCAGAAAAGGCACAGTAAGAAATGCTACAGCAGGACTTGAATATTGTGCCCTGGCACCATGACAATCCATGAATGTGGAGGAAAGTGGAAAATAGTCTGCCTTCCCTGCCTCCAAAGTTTGCTGCCTCTGTAGCAGATGGCAGAATGCATGCACCACTGGACTGGTACTTTCTAATCATTTTCCTCTCCATCCAGTTTATACAAACAGTAGCTATTTCAGTCCTTTTAACATGTCTGTTTTTGCAGCTCCAAGCCATATTTACAGATATTTTTGAGAGTTTTAATGACCTCAGTGAAAAAGTGGTTTTGATGGTTTTTGAAGCTGTTGCCAGAATTGTCACCCACCACAAAAATAAGGACAAGCCTGGTGTGTAATTTGTGAAGATTGCCAGAGACCTTCAACCATTCTTGGCTGAGGTAAGTCACAAAGCAGGGCGATGGGTGTACTAAGTGTGGTTAAAGCTTTAAGGGAGTAGTCAAAGTGTGTGTCTGTCTGTGCATGTGAAATAAAAATAGAAGCAAAATCTAATTCTGCGGAAAACTGAAAACATGTTTTAGAAGAGCAAGCAACTCAATCGTTTCACCCTTCCAGGGTCTGGCTCTTGCATTTCTGCCAGATACCCCAGCAACAAACACCAATAATAGCAGTTGCCATCCACTGTACTAACAGTAACAGCAAAACGTATCTATGCATTCTGACCTTGAGCAGAATAAATGAAAACAGAAAAGACTTTCTCCCACAAAGACATGAACCTGAATCCTATCAGGCTGAATGCAAGCCATATACAAGGTTTTTATAGTTTTTGCTCTTTTTGGTATAAATGAGATGTTGCTGAAATTAATGGAATTACACTAGCATGAAATCTGCATAAATGTAGAATCAAACCTAGTGTGTTTAATCGGTAATACACTAAGGATTATATTGGTATAGTGGATCACAGACTACATAACTATATGGCATCATATGCAAATCTGATACTATTCACACATGGGCTTGGTGCAATATGACACACTGATGTCTAAGTCAATACTAGAACATCTTTTGCCACGGTGTATATGCCAGAGATATTACCCATGCCTTAATTTGGTAACATTTAGCAATTACAGTGTAAAGATCTTACAGCATCTTCAAAATGCTTTGGAAACACTATTTAATTAAGCCTTACAGAGCCCCTGTGCAGTAGGTAAATGTTGTCATCAACATTTGTGGGGATGAGAAAACTGAGACACAGATGTTCAATGAGTTGCCCAACCTAGGTCACCCTAGGAGCTACAAATATCCCAGAGTATAAGTGGCCAAACCTCAGGAGAATTAAAGGGAAGAACTCTTTAGATAAGAGGTTAATACTACTTTTATTTGACTGTATTTGGGTTTGAAATTGCTGTTTGTATTCTACACATGCGCTAGACTGAAATAGATACTAACTGCTCACTCTGGCTGCAGTGCTTACAAGACCATGCCTTTTTCAAAGCCTCTTTATCAGCGGAAATACTTATTAAAGTTTACATTTTGGCAAACAAAACCGTTCTCCTTCTGTCTGCGATTTGCCTATGCTGTGGTTTGCCTATGCCGTGACCACTCTATAAAACTGATGAAGCCCTTCTCTATGGTCTCTTTCACAGCAGAGGCTCAAAATATGTTGCACTGCAGTTAAACTATTTAAAGATTGCTAAGAACCATGAACGTGAAAGATAAATCCCTTATGGAGGAGGGACCCCCCCCCCCCAACGTGGTCCTAATGCTGCTGAATCTGCAGGGCAGCATCCTGATGTGATCAAGGTAAGTGACTTGGCCACTTATGCCATGGCACCGAAGACTACAAATGCTTGTTAGCTCCTCCAGCTTTTCAAGACTGCACATTTTCACCCTTTCAGGCTCTCATACTTGCCATACAGATGGATGGAGAAATGAAGACATCACTCTAGGCATTCACTTCTGATTTCCCAGGCGCTCAGCCCACAAAGAGTAAACTCCCTTAAGAAGAGCCAGATGTGAGTGGCTCAACAGACCACCTGGAGCCAGCCAGCTCCTTCCCTAGAACTGATATGAAAGAGGAATGATAAAGGAGAAGAGGAACACACGGCTCCCTGAGGTCTCCCTTTAACATCCATTCCCCTACATTTCCATTCTCAACTGGCAGTAAATAATACTGTAGTCTTCCACCTGCACTGATCCTGGAACACTTGCTTGTGTCCTCTTGTTTTATAGGCTTGCATGAAGACTTTGCTAGTGTAAAGTCTATTTGGTGTGGACTTCAAATGACAACCAGGGATCCCAGGACACCAGCTGTAAACAACTTGTGAGGAAACCCTGTGCTTCCTTTAGACTAGTATGCTGATTTTAAGTGGTTGTAATTAAGGACTGTGGCTTTTACCTGCTCACCTCCAGACTTTGTTCCAGGGGTCCAGCACCAGTGGGACCATGCTGAGAAAGGCAGAAGAGGCTTCACTTTTACATGCAGTACTCTGAGATTTCCCAAACAGCTCTACTCGAGTACATCTCAGAAAGACACTCAAATAGAGGGTTTTCTCCAAACTGGCAGGGAGAAAAGCATAGCAAACATAAGCTTCATTTGAAAATTGTGACTGACTTGAGTCTCTTCCAATATTCTGCATCTCTATAATTTCCATTAAACACAAGCAAGAGTACTAGTATAAGTGGCCAAACCTCAGGAGAATGAAAGGGAAGAACTCTTTAGATAAGAGGTTAATACTAATTTTATTTGACTGTATTTGGGTTTGAAATTGCTGTTTGCATTCTACACATATGCTAGACTGAAATAGATACTACCTGCTCACATTGGCTGCAGTTTAAAAACTTTATTATTTGAAAGGACTTTTTTGGTTTGGTTTGGTTTGATTTTTTTATAATAAGCAGTAGGCCAAAGTATGTAGGAATTTTGCTCCTCACTAGTCCAAGAGCCTTCTGTGCTCATTTCCAGGTTGAGCAATGCCCTGGAAGATTATTTGACTTACACCAGGCCCAGGGGTATCTCAGAAGCCCACAAGCTTCTTCAAGTACAGCTGCCAGGAAACTCAAAGGTAAACAAAAATTAACTTGCTCTTCTTTCAAGAGCTACCAGCAAATCCTTTACCATGCTGAGGAACTGTTCCAATTGTCTGCCAGAAGTAATAATTCTTAGTTCAGAAAGACTTGATTTCCTTCACCTCTGCAGCTTGACACAAAGAATTTAGACAAGAATGGAGGAATCAAATTGTAATTTACCTCCCATTTTCTCCCATAACTGTCCTTCTAAGTAGTCCTCAAGTTCCCTTTAAAGACATCTCAAATTATCGCTTGAGAAATCTATTTTCCAAGCATCTTTTCCCTTAATCTGAAAACCAATGGCAGAATGAAAGCTTAGAACATACCACCAGAGAACATTAAAAAAAAAAGTGAATTAAATTCCTGAAGACCCATTTTTTTCTTCCAAAATTCATCTTCAGAGACAGGACAGAGGCTGCATGTGCCATTTGGCCCACAGTTTGCACCTTGTCCCCCATTTTATAAATTGTTTCCTAGGCTTCATTTCTTTGAGTCATGCTTTCCTATTTCAAGTAAGTATTCAACCTCCATTTCAGGTGGGTATCTAACCTCTTTACTCTGTCATACATTAATCATACAAAATCAAGGAATAGTTCAAACAGACAGTTCATGAAACCTGCAAAGAGTGAAAGTGAAACCTGCAAGGAAAAGGAAGGCTACAACTCAGTAGAGGAGAAGTAGTAAGACACACAGAAAGCTTCCGGGCTCTACAAATGATAATGTAAAAATAGGGCAACAACATGGAGCATGGAGTCATTATAGTGACAAAGGTCTAGTCTTTAAGCAGAGTTCGTGACCTGCCATTTCTTCTTTGGTTCAGTTTTCACCTCTTCGCCCTTAGAAACAGTATTCTCCACTCACACTGTTCTTAGCGTCACCACTGAGGAGAAAGCAGCACCCTACAGCTTCCTCTGCTAACCTCTGTTTTATTTGGGGTCATGGAAATACAGAAAATTGAAATTCAGTTACTGTCTTTTACACATCCACAACAACATAAGACTTAATGTTAACAGATTAAATCATATTCAATTCTGGTTTCATAAACCTAATTGTTCACTGCTGGACCATCAAGCATTTATGACAATGACTATATTTAAAAATATAGCTAGAAGAACCAGGGACAAAATATTTCCATCCCAATCTTGCTATAGTGGTATTCCAGCCTGGCTGAACAAATCCGAGATAATTAGATAATTTAGAAAAGAACTGAAAATGCAAATAGCATGAGACACATTTAAAAAGGGCTTTATTAATATAAATGTCTGTAGTTTAAAACCTTTAAAATGCATTGCATCCAAGATGGGCTGCATCCAAGGTCACCCAAGAAAGGTGACCAGTGTCATAGTGAGACTGTTCCTGATTATCTTTGAAAGGTTGCTGAAATCAGAGGAGGTCACCAATGACTGAAAAGAGTCAGATGTTGCACCCATCTTCAAAAAAGGCCAAAAGACGATCTGGGGAACTACAAGCAGATTGGCTTCACTTTGGCCCCTGGGAAAATCATGGAGTGACTCCTCTTTGAGCACATTTTTGGGCACATAAAGAAGAAGAAGGTGACTGGGAGCAGCCAGCACGAATTAATCAATGGTAAATCATGCCTGACCAACCTGGTTGCCTTCTATGATAAAAATGACTGTCTTTGTGGACAAGGGAAAAGCAGTGGACATCATTTACCTTGACTTTAGCAAGGCTTTTGACACCATCTGCCACAGTATTCTTCTACCCCAGACAAGACATTCTGGTCTGGTGGGCGGACAACTGGTTGGATGGCCGGGCTCAGAAGGCTGTGGTTAACAGGCTGGTGACAAGTGGAGTACCACAGGGGTCTGTACTTGAACCTGCCCTGTTTAGCACCTTTATCAATGACCTGAAGAAGGTGATGGAGCATACTCTTGTCAAATTTGCAGATGACACCCAACTGGAGGAGGGGACCACTTGATATGCTCGAGGGCAGGGCTGCTGGGTGGAACCTAGATGGGTGGAAGGAATGGACCAACAGGAACTTTGTGAAACTCAACGAAGATAAATGCAAAGTTCTGTACCTGGAATGGACCAGCCCCTGCAATGGTACAGTCTGGGGACCTACTGGCTAGGGAGCAGCTCTGTGGAAAAGAGCTGGGGTGGGGGGTCTTGGCAGACAGTGAGCTGAACATGAGCCAGCAGCATGCCCTGGCAGCAAAGAAAGCCAACAGCATCTTGTACGGTATCTGCAGGAGCAGAGCCAAGACATCAAGGGAAGTGATTATCCCCTTTTACTTGGCACTCATTAAACCACTTCTAGATACTACATCTGGTTTTAGATTCCTCTGTACAGGGATGACAGTGACAAACTGCAGCTGGTTCAGAAGAGGTCTGCCAAGATGGTCGGGGCTGGAGCACCTGTGCTGTGAGGAGAGGCTCAGGAAACTGGGCTTGTTCAACCTGGAGAAGACACACCTTCAAGGATGACCTAATAGCAGCCCCTAAGCACCTACCATCAGTTATCAGGAAGATAACTATCTACAGTTTTCAAGAAGATTCAGCCAGGTTCTTTACAGTAGTGGATGGTGGGAGAACAAGAGACAACAGACATAAATTGAAACAAGAAAGGCTCCACCTTTATACAAGGGAAAACTTTTTCACATTGAGGACAGTCAAGTAGTGGAACAGGTTGCCCTGAAGTTGTGCAGGCTCCATTCTGGGAGTTTTTCAAGACCAGACTTGAATAGAGCCCTGATCAACATGGTCTGACCTCAGAGCTGACCATACTTTGAGCAGAACGTTGGACTAGAGACCTCCTGAGGTCACTTCCAACCTGAACTATCCTATGACTTTGTGATCATTAAGGTTTTACTCAGTCTTTAGTGGAAAAGAGGAATAAGTCACAAGGAACCTCAGAAGGCTTAACTTTTTTTCTACTGAACACAAGGTAAAAACATACACTTTCACTTAGGCACATTACAAAGAACCAGGTCAATCTTTTCTGAATAATAAGTAGAGATCTGAAGAGGATTTAAGCTTTATCTACATAAAAGTGTACATTAGTATGGCTAAGGCTGTTGTGGAACTTCACCATGGAAGGACAGTGCACTATACAAATTTTTCCACAATAGCTGTCTCCACAGACTTACCTCAAATGTGCTCTCAGGCTTCACAAGTGCTTTAAATAGGTTGGATCTACAGGTAAAGGTGCCTCACTCACTTAAAACTTAGTGGGACAGAAATGTACACCAATTTTGGCACTCAGCACATGGGGTGGAAAACATATCCAGGACTTAATTCTAAGCAAGGTAATTTCTTAACATGGAAGTCAGCAAATTGTTGCTGCTATTCTGTTTCTCACAGGTAGTCAGTTAACTCCCTTCTTACTTTCCATCCACTCTTCTTGCCTCCCAGTCTCCTGTCCTCACCCCTGATCCAGCATCTGCAATTAACAGACTTGCAATTAGTTCTCTCTCAGCAGCCTCTTCATCTCTTGTCAGGATCCTGCACAGGTAGAAGTGAAAAAGCTTCCAAACAGCACTCTGCCTCCACCTCCATCCTTCTGGGACCAGACACACACCTGCCCATTTCTCATACAAGAAAGTGAAGATACGAGTAGCTCCATTTTTTAACCAACTGAATCCATGTTCTGCAACAATCCTGCGGAAAATTTTTTCCCCCCTAAGGATTTGTTCATTGTTCATATGTCTAAGAAGACTGTTGTGAGGATTTTTCCTCAATTTTCTGTAGTAGAAAGGGAAGAGGAAATGGATTGTTAATGAGAAAATACCACCTACGCTCTGGATGGAACTGACATGTAATAAATTGCAGGTGTGGGTGCAGATAGATTATACCGGAGTTCACACTATGACCACTCTTGAGTTCGATCTCTTACAGACTTTTTCAGCTATTCATAGGCAAATAGTCTTCAAACCCCCTTCAAATATCATTAACTGCTTGAGCCTTTCCGTCTTTTTACAATCAGAAGAACAGTGACTGATATTGCAGCGGTTGAAAATAAAAAATAATTACAAAAAGCATGTGTATTGACCAGACTTTGGGAATGGAACAAGTACCTCTTTCCACCCTCCTCCTCCTTTTCGTCTGGAGTGTCCCGCAGGCTGGGGCTGCCAGCCATCCCTCCAAGCAGTGCAATACAATGCATTTCTTCTACCTTACAAATTCACACAGGGTACCATTCACTGAATTGTCAGTATGAGTGTTAAATGCTATGTACTATAGTCTTATTTTTAATTGCAGTGGTTATACTAAACTCCTTTTTATGATAGATAAACATCTCTTCTCAGTGGAGGGTTTTCTGTTGTCTTCCAAATGAGTCTCTCTTAGCCAGGTCCTTACTCTGAGCCTACTCACTTATAGCAGTAAGCAGCAACAAGTATTACAGGTTTTTAAACTAGGTAAGAAGTGCTTCAGTATGTAAGGAAGTAGGTAGATATTCTCTCTCCTTCCAGTCCATGAAATAAAGTTCAGCATGCATGTAGCACGACAAATATACTCTTAAAGGCCTGTATCTTTAGAATAAAGGATAATCTTAGAAATAATTAAGTGTTTATTACATAGCACCAGGAGTTATTATGGTGCACTACTCCTACTATAAGCATTCATACAGGCATTCATTCCTGAAATCTCAGTATGTAGCACAGACACAAAAATAGCGACCTAGAGGTCAGAAGCAAATTGCTATTATACATCACCAAGAACAGCATGTCAAGTACCATATTTATGCGTGAAGTGGAAAGGAATTAATGAACACAAGTAGAATTCAGACAGTGTATGGTCTCTAGAGCAATACAAATGAATGATATCTTGCAACAATTATTTAGCCAGATCTATTCAGATAGGAATTACTAACATTAACATGTTAATTGATTTTTTAACCATTGTGAGTTTAACGTGCATAACAAAAAGTTTGCACTATTTTTTCTGAGATTTTTAACAAGTTTTTCATTCTCCAAAAAACCATTCAATTGTCAAGAGGTTGTTCAGCTGTCACGGGCATTATACATGATGTTTAAACTTTGGACTAATAATACAATATCTAATTTTACACAACATGTACCTGAATGTTCTATATGAGGCTGAAATAAATAATTCATTCCAGAATGCTCAGTTGTCAGTACTCATAGCAACTAATCTTCAGTGGCTGGTTAGTTCAACCATCTTTTGGTTGAATAACCCCCCCCCAAATAACCTGTTCTTTACTGCAGACCAGATTTTATCACCTTTTCCCATACTGGGTAGAGGTTTTTACACACATAAGACTAATCACTATCAATGGTGAACATACACAGGAAGAGTCTGCAGGAGACAAGAAAAAGAAGAGACAGGTTTAGCAGCATATAACTGCTGTAATAAGCACTGTAAGAAAGGTCCTGGCAAACTCTGACACTGGACTATATTAGAATTTGGAAAAGAACTATCCATGGATTTAGGAGCCAACCTTCAAAACATGTAGTACAGGGTCTTCTCTGTAGTGCCGTCTCAAGGAGAAGAGAAGGCATTTTCTTTGACAGGGAGAAAAATACTACTCAGGCCTGTGGTGATGTGGACAAACTACCAAATTGGCTTTGTGTTCCCCTCTCCTTTTTTTTTTTTTCCCCCCCACTGGGAAGTGAGAACGTATAGCCAAAGTTAAATTGCCATTCACTCCCAGAGCAACCATCCAGCAGAGGAGAAAGCTATGTGTTAAAAGTGGTGCAGCGGGTACTATTTAATATTGAGCCATTTATGATGATGTTGTTATAGTGTCCCTCTGTTTCTGTATTTCCTCAACTGCAACTGCTCATTTGAGTAAGAGAAACATGTTAGCATTGACATTTATGCTGAGACAAGTAAAAATCCAGGGTGTGCTTTTGTGAAATGATCTGTGAAAAATCAGAAGACCGAGGTTGTAAAGTAGTTTTATATGAAATAAAGGTGAGGTTGTTATATAACACCATCAGAAAGCCAGGTCTGAAACACAAAGAATTTGTGCATAATAGAATGAATTTCCTCAAGAGCAGCAGGGCAGTAGATACCTTGGAAGTAAAAAATCTGGTATTTGTTTGAGATTCTAGTGACCAAAAGATGAGACTGAAGGCATCCACATATTAGAAACTACAATCATATAATGAGTCAACACCTCCCACCTCTCAAAACAGTGTCTGAGGCAAACTGCTCCAGCTGATCTGGACCTTTTGTGCAGCCCTGAGAATATTTGTGCACTGTGTGAGAAGTTTATGATGAAGGGAGCGATTCGCGAATAAAGTAGTGCCTGCCTGAAGTTCAAGAGGTTTGCCTTCGTGCCTCTCGGGTAATGAAGCACAAGTTCATAAGGTCAGGTTTCAGACAAGTCCCTGCAGAAGCAAAGAGGGAAACTTCACATTTGCAACTGTATCCTTTAGAGCTGTTTCTACATGGAAGTTTTGCATTCCAAAAACAACAAACAAAAAATGTTGTTAAGTTTATCAACAATTTCTGCTACTGGAGCTGTATCAAACACCGTTTACCTGCATATTTTTTGAAGCACACTGTGCTTCTGTTGGTTTCCCAGTATTTCGTTTCCCTGGATATGTACAAATATGACTCTTTGATGAAACATTCTTTCTGAGACAGAGAAAAGTGAGAATCAATTCTTCACCAGACTGTAAAAAAAAAAAAAAAAATCAGTAATTTTGAACAAATCTTACACTTATTTATGGAGCTGTAAAAGGATTAAATAAACTGTAATATTTTTCTTGACTTATTCATGACTGCCATACCTTTATAGTCCTAAAGTATAACACTGCTACATACATAGTTCCAAGTATTCTGCGAACAGGAATTCCTCTAATATTGAAGACCCTTTCCAAAGTTTTGAATGCCTTTTGTCCTCTCATGAATCATTTTATATGCTAGGTAATGCTTTCTCCCTGCCTTCATGAAGTGCTCACTCCTTCTATTATACTAATAGGATCCTTCTGTGTCTTATTTTTGAAAACTGGAAAGAAAAAAAAATTTCTACCCTAACCTTTTGGCAGTGCAACATTTAATTAAAGGGCTTTTGTGTCTCTCAACAAAACATTAGCTTTGGCAAGTATCCCAGTGTAGTCAGGAAATCATAAAGAAAATATCCTACTGCAGACCTCTGTCTACTAGAACTACAAGGACATACCTCTCAACATTGCTTAGTCTTGCTTTTCAGTGGTTTCTACTTTTGTAACTGGTGCCAAATAGGATCTGAGCTTGTATACGACTAGGTTATACATTTCCCCAGCTACCGCAAGCAGAACGCGCGTAGTTGATAATTTGATGGAAGCAGAATTATCCACTGATCTAGTCTCCTCAGTCATCAATATCATCAATGAACCTGAATAAAGCCCCGGGGTCTGAGTGCCTATTAAGTCATGTGACTGCTGATGCATTGCCAAACTGTCTCGGGAGATGGGCTCTGCTGTCAATTTTAACTTCGTGCTTACTCTTGCTTCATGTGTTTGAGGATGGGTGCCAAGTACCCTGGAAGATAGCAGAGAGATTATGACTAACTTTATTCCAACATAAACCTCTCTGTTTCGATGGAATAGTGGTGGCAGGATCTCAGCAGAAATTGTTTGTCCTCCTGAACTAATTGCATATTTATCTCCATTTTGGTTACAAAATTAAGAAGAATAAGTGAACCCAGGAAACTATCTTTCTTTGCAATCTGGTCTGTCGGCCTACTTGAGCTTGTGCACTGTTGTAAATCATCATGATTAGCTACATTAGTGTAAATCATTTGCAAATCAGATTCATGGCATTGCTTCACCATAAAACTTGTACCCATGAGAATCACAGCCTACCCCATTATAATAAGCCACACATCTAAACTTAGTTGGGAAACTGCTCTGAAGAGATCTGACTTCCCTCTGTGCATTACCACTGACACAGAACTGGAATTAACATCATTCTTCATGTAATTCTCTATATGAGAATGGCTTTTCATGTTTTATTTTTAGATGGGGGAACTTGAGCAGCAGGTTGGTGGCCAGACTCTTAAAGGTAGGTAGGCACATTCAGAAGCACGTAGCATCTTTAGCAGAAGTCAGCAGAAGTTTAATTAGTTCTTAAACATCAAGATCAGCAAAAGTTAGGCCCTTGGGCACTTCTAAAAATCCCAAAGGGCCCTATTTGTGTATACAGATGCCTATAGCTAAATTCTTTTTCTTAAAATGTAGATGATGGACCAAAGTAAAAACTGGAACAACACAGCTAGCTGGGTTCAGTAACTTCACGTCTATAGAGCTGAATTTAGAAACACTAAGACTTCTGCAAGAGGACATTTTCTTCTGTGTCATACATTCCAGTACAAAGCAGTGTGGAATGTAAGGAGTTAAATTATTTTGCCCTCACTTCTCACCTAACCTTTTTTCAAGTTTTTGAACTGCCAAATATGACTTTTCCATTACACTGAAGTGAGTCTTTCCTACAATGAAGACTTACACTAAAAACAAAAGACGACACAAGGGAGAATGGTTCCTATGGAGTAATCATAACCTCAGGGAATTCTCATATCTGTCTTGCATTTTGCTATGCCCCACAGATGCAATTATCTCACTCCAGCTACACAATTTATTGCAACTGTTAATGAAGAACTAATACATGTGCAGAATTACCCAGTTATATCCAGAAGCAGACTCACACAAGATGAAAGAGTAACAACATTTACAGATAATTATTGAACAAATCAAAATATATTATTCTGTAGACCTGGAGATCTCAATACATAATCAACGATTATTCTTTTATAACATTACTTGTATAAGTAAGGTTGCAGGATCAGGCCATGACTAACAAAATTAAAACACCAATTCTAACAGAATGCAGAAGTTCTGATTTAATGAAATGTCAGTTATAAACTGCCAATTTTAATGAGATTAGGTAGTCACATTCGCAATAAAAATTCCCCCTGGGGAGAATCTTGGCCTATTTAATTCACAGGCATGCAGACAATTTCATTGTGAAATAACTTTACATGGAGAATTCATTGGAGAAATTACTTCTGAGATATTTTCCTCAAAATATAAAAGTTTAATTAAAAAGAAAAGGCTAATTACAAGACCTGAAAAAGGCCCAGAGCATGACTGTGGTATAAAATAAAAATATGCTTAATATGTCAATATTTTTTAAAACTAAATGAAAGTAGGTGAAGTGTCACTGCCTTCTGTACCTCAACTCCTTCCTGACCTTGGCCTTCAAGTTTCCTAGGCCTAAATCTCTTACTAGCTCTGCTCCCCTCCTCTCTTCCCTGACTCCAGGGATGACTTGCATGTTTCCCTATGACATCCATACTTTTTCTGCAATAACAGTATGAATGCTGAGTATGAATGAAAGCTGAGTTTTTCCCAGCTGGAGGTTTTTCCCAGCTCTTGTCTTTATGGACTGGCACATACATATATACATATACATGCATACATATATGCACACAGATGTTCAAAGACACACAAGTGATCCAACAGCTCTACGGGGCCTAAAATGTCAATTAAATTTCTGTAGCACTTGATTGTTTCTGATATCTCAACTGAAAAAAAGAAAAATAAATATGCCTAAAATGATCCTAATGCTAATGTATATTTACAAATGTCAAAATTTACTTTTGCTACTACTGAAAGCAACTTCCTTGGACCACAGTTTACCTAAAATATGAGTACAGTGTCCATTGACTCAAATGAGTTTGCCCAATATGTAAAAACACAAGGAATTTTTTTTACAGATTTAATAAAGACTCAGCATTCTTAAGCTCCCACCTCCTTTTTTCCCTATATAGTTCACTTATCATAGACTTTGTAGACTAGACTTCTAGATTTCTAGACCTCTAGACTGTCATAGACTTCACGGTATAACATGCAACAGGAACAAGGTTTGTAATATCTATGACATTTGATATTTTTCACTTCAAACCATCCTGAGTTTTACCTTCCTCCTGGAAATGAACGTGGATAAATGTCAAGAGTGCCTCATAACAAGATAATTAAACAGAATCCTGAATAGATACTCATTTTGAATAGATCATCTGTAGCAGTAATTTCTGTATGTAACCTATCAAAGAGTTACCTGTTTTAATTGCCTAAGGCAAGTACATGGTCCTCAGTTCCAGCAAAGATCTGCTGAGGCTAGCTGAACTGTTTAAAATAAATGATTTTTAAGAGCTAAGGAATGCAGAAGAAAGAATCCTGTAAAAAGATGAAGTCTGTGAGCCATCATTCATCGAGTACTGTACCTGAACTGGTATACTTGTAGATTGAGTTGTTCTGTTTAAAGAGGCATCAAGGGCAGTATCAAAAGTTGACAGTTTAAGCGAAGGGCATCTTTTTAGTCCAATCCAACAATAAAATAATTTAAGATAAGATCAAAGGCAAAAAAGTTAATCTTCAGGTGTTTTATAAGCATCCCACCTTTTCTGGGTACTCATCTATTCTCTTCTTGAATGGAGGAATGCCGTATGTCATGCCCCTCAGACTCTGTCCAAAGTACTATAGATTAGCTTGAGTTGAGGAAATATATAGTAATGGTTCCTCATTTCTCTCACTGAAGTGTGCAGAAAAAAAATCCAAATTTAGTAGGACAAAGACAGAGAAAAAGTGAACATGGCTTTCAGCACTAGCGGAGGCTTGAAAGGAACTGAAAGAGGAAATCTGAATTCCAATTTCTGTTTCACAGATAGTGTTATTTGTCTGATTCAATGGTTTCTTCACGTAAATTACAAAACTGGTTCACTCTGCTTGACTTTGTTTGCACAGCACTGTTAGGCTTTCATTGTTTTATTGCTCACAGTAGGCAGATCTGACCTCATTCTCATTAAGAGCTTCATTGTCCATGTTGGCAAATAGCTAAAGTTCCACTTCTATTAAGTGTATCGATCTGCTCACCCAAATGCTAAAAAAAAAAAAGAAAAAGAAAAACTACACCCACCGATAAAGAGTCAAGCAATGTAAAGACACACCATTTCAGACCCCCAAGCTAACCAGAGAGAAAATTACATTTGAATCTGCATTTGAGATGGCAATGTTTTACCTACAAAAAGTGTATTACTTATCAGAAGTTAAATAGCCCAAGAACATTGGTGGCTCCTGACTCTAATGGTTGAAAATCTAATTACAGCAAACAATGACAAACTCTTCTAGAAGCCCATACAACATCTTACAAAGCATCTCTTATTCCAAGTAACCCCTGTTATGCAGGTTATTTTTCTTCAGACCCTCTATTGTGGCATAAATGTGGGCATGTATGGCCACCTCCACTTCCCCACCTTTGACTGACTCAGGGCCTGCTCTACTTAGAGAAGTTCCCTCCAGCTCAGGAGACCATCAGTGAAGTCCCTCAGCATCCAGATCTGACTTAGTGAAACAGGCTCATCTCTAGCTTTGCAAAGACTGTGCACCAGTCTGCAATCACACCAGCAGGATTTGTGGCTTTGGCATCCCACCAAATTAGAAAGCAAGGGCATCTTGCCTCAAGTCTTCTCAATGCACAAACTGCCATCATTTTATGAACAAGAAGGGTGCAGCTGAGCATTCCCTATGGTCCCATGCTGTACAGCTCCATAAGCCCAAAAGAAATTTAGCTTTTGGAAGCTATATCTTCCAAATGAAAGGTAATGCTGATGGTCTTGTCACTGGGAAAGAACAGCATTTATCCATGCATGTAAATTTTTAATGTCTCCAAAATTTCCGTCCTATATCCCTTTCCAGTGTTTTCTGCAGTAGTGTCCATGCATGTTACCCTCTGGTTTACTAGACGTTGAAGGCCAAAGGAATAAAACTCTTGGAAGTTAATATCTTCTCTAGACACTCCTAGAAGATAGAAAAATGTCTTACAGTTTGAGATAACTTTAGGGAAGTTCAGGTTTCCAGCACTTAGTGTTTAAACAGCTTTCCTAATAGCATCACAAAATTACACACAAGCACACATACATATACACATGCCATGACCACTGTCAACCTGATAAATAACTTGTCAATACATAAATAGGTACAGAAGTAGGGCAGGACTCATGACATAGAATCAGAAAGGGCAAATTCCAGGCAATCCATCTAACACAGTAAAATAGAGCGTAGTGAAGAGATACCTGAACTAGCAAAGAGCTGCAGCAGTAAATCCCACTATTACAACTAAACTCCATGCAGACTTTAACAAACTGGGTCTGGACATACATTAGCTTGTCAGTAGTGTGGATGTATTAACCTGGATGTAGTGCTGTGGTGGATGGATTTACTACTTCAGATCTCCATTAGCAGAGTCCTCTCCATTTCATGTGTAAACACAGTGGAGTGGCTAAATAACTATCAATTTAGACTTACTTTCAGACATAAAACCCTTGTTTCAGCTATGAAACTGTGAGAAGAATAGTAAAACGGGGTAGTTCAGGGGAAAGAAAATTGCTCAGAGGAATAATTATAGCAACTTTCACCTCTAAAGCTAGGTCACTGGTTCAAAATCATTCAAATCACTTGTGACTGAAAATCATTACTAGTTGACTCCACTCAATGAGTTTGTGCTCCAGGTCAGAGTAATAATTACTGCAGGACTAAAACCACCATTAGTGTCTGAGTTCGTAAGGAGAGAGAGAGCAAAAAAAGAGAAAGAAAAGAAGTAGCAGCCTTGCCCTTATTAGTGCTGCATCCTGGTTGAGGATGGGAAGAGTAAGTAGTTCGAGGACTCCTGTACAGTTGAGGCTTGATTTAGCTGCCGAATCATAGTGCCATTTGTGATACTCTAGGATATTCCACCTGGTCTACCTCTCTGTCTCCAAAAGAGCATGTCTCCCTTGGATCACATCTATCACAACTGCCAGCCCCATGTCAATGTGTTGAAGAGTCTGTGTCATCTAGGCTATAGCGCAAGATGTCCATCTGGAGACAGCTGTGTTGAGCCCTTACCGGCCCAGCCTGCCTCCAAATAGAAACTCCAATCTCAAAAGCTGTCAAGTTATTAGTAACCCCACTAACGAAAGTCTTCCTCTTTCCCTGTTTTTGTCCTTGTTATGTTACCTGTCTAGAAGATATAGAGATATTTGGAAATGATGTAGGAAAATTTATGTATATAAATGATGAAAACTAAGTACCCAACAGATACCCAGTTAGTGATACTTTTCTTAGGAGATTCCTTATAACCTGAATTCTGCCACACTGTTTATCACCAGCAATTTATCTATGTGGGTTATTTTCCTATAAAAAAGTGAAGTTTGAACGTTTCAGTATCAACAAAACAAGCTGAAGAAGTGCAGCTGAGGACCTGCACTAGGAAGAGCAGCCAGGCTGGGAGTGAGATTTACAATAATTCTGCGTGCCTGGATGTGCAGACAGCTCTCTGGTACATGAGCTATAGTGTAATATGGCTGAGCTAGGATGTTAAAGCCTCTACCCTGTCAAGTAAATGACAGAGATGGACTAGGCCAGATGAAAAAAGTATGGATTAGCAAGAAAATTACTTGCATCAGGTGAAAGGAAATTCATGGTGGAAAAAAGAATCTTTAGGAGAAAATATGTTTCTTATGTTTTCTGAAAAACCCTCCGAAAACTCCAAATACTAATGGTCATGAATTCAGAGGGTTGTGAAGGGAGAGAGGGGTTTTTACAAAGGCTGAAAAATGCATGAATACAGTGTTACAAAGATTTATTATAGAGCATCTGTCTTCCTAACAGTTTCTGGTAGTTTTTAAAAATACATTTGCTTATATGACTGGATTCTTCATACTAAGATGTCCTCATAATAGCATGTACTCATAATAGAAGTATGGGCTTATTAACATTCCATATTTAAACGAGCAGCTGACATTTTCAATTGAGTATTTTAACATTGTAACAGTTTTCCTAATAGTTGCTAGTTTAATTTGTCTGTCTCTTTTTAAAATATCTCTCTCTTAAATATTTAGCTTTCTCTTTAAATGAAGTGTTTTAATCCAACACCAGCTCTGTAGTGTTTAAGAGAAGGTTATTACAATACATAAAACATATGGTCTCGCTTCAGCTCCCAGTATACAGAAAATTAGTCAAAAACAAAACACTATCATCTAATCACTAACAAAACATGTGGTTCAGTTAGTAATCTTTGTTCAGAAGCATCTTGGGACTAATTTAGCATGAACAATACCATTTTTTCTCACCCCACTCTTATCTTTGTAGGTCACATGGCAACAGAAGGCAGAATAGCAAGATGAAGTTCACCCTCTCTGCCTCGTTCTGTACCTCACTTATATTTCATTCAAGGTTGTCTCTGTTTCCAAGATAACAATTGCTTTGAGAGCCTGGGAAATCTGTTTTCAGAATTTATATTACCTTTTGGAATTACAGAAACATACAAATCTCGTCACACTGATAGAAACTTCAAAGCAGTACAGACATAGTACTGGAAACCTGAGCTAATTCCAGGGCCCTACTCACAATAAAGATATTTTTTTCTGTTTCTGTATGAGATGGAAGAAGATGTCTGTGGGAGCATCCTAGTAAGGATGCTTTGCCCACAGTCAGGACAAGTGAGCATGTTCAAGCACTGAACTGGTGACTATCTGTGTTGTTAAGTTACTCCCTCTCTCCCTGCCTCTGTTTTGTGACACTCAAGATACTGCTCAGGCACAGTTCAAAGGATAGTTTGCTCCAGGGACCACTCAAAGCAGACATATCGATGAGGTACACTACTTTTGCTTTCTTCCATTCAACTTAGCCTTCCAACACTACCCCAGCAGGCTTTGCACCTTCGTGACCCTTACACCGCATCCCAGGACATACAAAATGTACCCTTAGTTTCATGCTGTAAAAATACATTGAAGTGTTGCCATTCAACCCTCATTTTACTTCAGCTCATTTGAACTGGAAACAACACACAAAATAACGATTGTGTTTTAGGGTCATGGGAGAGTCATACAAAATCCAAAGGACACCTGCACCTAAGTACAACATAGTATGAAAACAGCCAGCCTACACTAGGCGATAGACCTTTGATCAGTGGGGGTGGAAACTAAGCACGGTCGCATGGCCAGGGAATGACCCTCACCCTCTTGCCTTCAGCAGCACAGGCACTAAAACGGCAACCACCCCTTGGAAAGAAGACAGAGCTCTGTCTCAGGATTTTCTCTTTACCTCCCTGTCTGGAGAGATCGCTACTGAAATGGAGGCCACCTGGTCCAGCAGTTCTATAAATGATGTTAGTCTTTGGGCTACAAAAGTCACTCAGTCTGGTATAAATTACAAGCAGTCAACTAAAATATTATTTAGAGCTGAGTTCTTTTGATTATTGGCCCATTCATGGCATTTGGGCTGAATTTAACAAAGGTGCATGGCCCACAGGCTTTCTATTATGCATGCCACATTAAAAGGACATGGAACACAAGCAGATGTAAAATTAAAATGTAATATACCATTAATGTATGATGGCACATAATAGCTGTCAAAGGTTTCAGGACTGGAAGAAGACTTAAACACAGATTTTAAACTTAGAGATACTAAAACCAGTAAAGCTTTAGAAGTATAATTTCTATTTAATATTACTTCACAACAACCTATGGAGAATATAAAACTGTAAAGGAAGATTGAAACTGAACCTTTGACATTCCTAACATAAGTTAGGAATTATAGTGTGAACCTGGTATAGGGAAATAATAGCAAAGATGAGTCTTAACATAGTTTTGAAACAAAAATATGTGTTCATACACGCATGTGTATGTTCTTTTTACTCACATTTTTCACAAAATTTTGAGTGAACAGAAGCCAAGGATCATGTTGCTGGGGAAACTGAAATAATGGTGTAATCTTCCGAGAAAGTGTGAAACGTAGAATTAACACCACTGAATTGAATTTAATAACACTGTGCAACATCAGACCTATCCTTAAATCAATACTTAATTTTCCCAACCATCTTACGGATTAGTTTTAGCCATTATATTTCCAGGGAATGCCAACCACCCCATGGAGGGTCAGTCTATTTAAGCACATTTTGCAGGATCTTCCAGTGGATAGATCTCAAAATATTCTTCAGGAGAGTATATCCTCATCTTCCATAAATGCTTTTATTACATATTCTGGAGGCATCCATCAGGTTCTGTACTAAATAGTACAGTCAGTTTTATCCACTTAAACTGAGTGATACTTATTACATTCTACAACTACTGTTTCTAAGCCTAAACTAAACACAACCCATTTTTGGAAGGCAACAAAAAATAAGAACCACCAATGTGATCTCATAAAAGTAAGCTTATACAACTATTGCCTTCCCAGAAAGCAAATTTCAAATGAAAGTCAGAGCTGCACTTTACATTACTTATAGCAAACTTCTGCTGCTTGAAGTTCTTCCATATTCTATTTCAATGCATTTTTTCACTTGGGAATACCCCACAGTCACAGGCAAAATGAAATTAGGAAACTGGGTGCACCTTAAGATGATGACTTTCACCCTTGCCTTGAGAAAATAGTTTGCAGAAGGGCTTTTTTACAGCAATGAAGATGGCATTCCTTGCATGATATCTTCCTACTGCAGCCTGCAGGCACAGCAGGGAGCCCAGTCACATGCCAGGGGATCAGCAGATCACACCAGGTGAGGTATGATCAGCAGATCACCACACCAGGTGGTTGGCAGATGTGGGACCCACCAAATAACAGTACCAAATACATAGGCTATTTGAGCTAAGAAGTGTGACTGCTAATGCTACTGCTCAGCTCTCCACTGCCACACAAGGAGGGCTGCATCCACCATGTCACTTTGTACACAGGTGTCCATCAAAGTGTGGCTTCATGACCCCATGCACATGTCTTCCCCATCAGGTTCCCGTACATTTAAGGCAATTGTGCTAGTACAGAACAAGCCAGTGCTGGATGTACACAAATGGATGTAAGCATGGCCAAGGTAAGCCCTGCAACATCTACAACTAAGCAACTTGGTTCCAAAATTGGCATTGCCTACAGTCCCTCCTGAATATGAACCAAACCATTTCTTTTTGATAGATTCATGAGAGCTGTAGTAAATTATTCTTGCATAGATATTTTAGAAACACTTGTTCAGAATAAATGGTTGGTGCTGTAAGGAGCAACGATTTCACTCAGTAAATAACATTGCAAACTGATAGAAATAAGGACAGAGATTTTGTTTAAGTCATGGCAGAAGATAAATTTTGCATTTTTTGTCTTTGCCAGTAGGCTGACTTTGTGCATGAAACTACCACACAGTTTAAGATACTCAGTAAAAGAGAGAAAAGATAAGAAAGCCTGCTAGGAGCTTAACACCTGCCATATCGGGTATGGCCAACACTAACCAGCCAGGAGCAAATTCTTGGGGAGGTATTTAAGAAAGCATGTAATAGAAAAAGCTTTCCCTTTCCATATTATACTTTATTTCTAGCAATCAATGATTTATGGGCTTCCTGGTAGAGAGGTTTTATGTCTAAAGTTATTATCCACTGATAGATATATATGTTTCATGAACTGCAAAGTCAGGGATATACCAGATTGCTATGCAGACCACTGATGGAGTTGTATACAGTGCAATCTCTGCCTACTAGTCTATCCTTAGTTTTTGGACAGGCAGCTTGCTCCCTTCTTTGCATGAGCTATAAAATTACCTTAAAAAAATAGTAGTCCAAATTGTCAACATAAAAAGATTTTGGTCCTCCATCAGCTTGGCAAGAAAAGGAAAAGAAGAAACAACAAAAGAACAGATGGTACAAAAAATACACATTGTATGCAACAGTGGAGGAAGATAGGAATCTTGTAAAAACAAAATATGCTTTGTGGTTTTGCTTAAAAATGATAAGTGAAGGAACTCTTCAGTTAAATGCATGAGACGATGTGAGTATCCAGACCTGAGAAATAAGGAGACATTTTTTGTTGATTTCTTTCTACTGTTGAAAATAGCTGCAACATCCCTGGTGTTACATGATAAGGCAAAGTCAGTGTCCCTGTCCTACAAGGGCAGCACTAAGCTGGAAAAGGTGCAACTTATCAGTTGCTCAGACAACTGATAATATGGAGTATAAAACACAAATATTCTTGCCTTCATATTGACAAAAATGGTGAGTATCTCCAAAGAAAATTCCTAAAAAGACTTAATCTAAATCCTCATAAGGCCTATATTCCCTCTAATTACTTTGTTGCTTCAGGGTTGCTTAAAAGACTTAACACATCTGCCACTGGCCTGAGCATATCTGTAATGTAGGAAGACACTGTAATTACAGTGCAGCAATGCCAGATAATACATCTAAAGGTAATGCAGTACACCCAAACTGATCTGTAGCGGTTACTGCCATTGACTGCAAGAAGTGATTTAAATTACTCATGCTACATTTGCTTCTTATATTCAGTATTTAAAATGCAATCTTTGGGTTACTCTGTGAGTAGTTAGGGATACTGCCTCAACAGAATGCAAAATTCAGGAGCAGCTTCTAGACCCTCAGGAGGCAGATAGTAGTCCTGGAAAGAAAGAAATATATAAAGTTCCTAGGAAGGAAGAGGATGAAAAACAAATGAATTTGACAGATTTTATGAGCTGGACCAGGATGTATCACTGGATTTTCCTCTCCCCACAGTTCCTTCTTTTCCTCCTTTCCCAGACACCAGTATTTACTATCATACTATAATGTTGGCCGGAAATAAACAGCCAGAAGGGGAAAAGTTGTGGAGAATGTGCATGAGTGTACATGGAAAAGTTTTGATGATGAGGCAAAGGATATTGCATGTAGGTGTTCACAATCAGATAAGCTTGGGCTGAGGAAAGCTCCTCATCATATCTCTGGAAGGTCATGTCCAAAGTCACTTGAACGTTGGCAGTAGGCTAGGCTCAGAGGAATGTAGTTTTCATTCACCATATTTAAATATTGTAGCTAGGGGATTTTTCTTAGATATTCACTGTTTGTTCAACCAAAGCACTGTTTATGGAATTTATTGGGGTTTTAGTGCCTTTAAGAATTAAAATAGTAATTGGTTTTTTGTTTTTTTTTTCTGGCTATGTTGTGCTGTATCATGTGTGAAGTAAATGAATAATCTGTACAGCTCCAGTCTCAAATATTTACAAGAAACTGAAGCCCATGCAGCCCTGCTATTATCCTATTTTTAAGAATCAAGAGGCAAACTGTGTAAATGATATTTGAGTAAAAGGGGTATAATAATGGGCATAGGTGCCTAGTGGGATTTGCAGAGTTCTCACACTGATATTTGGAAAGGAATCGGCATAAGTCTTTCAGTGCCTGGGACTCTGTTTAACACTAGTAACCCTAAGTCAAAAAGAATTGAGATAGCATCCTGTTGGGCAATCAAAGAAAAGATCACTTTTTAATGAGATTTAATTATGTTTGTAGTTTTAGGTAATTCCTCTTTTACTTGTCTTCTTTACATTTTAAAACCCGGGAACAAACAGCACTGCAGAAGGAGAAACAATTTCATGGCACTCTGTATTCATGACACTAAGTTGTTATAAGTCAATAGTCTTCTTAGGTAATGAGTATTAAATGTAGATTTATTATTTGAAAACATATTGCTAACTACCTGAATAAAGGATAGCCAAAATTCATCTGTTATACAGCAGACATGACTGGAAAAATTCCAACCTTCACCAAGGTGTTGAGGAGGGCTGATCACTGTCATTAATATATGATCTCAGCACCGCAGAAATATAACAAAAATATATCTCTTTAAGACAATGGATTTTATTGTTCTTTCACAGCAGTGTTGAATAACAAAATAGGCAAAATAAATAGATAAACTAGAAAATAATGTCTAATTGTCCCTTACATTTTATTCATACAGTGCACTGACTAGGCCCAAAAACCTAAGAATATGCTAATCCAAACACAAAAGAATACTTAAATGTTTGTCAGCATAATAGATCAGCACAGCCCAAAACTTCTTATTTCAACATTTTGACTGGAATAAAAGTTCTCCAGCATCCTTGAAAGCAGACTTGCCACTTTATTTGAACAACAGAAACTAATTTACACAAACACAACATGCACCTAGACATTTTTTCATATTGAAAAGCCCTAATCATATTATTCATTCTGATTTACTTTACTGCTTTTGACTTTAGTTGAACACATTCCTGTTAGTTTTTCTGTGATGGAAATCAACAACTCAGTAACCTGATTATAATAACAACTTGAGGGCACCTTTTGTTTATAAGGTTATATGCGTAATCTGGACTAATAGATTCTGTGGCTGAAGGCCATAGACTTTATTAGCCCAGGATACGGTTATTACCAGGTTATTATACTCAATGTTTAATTAAATATTTAAATCTTAAAAGAGAGAGGTGGGAAGAAAATTGTGTTTCTTCCTTTACTTTCTTCCAGCCATGGCCTTTTTTCGCTTGCTCTACTTTCCTCTTTTTATACAATGCCTTTTTCACATTACCCTCTGATTTTGTGTGTGGTTCCTTTTATTCGCACAGATTTTGGCGTCAACCAAATAAGGAATTTAGGTTATGTCTTTCCTAGTGACACTTTGAAAAGTCAGAACACCATAGCTTTTTTAGCAGAACACATAGACATTAATAAACAATTGAGGCAGAGGTACTTGCATATTCACAGTAAAATTATCGTAGAATAATCATTATATGATTAGGAAAGCCCTTGCATGGAGAGATGTAGGTTTGTCACCAAAGGTAGGTAAGATTATTCACCTGGTGCCAGTCTTTTACCACTGAAGATACAAGGGTGTTCATATGACTAGCTCTGACTGCATGCCTGATTTTTACAAAACTAACATGAGATGAGATGAGGTGAATCCCATTCCTGCTAAGAGTTCTTTCTTGAACTCCATTTGCTTGAACTGTAAAAAATACAGTCATGAACTCTTATGTCTCCTACAGTAATATAGACAATGAAACACACTGTGTAACTTAACATCAAAAGCATAGCTAAAGCCACCCCAGGGGAGAAAGGGGAAGTACTACCACAACTGATGTTGAATGCAGAATTGTTCAGATTACCTGGAAATATGCAACTGGTGACGCAGATGAGTCTGTTTAGCAAAACCTAAAAGGAGTGAATATATTGGAAGCTGCTAAGGGAAGCATCAGCCATGAAACATCAAAGGGCATTTCCAGGTGGGTAAATATGACTAAATCAGAATGTGGCTGATGAAAACCAATGAAAGAGTTGAAAATCAGCTGGCAGTTGTCTTCCTAAAGTTGAAGTTAGCAGAACTGATCTCTTATATGCTTTAAGATCACAAGCAGCACAACACAGATCAAGAAAAAGGGTCCAGCAGTAGGAGGAAACTTCAAACATTGGCACCAAGATGCCAGTCATAGACAGTTCTGTCACCATTACGCTCACCAGTAGTATTTGAGGAATAAAAATCTGACATCAAAAACCATTTAGGCCCTTAGTCCCTACTGAAATGCTATATTGTTTCCCTACAGCCTGGAGTGCCAGTAGTTCCACGGAAATCAGAAAGCAATCTCCTGTCCTCTCCTTCAAGTGATTTGGGGGTCTTTCCAAGCTGAAGATTATTTTTTTATCCCGGTGATCCTCCAGGCTCATGCTGACATCCAGCTCGTGACTCTGGCAGCCACAGGGGTTTAATTTCTGACAAAATAATAGTTAGTCATCAACAAAATCAGTAATTTATAAGGGGAAGAGAAGTTTCATAAATACCACAGAAAGCAATCAATAGGGTTTGGGCTATTTTGCTATCTAAAACAACATAAGAAAAAGTACTGCAAAGTAAGGTAGAATGTGAACATGCAGTCATCCAAAGGCCACTGTCAGTATGCACACTCTATAAGTTGTAGCCTGGTGGATTATTGCCAAACTAAAGAGTAGAAAGCCACTGTGCAATTATCATAGTGTGCCACAGAGTGAGAACAAAAGCAATTACTGTGAAGCAGCTAACACAGTTTGTAAACTCCGATTCTGGCTCTCTTTCTGGGACCCACACTCTCAACTACCTCACACCCTGATTTGAGAGAAACTGTCCAACTAGGACTACATTATTTGGATAACATCTCATGAATGAGAATCTGAACTAATGCAAATAATGGCAGCAGAACCTCAAAAAGATATGCATTTCACATTGTGAAATTGTAAAGGCAAGTTACACTCATGGTGCATCACCACACCCCTTAGGTACCCATGCTCTGTAAGATATCTGGAAAGTGTGCAGACACAAGCATCAAACAAAATGAAGGTTCTCAGTAGTGCTAAAATGGCAAAAGGCTGGGAAATTAAGTTTTATATTGCTTCTGGAGAAGAGATTAAGAGGAGATGTAGATGAGATATACATGGACATTATAAGTGAGGCCACTGCCACAAGAAATTTGAGGAAGCAACAGTTTCAAAAAGAAAGAAATTCAAACACTGAAAAATCATCAAGAGTTTAAGTAAAAGAAAAGTCTTACATAGAGACTGATCATTAAAAGGAAAACCTTTACCAGCTAGAAATATCTCTAATATATCTAAGATGGAAGTGGATTTTAATGACCTCCTCCACTCCTAAATGCCATTATCTTCTGTTGATTTGGCCCTCAGCTGACCCAGGTCATCAAGAGGGTAGATTTTCCTTTTCTTCTTCTTTGCTTTATCTGTTTTACTTGCAGTAGACCTGTATCCAAATTTATTCTACATCTCTTCCTCCACTTTCAGAGGACTGAAAAGCTTTTTGTGACTCATATTACTCATCCTGTGCATATACCTAGGCAGGTGAGCTGTAATGTAAAACTATCTTGTCAGAAATCTTCCCAGTTACACATAACTGTCACATGTGTGAGTGAGCCCATGCTTTCTTACTGTTTTCCTTCTATTTTAGTGAGGCGCCTCATTTTCAACAGAGCACTTTCTCTTCCGCCTGACCCAGATTCACCTACACCGAGAGCTACCTCGTACATAACATCCTACCAAAATACAGGGGCAGTATGAGCAGAGTCACTGAGTTTTTGTCCACTTGTCACTCTAATCCTAATAGCTTCCTGCTTCTCATTTTCCCTCTGGGCTTTCCACTTCCACAAAGCACTACTACTCAACCTGTGACACTAACCATGAAGACTCTGCTCGGCAATCTGCACGCTCCCCGGGAAACTTGAAGTGACACAGCCAAACCTCCAACAGGGAGCAGCGGTTCTACAGTAAAAGGCAGTTGCCAAGGCTTTGGGATGATTTCCATTTTTTAGTTTCAACACAAACAGGTATTTCAAAGTCTACTCTCTAGGTGTTTGACCCACACTGGCAAGTATTCATGCAAAAAGAGGATATCAATTCTATTGTTCATAAATTCTACTTGAGTGATTCTCAGAGCTCAAACTGAGGGCCAGCTCATGTGCCTGGCAGCCAAAGACATTTAACTTCTGGCAGTGGAGTAGTTATTTGTCTACAAAATCAATATTTTATAGGGGAAAGAGAGGCTGCATAAAAGTAAGAATAAAAGAAAAACAGTAAAATCTTTAAAATACAAATGCAGGAAATAAATCACTCCTCCTTTTTCTGTACTAGAAATTTAATTCAAAGATGTTTACTTCCAGTAGTCAGCTTAATGGAAATAAACTGCCAAGAGTATAATTCTTAGTGGTAGGCAAGTACTGTGGTTTTACCCAATGGCCTCAGCAAACAGTTGTTTCACAAGGGCAAAGAAGTAGGTGAGTGAGAAAGTTTTAAGATTGAAGAATACTTTTAGACTAAGTGATCTATCTAAATTTTCCTTGCCCTTAGCTGACCTTCTCAGTGTCTCCATGGGAGACGTCTGATCTACTCACTGTGATCTTCTTTGGTTGGCTCAAACAACTCTTCCACAGGAAGATCACAGGTAATGGCAGAGTAGCTTGATTTCAGGAAAGAAAGGCAAAGTGGCAGGAAAATAGTACTGATGCTGAAGTTTTGGCATGGACAGCTCAGGCCAGTAGTGACATCAGCAGATAATTGGATTTATGGAGCCAAAATCTCTCAGTGGCATGACAGAAATTGTCCCCATCCTTCAGCTCAGTGGAACCTTGTGGTGGAAGCCCCACACAGGGAAACTCACCCTGCCTCTCCCCTCTTCAAAAGCTATTTCTTCAAATAAGCAATGCTTCAACTCAGATGTGCTAATGTTGACAGTTTAATTGATTTTCAGAGTCTAGTTTTCTGTTTGAAACTGCTTTGTCCAACAAAACATGAAATTAAATAACATGAAAAATGAACAGTTTAGCAATACTGCAGGCACAGAAACTACTGGCACATGATAAACTAGTGAGTCAGATTTCAGGCAACTTTTACCACAAAAATTTGAGCAATTACCTCCAAGAGGATCTGTGGAGGGAAAATAAGGTAGATTGTCAATGGTGGATACTCATCCTATGCCTTGTGCTATCCGAGGTATCAGCATAGAAGAAAAGGGGAGTATATGAACAACAGAAGCTAGGACACCCCTATACCATGTTTCTTGATCATTATGGTCTCTTCAGGTTGCTTTAAGACACTGAATGATGGCCAAAAAATGGTATCAAGGTTAAAACAGCGCATGTCACATCTTATTTGTGCTCACTACCCTTTTTGCAAGGTACATGACTCTGACCTGTTAACTGTGAAACAGATGCAGTCAAATAATGAGCCAAAACCTACTCTCTTAACTCATACAAGCAATCCCAAATGTCACTGGCTATACTGCCAATTGGCAGTGCATCACAGAAATACAGAGTTTGCATTCACAGCATCCTGAGCAAACAAAGCATGCCCTTCAACAGGTGTGACTCATACCCAAATAATTGTATGTGCTTGGGCATGTTCACACAGGCTAGTTTCAGGCTATGTGTGAGATCAAAACATAGATAAAGCCATTAAATTCAAAGGAACTGCTTTTGTGAACAGAGTGAGCGGAGTTCCAGTCTGAAATAAGTGTCTTCTGTTTGCAGTAAGATACAGTGTCAGGCACTAAACTGTATAAAAAGAAAGGTGCATAATAGCTCACTGTTCAAAGTGAAAAAGAAAATGAGGATGAAAAACAGTTATACATGAAGACTCGTGGCCTTGATCATGGTCTGTGTTCTGGTTTTGATGCTGTGGCTGTAGAAGAGTGCTATTAAATAGCTGTCTTTCTATTTCTGGAAGTGGAAAATCATTCCGTGGTGATGAAGCTTTTATGTCCACCATTGCCATCCAGATCTCATTCAGGCTGATCAGGCAGTGGGAAGAGGCATGCAGCAGTAAGCAAAGGATTGTGGCCAAAACAATCGGTAATGTAGCCAGGGCTGCAAAAAGATCTTGTAATTGCTTGGAGCACCTGGCATTGCTCCACTCTGCACTGATGCTGCTTTGGCTCTTGGCAGCACCAAAAATTCTAGAGGGGCTCAAATAGTATAAGATTGTTCTCAATTTCTTCAGGCAAAACTTGGAATCAAAACTAAAATATAGGGGAGAGGGAGACACCGTCTACATACAGAGCCCAGATTACAATGGGCCGTGTTCTGATAATGCAGTGTTTAAATAGACTTTTATTTCTAAATGACAGCTGTAAAGCATTATCAATTATTCATTAGCCAGGCCACTATCTCTCAGTTAGTTCCTCTGTTCCCCTTAGAGAAAGTCACCTGATGCCAGTTATTAAATTACACATAGTAGAAGGAGAGTTATTAAGTTACTCAGCAAAAACAGATGCGTGAGGTAGGTTTTCAGCGGTGGATAAAGCATTGTCACTTTACAGATAATGCAATATTATAGGAATTTGCTTTATTTTTCATATCTGGAAATATAAAAATTGCGACTGCATGAATCAACATAAATATTCAAAATGTTAATGCATTTACGCAAATGACTACTAAATTGCAAAGCTTTGCATAAAATTATAAATAACTGAATATAGTGTAAAGTGTTTCTTCTCCAAGCAATCAAAAACCTTGCATAATATAGTAGCGCAGCTGGTTAGAGTAGTTCATGCAGTGTAATTTAAGCCTCCTTAATGGATAAGAACTTTGAAGCAGTCTCTAATGAAATACCACTTTGGCCCCCACAGCATCCTGAAAGAGTTCGCTCTTAGGTTTTTCCTCTCTTTCCCAGGCCTATGCATGACAATCAAAGTAATGGCTTCTGAACATTCATTATATGCATTTTCACCTATCACACAAAGTGAAAAGTAGGTGTTGCTCCATGCCCTTGTGCAGGTGTGCACTGTCTGTATGAGAAGACCAAACACTGGATGGAATGTGAATATTCACACCAGCAAATTATTAGCTTACACACTCAAGGTAAGTGCAAAAGAAAATTGCAATAAAAGTTTCTACATTGCAGCGATTAGACAACACTAATATACTTGGCTTGTTGTGAGAGGTGATACTGTCCCAGAAACAACCTTATTACCTTGTACATTGAGATCCACAACATAAAACTCTCCTCTCCCCATATAATTTCTGACATGCTCAATAGCTCTGGTAATTGAACTACACTCTTAGGGCTTCTTTAGCATGCTGGGATACCTCACCAGATAACTAGTGGCAATTAAAATCTATAATGTGAATAGAAAAAAACATGAATTAATCATCAGTATATTAGATTAGTAACAAATAACAATAATAGTGTTTCAGTGCAGAAGCCAAAATTTCAATAGAAAATGTGCCATATAATATATGTTAAAATAACAGGGTGTAAAGAGCATTCTTAAAACCGGACTCGGAAATGTGTTCTCATACAGAAAATAAATCCTATGCATCTTTCTAGCATTCAAATGTGGAAAAACTGCCTGGAGCTATGATAGCAGCTGAATGCTTCATTCTGTGAAGAATTAATATTTTCAGCAGCAGTAAGCAGCACTTTATGGAGATCAGATAAATCATTGCAATAAATATGAGTTACAGAAGAACAGACAGTATGTTTTCTTAATTTATTCATTCATCTAATCACAATATATATTGATGCAATAATGTTAAGGCATATAAAACATTAAAAGAAACAGACAGGTGTCTGTGGCTGTAGAGTTTTTGTTTTGACTGTTGCGTTGTAGCAATAGACACAAGATTAAGTTATTCACTCCCATTTACAAAAATATGATATGAAAACATTCTATTCTAGAACAAAATATAAATGGTCAATTAAATGCCTCTGCCAAGCCATTGTGTAGCCTCTTTGAAAAACATGTCAAAGACATACACTAGTCACAGAATACCCTAGAGACCAATGTGTTATGCTTAAGCGGTAATGAATTTTATGCTGGCCACTGCATTACCAGTCAGTTAAGTATTTTCTTAGTTAGGCCCTTGAGAATTTAGTGAGTAATTAATGATCATGAAAGATGAGAAGATTCATTATGAGTATTATGCATTTTTCCGAGAAACGTCTTTATTCAGGTTTGTCATAAAGCAGCACCTGTTATATTAAAAAATTATGCACTAAGGGTTATAGGCTTAGGAAATAAATCCACAGAGAAACTGAAGCACTGAAATACGAAATGTTACAACACCCACTTTTCAAAAGCCATAGTCCTGAGAGGGTCTGCCTCTGCCCAGACTCTTTTCAGAGGAGCTCTAATACAAGCTTAAGCAGCTTAAAAACAAGACCCTCGAAAGCAAACTAGGTTAGAAAGGGCAATCCAAATTAGTTACTAGAGGTGCTGAAGAGAAGAATAAACCTAAGCACCCTCAGCAATACTTAAAATATTAATTGGAGCAAGGGCTTTGACTTAGGTCTGTAGGAGAGGGCCTTCATAATCTCTAGCCCAGTTTAGACCTGAATGTATTGTATAAACTGGAGCAGCTACAACAGAAGAAACAAAGCCCGTGTTTACCCTGCCACTCAGGGTGACCTTGAGGAGAAATTCAGTCTGTCCATACTTACCTAAGAGCAGCCTCCATCCATCCCATCTCCCCTTATAACAACATTACATGATCATTTTAGGCAGACAAGACAGCTGGGACTCTTCCTACAGGTGCCCCAGTGTCACATCCCAGAGTTCAGACTACTTACAAGGGAACGGGAACGCAAGGTAGGAGAGAGACCAGTACACATCATATCCTTTTCCTTCCTTCCCGCCTTTGAAATAAGCTACTCTAATTTTATAACTCAGGAACTTAAAGGGCGTGCCTATTGGTTACATGGTGCTATCATTCTCACATTTTACAGGGTCTCAGTAGACTTATCCTAAACAAGAATGAAAATAGTTAAAATGCAAAAAGACCACTTTCTTGCAGTACAAGTGATCCAAGAAAACAAAATAACAAAATTCCAAGAGAAAGAAGTAAACAATCTAATGGCAGCTACTATTTTCTTAAAATCAGCTTACATCTTTGGGTGGTTGAAGTGATTATAACCCACAAAATACTATTAGCTTGGAAGGTAATGCCTCCCATGCATACCATAAAATAAAATTTGGTAGTCTAAGTAGGAGAAACATTTCAGTCACAGAAATGACCCTTTGAGACTTTCATTCTTTGCTTCCTCAGCTGCTGTCATGCCGACTCTTGAAAATCTGGACCATTGTTTAAACTATGGATTAAGCTGCCTCATTTCTTAGAGAATTCATGGATTTAATGACAGCTGAGCCATTTTTAGCCAAACACACAGGGCTGTTAACAAAGAACAATTAAGCTTTGATCTGTTTGTTTCCTGGCTGATCCTTTAGATGAAAGTCCTACAGTAAAGATACTGCTTAGTAAAAACAGTTCATAAGAAATTAGCTCATTCTAGAAACCTCATTCACGTTACGCCCCAGTTGCATCAAAAAAAGACTAGCATGGAGCTAATCACAGTCAAATTCAGAGAAATACTCTGAGAACCATACTTGAAATGGACAGTATCATGAACCCTTTTCTTTTGAATGATGAACAGATATTCCCATCAAAATCAAGGCACCAGTGTGAAGCAGTCTCCGAAACTCATCTGGACATTTTGTGCTCAGGTGATGCCACACAGGCCCAGGCACAAAATTATTAAGATCAGTAACAACCACCAGCTATTTAGGAAACACATGGCAAGTGCCTCACACCATTGCTCATAATTCTCTGAATATATTTGCAAGCTGTTACATACTGACTGGTAATATGCTGTCCTCCCGGGAATACTCACTGAAACGAGTAGCATTTGCTCCTGCAGGCAGTACCACGGATGTAAAAGAGACCTGGATGCTACACCATGCATAAGGATGAGAGGACTAGTCCTAAAGCCACTGATCAGAAAAGGACAGTCAGGGAGCAGCAGGAGCAGGGCTGCTCCACCAGAGAGGATGTCAAGGGGACCCATGTGCTGGCCGTGCCTGGGTGGTGGGGATCCCAGGTGAGGCTCAGCAGGGCAGGTAGGACCCATGAGTGCCCTCACAGCCCTGACAAGAGCTATCCCAGGTGACACTTGGTGGCTGTGAGTTTGAAAACCATAAATTTCCTTGGTAGCTTCCAGCTTCCTGCTAGTTTCTGCTAAAAGGGGAACAGAGTTACTGAAAGTGAATAAAAACTCCAGGGAATAGTATTTTGTTCTCAGGGTATACAAGTTCACCAGAAACTTGGTACCATTATGGTTCATTTTTTAAACATAGTAAGCATGAACAATCACAAACAGACTCCAGCTAATGTAGTTCTGCAACGTCTGAAGAATAAGAGGCAAGTGACCAGTGAGAGTTATTTCTTTGTTTTTTTTAAACTCTTTAATGCCATATCTATAAAAAAATTACATTCAGAAAACTTAGGAAACTCTACTACTCATTTTCATCAACTAGTTTATCTATGTTTGTGGCAGTTTATAGTTAAAAATACTCCTCAGTACAGGCTGCGAGGAAGGCGCACAAGGTTTTAGAAGGAACCACGGTCTGAGCAAGAGGCTTAAGTAATGGTTGGCCCAAAGCGGAGCACGGACAGTAGAGAGAAGGTTTTGGTTTTTGCAGACAAACAACCAAGGTGACTTGTTTGATTTTTTCTTTATCTAATTCCTATGATCCTTATTGCCTATAAGAGGGTGGAATGATATTTTAACATTTCATGCTTATCTGGCAAATTAGTATACATGATGTCTGTGTTTTGACTTATCTACTGATCTGAAAAAGACACATGGAGTGCCCTACTGCACTCTATATACCTCTTACCCTGAGATTTTGCTTATCCTTTGCTGCCTGAAATCATTAGAGCCTTTCTATGTGAGGAAAATGTATGGATTAACAAAGCTCTGTGTGTTATCAAAAGCATAATAGGTAGATCCATGTTACAGCCTTGGTTTTGATCCATAACCTCTGTCAGGGCACCTGCGTAGAAAAGAGGCCTCACAGTCACCAGCATCTACTTTGCCAAATATATTTCATTATTTCTGTTCTGACAAGACTCCTAAATAAATGTATTGTTTAGATATTGTTTATGACCTTTTTGATCAATAAGTATACTCAATGTGTGCATTCATTGCCATCCAGATATGGGATAAATTAGAATAGTGAATAGAAGTGGCTATGAGGAATTGCCTTGCAAACAGGTGTAATCTTGGGAAGAGCACAAGGAAACCACTTCCCTCTGTTCTCAGAAAATGTACCTTGTGTTGTATGTCAAAAGGGAAAAACTAATGTGAAACAATGCAAAGCCTTACATTTAACTATAATTTTATTAAAAGAAATTATGAGAGTGCATAAGATGTAGGCTATAAGAAGAGATTAGAAGAAAGAGATCTGTGGACAATGAATTCTTTTTATTATCCTGTAGCTACAGGAAGCAGTATTTTTTACTTGATTCTACCTGAGAACCTATCTTTCTCCTCTTTCCCTACTTTCCTTTTAACTATGGTGTTAGCTCTCCCCTAGGAGCCCAAAGATGGCAGGATATCAGTATAGCTGTGAAGGAAATTCCTTACCTCACATGTAGCTAGGAACAGAGGTGTGGATAGGTTTCGGCCAGGGGGACGGAGGAATACAAGCAAAAGAGTAGAAAAATGTGCCTGTGAACAGGGTCTATAATAAGAATTGTCACCTACAAGAATTGTGAATAAGCCCCAGAGGCTACTGTGGGAGCAGAAGAGGTAGCAGAGGTATCCTAAAATAAATCAAAATTAAAACATGGCAAACTACAAAGTCCTTAAGGAAAGAAGAATCCAAGAAATAAGAAACTTTAACTTTTTTTTTTTGTGAGAGACCATTCCACCATCTGAAACTAAACACGCTCCCCCTCCTTCAAAATCTAGAAGAGAAGAGACAAGAAAACAAATATATTTGAAACCCGTTGCGTAAGTTTGTATAGTCAAGGTGTCTGTATCCTGAGGATGCCTGAATCTCTAATCTGCAGCAAGTATCCTGATTTCTGCAGAACTTTGTGGAGAGTGGAAAGAGAACATTCTGAGTTCTGGCAATTGTAGAAATAGAGATTTGTCTGAATAAAACATTGAAATAAATAATATGTTATATTCAGCTGTCCTTAAGCTCTGTATTTTAGCAGTTAGAGGATAAGCATGTTTTCTAATTATTATCATTGAAATAGTCAGCAGTTAAATATTTAACAAGATTTACATTTTAAATGGTCATTTTCAGCCAGCCACTGAGATACGTACAGGATTTCACCCTTCTGAGCTACCATTTCAAACTGTGCTCTGCATCAGATTACAGATGACTCATATTTTTAAGACCTTCCTCACCGTCATAAATTATCAGTCTGTCATAATTCTCACAAATGCTGTTTTTATTAGTGATAGTAAAATTCTTTTGGGAACATCTAAGGGTGTGGGGAGTTCTGTGAATGTGGAGACTAGAAAGGAGGTGGGAAAGACCCCATAGGGGTAGTCACAAGGACTTGTAGAGAGGAGTATGCTTCCTGTGAAAGGGATGAAGGGTGAAAATCTGTACCAAAGACTTCATTTTTCAGATTATTCCCGCTCCTCGTGGGACAACTTTGTTTGTAAGCAGCAAAAATAGATTTAAAAGCTCACTCAGAGATTGCCTACGATCCATTAGCTGGCAAAATATAACATTAATGCTTTCTTAAGTTTATTTTACTTGAAATGGAGTGAATCCATTGATATCAGTTGTTATATGGGAAGGACAGAGCTGCCATTAAAGCACTAGACTGACCCCATGGTTAAGTTAGGTTCCCAGTTCCACCACTGATTGAGAACTGATAGCCCAAGCTTTGCTAGCCAGGAGTCAGTTTAAATTTAACCTTCTGCCCACTGTAGGTAGAGAAAGGCAAGTTTTTCTTAGCATCAGATCTTGCCTAAAATGAAATAAAATCAATGAGGTCCAATAGGATTAAATGATATAACTTGCTCTACATGCAAACCACAGCATACTTCAGGTTGAGGTTACATTAGGTTAAGTTTGTATTAGATCTGTCTAATCTAGGTCAAACTCAGTCAAAATTAAGCCTTATGCACACACTTAGGAAGCCCAAGAATAGCGCTCCAAAAATCAGTGTGCATACTGAAGAAGAAATGTAAGGAAAAATGTTTCCAGTCCAACCCAAGCATTATTTTTTTGATTTCCGTCACTGAAGCCAGAACAAGTGAGAAAAGCACATAAAGTAAAAAAATTGTTATCACCCACAAACAAACCATTTCCTTCCTTATGTATTTTAGCATGTTTGTTTGGTTATTACTACTAACAGTCAAAATAAATTTTGTTAAATGTGGTAGTGAAGCATGATTTTTAAGTAAGCAATCAAAACTGCATTTTGAAAATACCAGAACAAAGCATTTTAATTTTTCAGAAAGAGTCTCCATTTTACAAATACCCACAATCAAACCAAAATTGCATTTTTCTGCAAAAGCACTGTTCACCTTAAAAATGCCCCCTACCTGCACTCATCAGCACTCTTATGCCAGGCTGCACAGAAACAGGTCTGCTGGGTCTTCCACGGGGTAGCTGGTGACATCGAGGTCTTTATGAACTTCCCCCTGTGAACAGGGGGCAGTGAAGCGATTTAGATCTACAACAGATCTCTGCTGGAGGACCAAGTCAGCATAACCTTGCCCCTTTCTACATGCTTTTATGCACAGAAGTGCGTTTGTGCTTGTGAGTATATATGTGTGTTTGCACATATGCACACACATATAACACACACACATTTGCAGATATTTGAGTGTTACCAAAGTGCTATTGCTTTAGTCTTATTTGCAGCCAAGTGCATGACAGAAGAATATACTGATATCTGAGAATAAAGTCCTATCTATTACCAATAGACACAGCAGAAGTAGATTATCTCACATGAGTTTCCATGGTAAACTACATTAATGAAAAATGCCTCATTTCTGAATTGCATCACAAGAGAGCAATTGTAATGGAAGTAATAATGAGATATGTAGGTGATAATATTCTTCCTCCTCAATGTAGCAGAATGGGAAGAACATATCCCTGTTGTGCAGTAAATGCCAATAGGTGTAGCCAAAGTGTTTATTGTTCTGAAGCCCTTAGGAAATTTGGGTAAAAGCTAAAGCCAATTTTTCTATTGGATCATTCAGTGAAATGAATGTACATTATAGCACACAGAAATGAAACAATATAAGGACATTTTAAATTTAAATATATTTTAGCAAGTAGAGCAAGGACTGTCACATTATTCTCTCAGTAGGGTGTGTGCTGCTGTGTCAGTTAGCATCTGTTCTTTGCAATTCCTCCAGTCAGAACGCCATGATTTAGTAAATACACAAAAAGACGTACTTCTGCAAATTATCATTTTTTCCTGAGGTGTTTGTTTCTAGTTCATATACAGTAGATGGCACTGGTGGAATAAGAAGTTATGATATGTAACAACTTGCAGAAGCTCTACAGTCTACAGCATTGCCACCATCTTTCAGTGAGGAGACACCAGAAACATTGCTGCTTTTCTGTTCTCTGATCTTTCTGTTGCACAGGACTTACAGGAACTGTAAGTGGGTGACAAATTTTAGTCTTTACCTGGAGTGACTGCAGTGGGAGCAGCTTCCCAGTTCACAGAATCACAGAATCATTAAGGTTGGAAGGGATCTCTGGAGAGCATCTGGTCAGAGCAGGGTCACCTAGAGCAGGTTGCCCAAGACCATGCCCAGTTGAGTTTTGAATATGTCCATGGATGAAGACTCCACAACCTCTCCGGGCAAGCTGTTCCAGTGTTTGACTACCCTCACAGTAAAAAAGCTTTTTCTTATGTTCAGAGCAAGTTTCACGTGTTTCAGATTGTGCCCATTGCCTCTTGTCCTGTCACTGGGCACCACTGAGAAGAGGCTGGCTTTGTCTTCTTTATTTCCCACATCAGATATTTATAAATATTGATAAGATTGCTCTGAGCCATCTCTGATGGTTCATGTCCAACTTGTTGTCCACCAGGTGCCCCTCTGGTGACAGAGGGGTGGGGTTGCCAGGTGTCTCTGCAGGGAGACCTCAGCCAGGGCTGACCCCATCCCCATGGGAACTGCTTTTAAGCTGAGGATGGGCTCTGCCTGAGCTACTACCCCTGCTATTTTGCAGCCCTGCCCATGCCCAACTATGGGCCCCACTGATCCCAGCCCAGACCCTGTCCCATGGATTGACTTCCCAGCTTGACCTTGGACCTGCCTTGTCCAGACAGTCTGCACTCAGGACTGTGTCGGATGCCCCGAGCCTGCCCTTCTCCTTGGACAGAGTGTGGTGGGACGGGTCCTGGCTAGTGAGGCCCTGCCCTGCCAGTCCAGGGAGACTCTGCAGCTACCTGAGCCCAGTCCCAGGGAGCCACTGGCCCTTACTGCTATGTGACAGACTGAAAAACGGATTTTTATATAGCTTAAATTAGGTTAAAAAAAATTCTTCTTCATTCTTCTGAATTTATGCAAAACCCCTCTTTCCCAGCTTAGGCCAAACTTCTCAAAACGGAAACAAAAGATGTTTCTTTATTTTTAACAGATAATTTTCTCATTTCACCATACAAGAAGCTCATGTTTGTAAATATTTACTAAAGGAATTCCAGCACTGAGCATTCAGATATTTTTACATTACTGCGAGATTGCTGGGGCACTGATAGCATTCAAAGTGATTAGAGCTGTAAGAAATGTGAGGTGCATTTTAGCAACAGCGTCATATGAGAGCTTCAGAATGGCTGTGATTTGTCACGTAGGCATGTTTGCTTTCCTAGGATGGCATTTATTTTGATGCCATTGTTCTGATGATAACTATCGCTGCTCAAATGTTACAAAGACTAAAGCAGTGAAAATCAAGTAAGAATAACTGGACCAAAGTTCAAACCAACTGGTGAGTAAAAAAAGGATTTCCAATGCACTAAGAAAAAACAAGATTATAGTTAAGGAGGAATATGATGTCATTTAAGTTACTAAGGTAGAAAAAAAATAGGGAAGATGAATTTCCTTTAGCTTCACTCTGAAGTTAGAAGACCCTCTTTGGCGTTAACAGATTATGCTGAACATCTTACATTTTATTGAAAGGTTTTGTTACTTTAGGAGACAAGGTAAATTCCCAGAGCTGTTATGTAAGATTAATGACTGCATGGAGACTTCTGCAGTACTCCCCCTGGGCACAAAATGCTGGTTCTGAATTTTCTAGCTTTTATTATTACTTTAAATATTACAGCCCAACAGATTTGTTTTTATTCCAGTTTTAGGTTTAATTGTGGTGTTAAAATGTGAAGCCAAACTGAGCCTTTCACTTCTAAGTACACTTCAAAAGCATTTTGATAGAAGAAGATATTAAACAAGTTATAACTTTCTATTCTGATATGCCAGGTGTGAATAAAAGAAAAGAGTCAGAGAGCTTTCACAGCTACTCAGATAAAACACAGTTGTGATTGTCAAGTATTCTTGATAGTAACAGCTTATATAATCAGCCTAGGGAGAGGGAAAGAGGGCATTCAATTCCTGTCATAGTAAGGAACCCTTCTGTACTAAAGGACAACTGGTAACTCTTATAAGTATACTAACACTTTAAGATTCTTTACCATGCATTCATTATACATGCACCACACTAGCCTGGAATAATTTCCATTCAGCTTTGTGCAGGATACTATGCCATTGACAGGTCTGAGAAATCACTCCTAGATCAGTCTTCTCTGTAGGACTCTGGACTGCACATCCTCCTCTTTCACTTCATTGTATGTCACCCTGTTGAGTGAAGAAGTGGGCAACCTCTTGGCTTCCATAATCCTCTAATGCCAAGTAACGCATGCACTGTTCCCCCAAACACTGTTTTGGCAGTTGCTTCACAAACATCTGCTGTCCACAGCCAGGACAACCTAGCCTCCCCTGCAATTGTTGATAGCAGCAGGCAGCTTGTGCCTTCACCTTCTTCGGAAAGTTCAGCTCGCTCTATCAGCTTGAGGTCTATAGCTTAGGGCAGTTAAAGAGCAACTATCACAGAAAAAGGTGATAGCAGAGCATTTGTGATCAGTGTAGCAGTGTAAAATGAAAAATGATGTTTCACTGACCTTCTCCAAGGCTTCAGCCCGTTTTCCTGGAAACATTCCAAGTTTTCAGAATTCATGGGAATGGCTGGCATTGCAAAATGCCTGATATGAGTAACAGAAGTCTGTCAAAATTTTTATCTAAGTCTTGCTGAAAGGCTGATGAGTTGCAAGAGGGAAGGAAAATGTCAAATGACAGAGGAGAGAAAAAAGAAATTTAACTGGACTTTATTTATAATGCAACACAAAAGGTGGCTAGTTTGTCTGAAACCTGGTGTAACAATGTCAGGAATGATGCGGCGTTAAAAAAAAAGAATAAGAAAGTGTCATTAAATATAATCTATTCCAATTCTCACAGTGATAGCTGGCCCCCATCCAAGGCATTCATACAGAGCTACTGAATCCCCTCCTCCTCAGAACCAAAACACACAGTAGGGATGTTTGGTGATACAGATGAAAAGTGAGCAAAGGAAGGAAAATAGCTTGAGGTATTCTAAATTTCTCTCCAAAATATATAAACAGCAGGAATGAGTATGAATCATCAGTCAGAAAGCCACATAAATGATCATTCTCCCTGTGCTGGTTTTGTTTCACTTGCTTTTAAATTTGTTGAAGGAATTTTTTGTTTTCCTTTGTTTTGTTTTTAACACTAGATCCATGATTTTCTGTATGCTCACTACCTGGGTTACATTCATCCTTTAGAATTTTTCTGAAATGCAAGCCATACAAAATAAGTAATTCTTTGTTCACCCTCATAAATCATCACACAGCAAAATCATTGCCCTGACCGCCTGCAGATGACTGGCTGAAACAATGATTTCTGACACTGAAAAGATTATGACAAAGAATAGGGCACTAAAATGGTCTGCTTAAAAAAAACAGAGCCTGATGTAGAAAAAGAAAAAAAGGTTAGCTTGCTCCCAATTAACTTTTGGGGCACAGAGTTCTAGCTCATCAATTTGAAGCTGATGCTTCATGTCAACATCTTATGAATTAAAATAGGGTTCATCTCTCCTGATAAGCAGGCATGAGAATTTTACAAAGAAACTGAGATTCAGGTGTCTGCACTTTTTCCCCTGTGCAGTGTACAGAGTGGGATGCTATTTCTGAGTAGTGCTGAGTATTCACTGTCTGCTGTTGGCTGAATTCCCACCAGGACTGAGTTTTTGATTATTAGATCCCTGCATTTCAAAAGTGTTTGGCCATCTGATGGCTCATTTCTCCCCCCTTAGTAAAACAAACCTTCAACGGAAACATATCTTGAGTTCAGTTTCAGAGCCATTCTCATCACTTGAAAACTGAAGAGTTGGAAGAGTCGAGGTTCCCCCCCCAAAATGGACATCTATTGATAAAAAGATAGATAGATAGATAGATAGATAGATACTGCTAGATCTTTATTGATAGACGGTAACTGGAAACCATAATGATTATACAGTTTGACCTGGTTTGTACTACAGATCTTTGACTTCCCTGAATTTATTCCCATCCTAACTACAGTCTGGCACAGTGTTGTCACACATGACTTTTACATGCTCCTGGATCACACATTATGAATTAGGGGCCTACACAAAGGAAAGGGTATCTGTGTGTATTGTAAATCCAAAAAAAGGGACTTAAGCACTTCATACTCAACATTGTACCACCTAGAAATCAGTCACAAAATTTAAGAATGAGCTCCAAAATGCTGAGTTAGGTGTTTGCAGTTTGTAAGTCTTGAATGGAAAAGGTATATGAGCTATATGAGCTTTGCAACACCCAGCACACTGAATGCAGCACTGTCTAAACTGTACAATGAGGAATGCCAAGTGAGGAGTACGCAGGGAATTTTGCAAAACTTCAGTTCTGAACATAGGCATATGATCAGATGTGAAACTGGGATTCAGAGCCCAAAACTGCCTTCTGCATGTGTGTAACCTAAGTTACACATACGCAGTGTCAGTAACATCTCACCTATAGCATCTACAACTCAGTGACAGCTAAACTGAATTCATACACAATGGAGAGAAATTCTTCCCACAGCCAACAGGGCTCAAGTTTGTAACTCTCTATTGGCAGAAGAGAACTTTAATCCCTCACCTCTTATTACAGGTAGGCCACTGTTCAAGCAAGTAAAAGGAAGTAACCAAGCGGAAAGGAGGCCACTCAGCAGGAATCACAGTCGTCTGGGTTCCCATCAACACTTCTCCAAGTGAAGCAGTCATGATTAAAAAACAGCAACAAACCTAAAAGCTAGATCTAGTCCTTCTGTTTTCTTAGCAAAGACCAGTACTAGCAAGCAAGAGATGCAGGCTCCTTTCAGCATACTCCTCTGGCCTCATTGATTTCTTCATTGCTTGCTGCCCATGAGGAATGAAGAGCGCCTTTCTGGTAACCAGGTAGTTAAGCTCTGCATTGGTTGGGCTGCATACTTCTCAGATAGGCATGCTAGCAACTATGCCACTGCACAGAAAATAGGCTTTTTATAGTCTGCTTTTATCTGATGATTTTCAAATATGACAATACTGACTGTTAATATGTTAGGCTTAGAAAGACTGTAGTCTTCAGGGAACTTAGACTGTGACTCCTGAAGAAGCCCAGGCACAAAACAAGTTCCTAAATGTTCAGTTCAGCCACAGTAGCAGTGCTTTTAATATGCACAATAGTAAACTTTAGGCACATAATCCATTTTCAGTAGAAAACCAGGATCTATTGCTTTTCAGGCATCTGTGTGCCTTGGACAGATTTCTTTTTAATTTATTATTATAATAAAATTATACGTCTGTATTGTTTCAAATTACACTTCAGGCATGTAGGTAATATTTTCAGATTTTTCCCCTAGTGCAATATTTGCACTTTTCTCTATTAAATTTAATCTCATTCCCACTGTTCCATCCTCAAGGTTATCTAATTTTTCATGTATGACATCCTACTTCTCTTCTATACTGACAATGTGACCCAGTTCTATATCACTTATCCTCCATCCTACTTTTTATGCCAAAATCATTAAAGAAAATATTAAGATCTACTCTGAGACTGATTCATGAAAAATGCTATTAGTATATTTCTTCAACCCATTACATCTTTTTTCAGCATTGCACTTTGTCATCTTCCCTTTATACAGCTCCTTAACTATCTTAAAGATCTTATGCCTGTCTTGTTAATGAGCACTTTCCTTCAGGCATCATATCAGATGCTTTACTGATAAATTAAGCTGTCTCAGTGGGATTACTCCCATTTAACTTCAGATGTCTATAGGGTAGTCATCTACATCTGAGCTAGTCACCCCTGGCTAACTTTACAGTTGATGGAGAGAAATAAGTTAGGTGTGATTCATCTGACTTATTTTAGACATTTTCACTAGAATGGGATGAATCATACCCTAAAAGGAACTATTTTTTGGCATTGCTAAAAAGGGAGCATAGGGTAACCAGCTTAGAAAAAGACATCTCCAGAGCTGACAAGTGCATTTGGTCACATGAATCCCATCTTTACCAAATAATTTAGATCTTCCACATACGGCTTCTTTATAAAATCCATTATCCAAAAAATGAATCCAGCTTTCTGGCATAAACTTTCCTTGGCACAGCATATTGTATGTCGTCCCATTTTCGTTTACCTCTTTGTCATAAAATATTCTTTGCATCATAATTTGGTCCTGTATACTAGTGAAGTTAGACTAGTAGGTCAGTTGTAGCTCAGTATTTCCACCTTGAATAAATTAATCTCTCATGTTTTGCTTCTGTCTCCAAAGCAGCAATTTCCATTTTCTGTGCACTCATTCTGATTAACCTTCCTGCCTTTGCCCTTATGTTTTACATCTTCTAGTAAAGTGGTAGACATTATAAAAGTTAAGGCTAACCAATGCCACAAGTTTGGAATACAAGAAGTTCATTACTAAATATGTTTTGAACGGACATATTGTTCATATGTTCATACCCCTCAATTTTATGTTGTTAAAATCAAAATTTAAGTAAACCTGTGTAAGTAATAAATGCAGCTAAGCATTCATTTTAAGTTCAGTGAGTCACAACTGTTATCCAGATCTGTAAACATGACAGGAGGAGGATGTAAAATTACTTAGTAATACATGACCACAGAGCAGTGAGCAATTTCCACTAGCTGACTACTCTTTAATACGAAGCCTGTTTGCAGTAACATGCACTAGAAAACAATCTCTCTGCTGCTTTGTAAGTTCATTTCAAATTGATTTTATTACTATCAAATAAGAGCACATTGTATCGTTATTAACAGCACATATTAAGAATATGTAAATATCTCTAGATTGCCATATTTATCAGAAATAATAAACTGCAAACATTTAACATAGCGTTAAAATCATTAATATAAGACTATACTAGAGTGGCTTTTTTCATGCTCTGAACAGTCAAGAATCATGCATAATGTAACAGTATAGTTTGCAGCTGGTAACAGCAGGCTAGCTTGCAAGAGATATTTTAAATGTGTTTTTATTAACAAGAGAAAAAGGCCTTTCAACTGATCTCTGAAGCAATTGAAGAGAGAAAAGCTGAAGAGGCTATCATTAAAAAATGCAATGGTAAACAGAGATTCCTGGCAGACATTGTCCTAGGAAACTGTTTTCCTCCATATTTGATCCATATTTTCTGAGGACCTGATCCAAAGCTCATCTGAAAGTTAGCTGAAAAGCTTCTGCTGAAGTCAATGAATTTTGGATCAGTGTTCGAGTGCAAGAATAAGGCAGATGAAATTATCCACAGGGTTTCAGACTTGGTATGAAAAGTAAATGATGTTCCAGATCATGTGCGTAACTGGTGTTAAAATGAGAGAGGTGATACTGAACTGTAAATTTTGATGTGACCTAGAGTTCTTTTGAATTTCTTTCCCCATTCAGATACCCCCAATGGTCCTTAAGACTTCAGATCTGAGGTTTGATTCAGAAGCATTACAGAAATAGATGACAGCTGTGAAGTGTAGTTTTAGGGGCTTCCATAGACCCAGCAATAAATCTCAGTTCATGTATCAGACCCTAATATTTTAAATACTATGGGATAACATTAGAATAAGATAACAATATAAGTATCACTTTAACAATATATGCATAAAAATTGTATAGAGCATATGTCCAGCTTGACTTTAGTCACACTAATAGGAAATCAGATGACCAGAAAACATTGGTGGTGAGAACATTCAAATGCAAGAAATGTGCCAGGATTTCCTATGAGCAAAATCAAGAAACCAGATCATTCACAAACAGGCATTTTAACATTTACCTTATGTAAGAATGAGGCAATTTTGTATTATCAGTAGATTCATTTGTGTACCTTATATAGACTTATATAATTTAATATTGATAATATCTTGTTATGTATATTACAATGGTTTTGTATTAGAGTTAAGATAATAAAAGAAGGATTATGTTCGGAAACTGCACTTCTCTGCTATTGAATCAGTGTGCATGCTGTTTGGTTTCCACCTGCAGATTCTCCCAAACCCTTCTCTAAAATTTTTATCTATAAACTTAGGCAAATTAGGAAGAGTTCTTCCATAAAAGGTTAACTATCTATTAATGATATGTTGGCTGAAACACACATTTTGAATGCAAACATTTGTTCTCTCCTTTTCATTTGTTTTCTCCCTCAGTTATTATTCTCATAACTATAGTTGATGTCTTTCATATTATTGAAGATATGAATTCTTAATGTGCTATCTGTATTGCATTATTCTTTATATGCTATTGTATCATGTATTTAAGATTTTAAGTAAAAAAAAATCATTCCTCTGAGAAGCTTCTGCCTGGGAGAGGATCCTTGAGCTCTTTCTCTGGGAGGATCTCATGCCTGAGAACTGACACATAGTTTCTGGTGTCAAAGAAGAGAAACAGACCTTGTTAGATTAGGATTCAGTTTCTATTAATATAAAAGTCTAAAATAAGTCTGATGAATGAGTTGGGATCTAGGCATGTCTATTTTTCTCTCTGTTACCTATAAAGAAGCCCAGAAAGGGTAGCACAGCTAACAGAGGCAGCAAACAGACACAGCAGTTTGCGCAGCAGTTTGCGCAGAAGGGCGCAAGAAGGCACCTTCATTTCCAATCCCAGCAGCATATGCCTTCTCAGATATGGTCACGACACCGCAGAGCACATTCCCCAGTAGCTGTCGGAGTCATTGTATCAGCTGTGTCAGAGGCTTCGACCCAAACAGACCCTCTGACAGTAGATGCAGCTCTTCAGGTCTCAGGCTGCAGGGAGTGCTTGGGGCCTCTCCGGGAGGCCTGGGCTGGCAGCCAGCTCTCCTGCAGGAGGTGTGCTGCTGTTGATGAGCTGTGTCGTCAGGTAAGGGAGTTACAGGAGGAGGTCAGTAGGCTGCGCAGCATCCGAGAAGATGAGCAAGAGACAGACAGGGTATTCTCGGAGACTGTGCAGCTTCGGGAGTCCCAACCCCCTGCAGCAGTGGAGTTGCCAGAGGGCTCTGTGCCGTGTGAAACGGTACCTCCGTAACACTGTAGAAGGCGGCTGGAAACTGGTCACTGCTCGTGGGAGGAGAAAGGCTCCTACTCCTCCCGAAGACTTGCAGCTGAAGAACAGGTTTAGTGCCCTCCAGGATGAGGAGGAGATCAGCATGGCTGCAAGGGGAGTACGTGGGACAACAGACCCTGTGCCCTGCCGGAACGCCCGGAAGAAGCGGCGGGTGATTGTTGTGGGGGACTCCCTGCTGCACGGGACGGAGGCACCTATCTGCCGACCTGACCTCTTGTCTAGAGAGGTTTGTGGCCTGCCAGGGGCTCGTGTGAGAGATGTCATGGAAAGACTGCCAAGGTTTGTCCACGCTTCGGACTATTACCCACTGCTGCTCTTCCATGTGGGCGCTAATGACACCAAGGGCAAACTGGAGACCATCAAGCAGGATTTCAGAGCTCTGGGGACAGTGGTCAGGGGTCTGGGAGCCCAGGTCATTTTCTCCTCAATCCTGCCAGTGGGGGGGAAGGATGGGAAGAGGAGACAGATTTTCCAAGTTAACAACTGGCAGCGCCCCTGGTGTTGGCAACAGGGTTTTGCTTTCTATGACCATGAGACCCTGTTTGAAGATCGACAACTGATGGGGAGAGATGGGATCCACCTCACAAGGCGGGGCACGCGGGTCTTTACCAACAGGTTGGCCAACCTGGTAAGGAGGGCTTTAAACTAGGAAGGACGGGGGGAAGGGGAGAGTTATAGAGAGAGGGTAGTTGGCAAAACACGGCTTAAGTCAGGATGCCTCCAACAGGTGCCTGCAGCCAGGGAAGTGCACACGGGACATGACTATGGAGGATCTTCTTGCACCCCTCCTGGGAAACCTGCATGCTCGATCACCTCTCTGAAATGCCTCTACACCAATGCACGCAGCATGGGGAACAAACAGGAAGAACTAGAGATCTGTGTGTGGTCGCAGGGCCATGATCTCATTGCCATTACAGAGACATGGTGGGATAGCTCGCATGACTGAAATGCTGTCATGGATGGCTACGTGCTTTTTAGGAAAGACAGGCCAGGAAGACAAGGTGGTGGAGTTGCTCTTTATGTGAGAGAGCAACTGGAATGTATTGAGCTGTGCCTGGGGGTGGATGAAGAGCGAGTCGAGAGCTTATGGGTAAGGATTAAAGGGCAGGCTAGCATGGGTGACACTGTGGTGGGTGTTTACTACAGGCCACCTGATCAGGAAGAGCAAGTCGATGAGGCCTTCTACAGACAGCTGGAAGTAGCCTCACAATCCCAGGCCCTGGTTCTCATGGGGGACTTCAACCACCCTGATATCTGCTGGAAAGACAACACAGCTAGGCACAAACAGTCCTGGAGGTTCCTGCAGAGCATTGATGATAACTTTCTGATACAGGTGATGGAGGAACCAACGAGGAGAGGTGTGCTGCTGGACCTTGTACTAACAAACAAAGAAGGGCTGGTTGGAGATATGAAGGTTGGGGGCAGCCTTGGCTGCAGTGACCATGAGATGGTGCAGTTCAGGATCCTGCGAGGAGGAAGCAGGGCACTAAGTAGGATCGCAACCCTGGACTTCAGGAGAGCAAACTTTAGCCTCTTCAGGGACCTACTTGGAGGAATCCCATGGGTCAGGGCCCTAGAAGGAAGAGGGGTCCAAGAGAGCTGGTTAATATTCAAGCATCACTTCCTCCAAGCTCAAGAGCGGTGAATGCCTATGAGTAGGAAGTCAAGCAAAGGAGGTAGGAGACCTGCATGGATGAGCAAGGAGCTCCTGGCAAAACTCAACCAGAAGAAGGAAGCATACAGAAGGTGGAAAGGGGAACAGGCCACTTGGGAGGAATATAGGAACATTGTCAGAGTATGCAGGGATGCGACGAGGAAGGCTAAGGCCCGTTTGGAATTAAATCTGGCAAGGAATGTCAAGGACAACAAGAAGGGCTTCTTCAAATACATCGGTAGCAAGAGGAAGACTAGGGAAAATGTGGGCCCACTGCTGAATGGGATGGGTGCCCTGGTGACAAAGGATGCAGAGAAGGCAGAGTTACTGAATGCCTTCTTTGCCTCACTCTTTACTGCTAAGAGCAGCCCTCAGGAATCCCAGACCCTAATGACCAGGGAGAAAGTCTGGAGAAAGGAAGACTTTCCCTTGGTCAAGAAGGATTGGGTTAGAGATCATTTAGGAATACTTGACACCCACAAATCCATGGGCCCTGATGGGATGCACCCACGAGTGCTGAGGGAGCAGGCAGACGTCATTGCTAGGCCACTCTCCATCATCTTTGAAAAGACGTGAAGAACAGGAGAGGTGCCTGAAGACTGGAAGAAAGCCAATGTCACCCCAGTCTTCAAAAAGGGCAAGGAGGAGGACCCAGGGAACTACAGGCCAGTCAGCCTCACCTCCATCCCTGGAAAGGTGATGGAGCAGCTCATCCTGGAGGCCATCTCTAAGCATATGGAGGAAAAGAAGGCGATCAGGAGTAGTCAGCATGGCTTCACCAAGGGGAAATCATGCTTAACCAATCTGATAGCCTTCTACAATGGGATGACTGGCTGGGTAGATGAGGGGAGAGCAGTGCATGTTGTCTACCTTGACTTCAGCAAGGCTTTCAACATTGTCTCCCATAACATCCTCATAGGCAAGCTCAGGAAGTGTGGGCTAGATGAGTGGACAGTGAGGTGGATTGAGAAGTGGCTGAATGGCAGAGCTCAGAGGGTTGTGATCAGCAGCGCAGAGTCTAATTGGAGGCCTGTAGCTAGCGGTGTCCCCCAGGGGTCAGTACTGGGTCCAGTCTTGTTCAACTTCTTCATCAATGACCTGGATGAAGGGATAGAGTGCACCCTCAGCAAGTTTGCTGATGATACAAAACTGGGAGGAGTGGCTGATACACTTGAGGGCTGTGCTGCCATTCAGAGGGACCTGGACAGGCTGGAGAGGTGGGCGGAGAGGAACCTCGTGAAGTTCAACAAAGGCAAGTGCAGAGTCCTGCACCTAGGGAGGAATAACCCCACGCACGAATTCAGGCTGAGGGCTGACCTGCTGGAAAGCAGCTCTGCAGAGAAGGACCTGGGAGTGCTGGTGGACACCAAGTTGACCATGAGGCAGCAATGTGCCCTTGTGACCAAGAAGGCCAATGGTACCCTGGGTTGCATTAGGCAGAGTGTTGCCAGCAGGCCGAGGGAGGTGATCCTGCCCCTCAGCTCAGCCTGGTGAGGCCCCATCTGGAGTACAGTGTCCAGTTCTGGGCTTCCCAGTACAAGAGAGACATGGAAGTACTGGAGTGAGTCCAGTGCAGGGTTCCAAAGATGATGAAGGGACTGGAGCATCTCTCTTATGAGGAAAGGCTGAGAGATCTGGGCCTGTTCAGTCTGGCGAAGAGGAGACTGAGGGGGGATCTTACCAATAAGTATCTGAAGGGAGGGTGTCAAGAGGATAGAGCCAGACTCTTTTCAGTGGTGCCCAGCGACAGGACATGAGGCAACGGGTACAAACTGAAACACAGGAAGTTCCATCTGAATATGAGGAAAAACTTTTTGACTGTGAGGGTGACTGAGCACTGGAACAGGTTGCCCAGAGAGGCTGTGGAGTCTCCTTCCTTGGAGATACTCAGAAGTTGTCTGGACACGATCCTGTGCAGCATGCTTTAGATGACCCTGCTTGAGCAGGGGGTTGGACTTAGATGATCTCCAGAGATCCCTTCCAGCCTCAGCCATTCTGTGATTCTGTGTGAATTCAAACATTTTTAAGCAGGAACTTCCTAAGGGGGCATAATCCTTGTCAAAGGAAAGACATTAAAAGAGGCACTCACGCTATGTGTAGGGGTGTAGTCCATAGACAGTGTAGTGTACAGATAACTAGAAAACTCTCTTGAATTTGAGAAAAGGAATAAAAGGAGTATCAGGCAGCTAACTGCTAACTGAAGAGTTCGTGTGGTGGTTAAATACGAAAACTGTTCTGTCTATAATGCTGTGTAAAAGAAGCACTTGTGAGCATGGTACATTCTGCCTGTCCATTTCCTGTATCTGTGACAGCTTCATTGACCTCTTGTCCAGGTGTCCTCAAGTATGCTGCTCAAGCAAACATGTGAGAACATGTAGGCTTCTGAATGACCTGAAAAGTATGTGCTGCTGAACCCACGCTGACATACTTCTAGTCTACATGACCCACAAATTTCATCTCAGAAGTTTGCTTTAAAGTCACTGGCTTGCTCTCAACACAACATAGGCATACTCAGTCATGGTCTGGAATTGAATTGCTGTTGGAAGTGCTAAGCCTCAGCAATGTTTGTACTGGAGAGAGAAAATTCCTAACCTTCTGCGAGGAGTTTGATAAGAATAAGTGATTGTCTCCCAGAGCTTTAGATCCAAATCAGACCTAAACTTAGAGCAAACTGACAGCTTAGTCTCTTCTGTAACTTTAATAACATTTAGTGGTACAACTTGCTTAGCATCATGCTACCTGCTTGAGAGTCAGCAACATAACTGTATTTAAAGGTTCATTCAGAAAACAAAGTCCGGCTGAAATTCCAGCATGGTCCTTATTTACTCAGTCCAATAGGCAGCACTGTCAAAATAGCATATCTGTTATTGTAAGGTAACAGTAAGGACAAAGAAACACTTGTTCCTTCCTGTTTCTCTTTTTTTCTGGCACCTTATTCTATATTTTAGAGTACGGACTCTAAACATTTTTTGGATAGCTGTTAGTGCAGAGTGGAATTGAGAGTTATTTTTAGCCCTCACGACTTTAACCAGCCTTTGTGACGGTAGCAGAGACCTTTCTAATTCATTCTTCATCATCCTATAGATGTTTTTGTTAGACCTAATTATGTGTGACTGCAGGTGTCAGTCTTTCTTAATGTACTTGAATTGTGTGTTAGGGAAAATGTTACTAGAGCTTTGAACACAAGGTGTTCCAGATGGACAGTCTATGGTATCTATTATCTGCTTAGTCTATCCATCACTGATGGTTTAAAAACTGCACAAAGAAAACCATAATTCTTGAAAAAATTAAACTTGGTGATTTCTGGATAAGCTTGATGCCTTAAGGCCTGAAACAGAGAAGGCAGGAGCACTCTGTCAACATCCGGTATGTAGCAAGGTAGCTAAATGGAAGAGATGGGGGAACAGACCTTAACAGACTAAATTTACATGGCAGCTATTGTATAATATTTGAAAGACTTTTTTAATAAAAAATACTGTAAAGCTGGGATAAACATGGAATGTATAGACTAGTGAAAACATCAGGATGCCCAGTTATACCAGGGATGAGCTACCATCCAGATTAAAGCAACATGGGATTGAAGAAGGCAGGGCAGTGCTCTATCCCACTCCCTGCAATGGGATAAGTGGTGAAATCACAGGAGCTCAGCTCCCCCTGTGCCAAAATATGTTTAGTAGCTTGTGATGGCGGGAGGGTCACATGCAGCTTTTCTAGTAGTTACTCACTGGAGAGATGAGGACTCAGGCTGCAGTGTAGATCTCTAAAGGAGGGTCAGAGTAATCCTCCCTCTTTGTCATATGGTCTCCCATTTTTCTTTCTCTCTCCAACCTGTTCTTCTTTCTTTTATGACTAAGCCCATTTATTTGATTAATCATTTGATAGCAAGGAAATCTCACTCTCAGACAGCTTGATTTCCCAGGTCTTGGGAGCAATAAGCGGGAATTTACATGTCTATAAAGACCTCTAAAAGTTAACTTTGGTTGTTTTTACTGTATCAAGTCTGGGAACCCTTAGCAAAGATTTTTTTAGGGTTAAGGCAAAGTACTTTCATGTACAATATATTTCCTAGCATTCATTTGCTGTGTACTTTATTCTTCCTGTAGATGATGGCAAGCAAGTCTTTCATCAATACATCTCTTTTTCCTTAATGTGAAATTCATTTTGCTTGTATTCAACCTTTGGCAGCAGTTGCAGTAGCCAATCCTCACCAAATGCAAGCACAGGAGATACTCTGCCTCTTGGGCAGTTTTTCTGTGCTGTTGTTTATGATCCAGGTACGATGCTTGGGGAACCTCTGTGCTATTTATAAGTGGAAGGCCAAATTCTCCTGTTAAATGGGCATGATTCCTCTGCACCTCTAGAGCTGTGTTCACAGATACACAATCAAATCCTTCAGCAATGTATACAGACTAACCCTTTGCAGCACATATTGTGTATACAGAATACCAGAGTGCTCCTTTTTGCAGTAGCTGTCTTGTTTTTATAGCAGGGCATGCAGATGGTAACAGTGTTCTCTTAGTTCAGTGTGACCTTTTAAGAAGTCAGCTATCGATCCTTTGTTTCTTGCTTACTACTTCTCTCAGTATCACCACCCTCATGGCAACAAATGAGGAATCTGATGTTCCAGGTATGCTATGCATAGTACCTTCTGGCAAAGGTTTAGTCTGGATTCATTGCTGAAGGGTTCGATTATATGTCCGTGAGGGCCCTCACCTGCCACTACTAAAGAGAACTACTGAAACGCTGCACGGGTCAGTGAGAAGAAAGACAGAGGCAGGCCCTTCAGCTGTAACATAGCTTCTGTGTTGGTATCCTAACTGACCACAGGGTAACTGAGGCAGGGAAACGCTTGTGTCTGAAGTCCTTTTTATCTTAAGATATCAGTGCACTTTTGCAGCTCTGCAACACAGCTATCAGTAGGAAATATTTTTGTTGGTAGAGTATGGCTGTTGTAGCACAGACAGATACTTGCACAATTTAGTTCCTTGCCCAAACCCCCACCCCAGACTGTCCCTTTTCTTGCCTTTCCACAGCATGGTTCACTGAGCAGATCTGTTGTCCTAGTCTACCACTACAATGAGTTTCCTGCTGGACAGCAGAACTAGCTCTAATGTCTAACTGTGAGGGAAGATCTGGTAGCAGAGTAATCTAATTCTGCTGCTAAAAAGATAGTATGTATACTGCTGTAAATACAATTTTACCTAACTATGCTCTTTGGCACCATCTAACAGGTGGCTGAACATTTCATTTATCCCAGTAATTTACTGGGTAATACTTTGCATATGTACCAAACCTATATTTATTTGTCAGAAATACCTTCACTGCTAGTTGATTCACTCATATAAATATTCACTACAAATTTTCATCATCAGTATGCTGCTAAACGTCAAATGTGACACCTCTTTGCTCTGTATTTGATTTATCAAGGCTGTCTTTGAAAACCTGAGCCCACTGAAAGGCTATAGGAACATATGTACTATTTTCAGATGGAGCAGGATTTGCCTCAACTTTGCCTTTTACTGATATAACAAAACATGTTGCATATGGGCCAAACATATGTGCACATATGTAGAGAGAGAGAGCAAATCATAATGCTTTATTTACTTCAGACCTCAGTAAGGCAAAACTCTTCCCTGGCTTTTCATAAATTCATGGGGAGTTCCCCCTGCAGCTCTTCTAAACAGAAGGCTTAGCAAAACAGAACAAAAATCAATGCAGGCTCAGGACTACACTTACTCTCCAGCTGTTTTTACCCTGCTGTCCAGTCACAATCCTGTTTTCCCATTACAGCCACAAGCACTACCCCTACCACAGAATACCTTTAGCTGGGACTAGAAATACAGGATCAGAAGGAACCACATGCACCAGACCCAGTCATCTAAAATCACAGGCAATTTAGTAATAGACATTGAGTTCTGGGAAATTCACAAAACCTCCAAGTGCCACAATCTCTTGCACTGAAGAACAAGCTTAAAATCTCTAATGTAAAAATGCCAAAGCCACAAAAACTGCAATGTGCCATATGAATACAATAGGAAAGAATAACAGCATGTCCAGTGCTCAGAAATAACAAGGAAGTCATTAGGAGACAGATGGTTGAAAAGGTGCTCTTATCTACCTCCAAGCAGGAAAACTAGTAGTTTCCCAGAGAAGCTATGGGCAGTCATCTCAGTCGCTCACTCCTTTATATGCATATATGTGTGTGTGTGCGTGTGTGTGTGTGTGCGTACGTGTGCATACATGTACATATATTTGTGTGTGTGTGTATGCATATATGTATGTATTCATATAGATATACTTCACCTGCTATCACCTCCTTTCCTTTACCTATTTGGCACGTTATTCAGCTGCAAATTACACACCTGAAGTACTAACACACTCTGATAAGCTATGCCTTCTCTCCTTCTTATCAGCTTTGTGAAAGATGTACAGGTAGAGATTAGCCTGCTCATTTTATATATGAATACAGCTCTCCACCAACAAAATACTGATTATTTTCCAGCTTTATTTCTATGTGTATAATTTTGCTGATTTGGGATTTTGCTCTACTAGCACTGGGCTGAGCTCAGAACAATAAACCTGATGCAGAAAATAGCAAGCTGAATTCAGAAACAGGAACACTGTTTTCATCATCAGTTTCTTTTTCTGTCCTGTAGTCCTAAATCATAAAATCAAGGAGGTGTTTTCATACAAACCTTCCAGCAGCGAGCTTTTAAAAAAAGGTCATTGTCACCCTACTGTATGGCACACTCAAATCAGAGAGGCAATTAACTTTAGGGGATACAAGAACAATGGTAAATCTGCATTTAAATGCAATTTAAACAATGTTCAAATCTCCCAAGTCTGAGCACAGAAAACTTTCTCATACTGATAAGAATTTGCTCAAGTATTCCAACTGATCTTGATAGTCTTTCTCCAGGGAGTACACCACCACCAGCTTAAGTGGTCCTCAGGGACTTCTATGAGAGCAATTTTCTTGCTACAAATGACTTAATTATTTCTGGTATCACATACTGTCAAACAATACTGAATGAATTGACAGTGATGAGACTTCCGTATGTTTAAAAAACAATGATATATGATGCACTGTACCTTTTAACAGGCAAAAACAAGGCCTCCTATTTCTGAAATCTAAGAATCATCAGCAACAAAGATGAAGCTGGTGTACACATCTGAAGAGACAGGCAGATTTGCAATTTTGATACTCCAGATCCTGCTTGAACCAAAAATTGTGTGAAGTGACAGTGATACACTTTTGGCACATTACATCTGCCTATCAGACCTAGATTTACCTGCAGAAAGTAGCTCCTCACCTAGCTGTTTTTTGTAACACAGTTACTGTTGTATTTGTGTTTAAAAATTTAGGAAATAACTTGTATCAATTGAATTCCTATGCGTGTAACTGTTTTCTCTGCTGCTTGTAGAAGAAATAGATATAAAAACTATTCAAGTACTATTTATATAGTAGTTTGGTTATTTAGGTAGTTAAATTATCTGCACCAAAGGTAAAAATTTTAGTTTCAGGGAAGAAGACAATGATCTAGTCCTTCATTAATTCTATAAAATCCAAATAACATTGCGTAAGTAAAACAACAAACAAACGGTTGGCACACTGGTGGCCCAAGCCGGCCCTACTTCATTGAAAGTTTTAGCAGGGAAATTAGAGATGGGCTGGTGGTAACACTATACTTTGCCAAGTGAAAAATGTTCACCGAAGCTCTCAGTGCTGTCCTTCTAACAGGTTGAAGGTAAGAGTTGTCTCTTTCAAGAAATGGGTGCACAGAGAGCAAACTACAACATATTTTGGCTGAGAAAAGAGGACTATTACTTTGTCCAAAAGAAGCTATCCCACAACACCAACAGAGTAAGGAAACAAGGAAAAGAAGGTGTGAGATTATTGTTACCAATGGTATAATCCCATAGATGTGACAACATGAGTAAAGAAAAGATCCTTTCTTGAGAACCATAACTTTTAAATTAGACAGATTGCTTAACATGAGATCTCAACACAGCTTGAATAGCAAAACCAAAACAAGGATGATAATAAAACTGGATGGCTTGGAGGGGAGTTATTTGCATGGGATTCAGAAAATGCATTTCGATTTTGTGGCAGGAATTCACAGTAGGCTCAGAAAGTTAGTCTCACGGGTCTCTGCTGGTAGCCATTGGAACCATAGCAGGGAATTCAAAGCAAGAGGAAAGTCAGCCATTGAGTAAACCTCCTCCCTTCCCCACATGTTCTTTTTTCTTTCCTCATTATGCAATCAGGACTGTAAGCAGGAATGGGTAATGCGTATTTGCTCTCCATTGATAAAAATCAAGCTGAAACTGGAGAGTTCTATTGCTCATCTCTTGGCTTCAAGAAGGATGCAATGTTCTGTGAAGGTGGTGCACATGAATGGTGCAAGATTCACTGCCCTAGAAACCGAAATCCCTATTCCAAAACTATTAAGTGTAAAATGGATGGGAAGCCACTGGTATAACTATATCAACATATTTGGCCCTATACAATCTTAGCAGTCCTCTTCTACCCTTCAGAAGAAGCCTCCAACCTTTCAGAAATTATTTTAGAAATCATTCTCAAAGTTGTTTGATTTAATTTCCAAGATGGCAAAATATTTAAATCAAATCTTATCTTGTATGAACCAGCTTTAGCCTCATACTTAACAGATTTGATACAGATTATGATGCACCATTCCATAACAAGACTTGGTGAACCTGAACATAAATTAATGGTTCCTAAAGGAGTTATAAAATTAATGGGATGAATGCAACTGAGTTGCACTAAAATGTTTGCTATTATTGCAGTCAAGGGCTATTAATCTTTTGCCATATATTTAGGGGGCCACAACCGCACTAAAGCAAATGTTTAAAAATGCATATTATAGAACTTTCTGGGATAATATAATCGGAATTATTGCCTGTTATTATTATTGCCCTGGGTCTTCATTTCTCCTTATCTTCTACCTTTTGCCTTCTCTCTCATTCTGCAAAATAGAGGAGATACCACTTATTATTCATGTTTCAGTATACCATTTGTTGACTACTGCCTAGTATGTCGGACCATAAGCTAATAAAACACACCACAAAAATAATGTATTTTAATATACATTTCCAAAATATGGAGTTCCAGTATCAGTTCTCATGAACTCCAGAATTTAAGGGGAGTTTTACAGGTAAAATCCTTTACTATTATTTTGCACATACTTCAGAAAGTTTTAACAAAGTCTTATATTAGTATTAGGCACTTGCTATGCATTTATTTCTGTTGTTAGTGACCACCATGATAGTCTTGCAGAAAGAGAAACCTTCTTTCCAATTAGTCTGCTCCTTCAGAAATATTCATTCATTTATGTAACACCACATTATCTGACATCGCTCTACTCTGTTGTATCAAGAGATAATTTAGCAAGGTGAGTCTAGGAGTGTGCACTTGTGACACACCAGGCCAGTGACATTTGAGGTCAGAGACATGGCATTACCAAGGGCTTGATCCTCTGAAGTACAGCAAATTTGCTCAGAGGCAGCTGATATCCTGCAAATTGGTTTTAAAACTGATCGCATTGGAAAAAGGAAGCTTTAGAAGAGAATGTGAATATCTGCAGATACTAGCTAGGGCTACTGTTCTGCATGATTCAGATCTTCTTTACCAAAGTGTTGAACCGCTTTTATACAGCTACAGCCTCTGAAGTCAAGAGACGTTAAGAGCACTTGTCACTTTTCAGAACTGGGTCCTTGAGCAGATGCAGAAAGATGCTTGTTCAAAAAGCACATGGGTTGTCAAGGGTTTTTTAAAGCCACAGATATCTTTATTAAAAATAACCAATGCCTGGACAATGTTAGATCCTGGCATGCAGGACATTATGCGTGTGGGAGAATTCCTTAAAATTTCTGACTCACTTGGAAGGGAATAATTACAAAAGAAAGAAGCAATAGTGAAAATGTCCTTCCCTCAAGATGCAGTCAAGAAATCTCTCACATCTATGGATTCTGCCTGAAGGTTTCTACAGAAAGTTCAAAGACAAAAACTTGCTGAAAGCTCTCCGTATATTTGCCTCAGGGAGTGAGACTGGAGTGCATTTGTGTGTGGGGGGGGTTATTACCAGCTTGCAGATTGGAGCCATTTCTTTTTCTTCTTTCTGTCTTTTTTTTTTGACATTAATTAGCCTATTCTGTGATGTGTTAAAAAATGTGCATGAGTGCAAAAAAATGGCAGTAAGATCTTTTTTTCTTCTTCTTTCTTAATAAAACAAACTGAATAATTGCAAGCAATGCTTATTATTAGGCAGACCTTGATCTGTGATGCACTGGGCTGCCCATCTTTGGTTATGCTTACAAGAATAGGTTACTATAGGGTAAGCCAGTATATGATCTTGTGGCACATCAACTCTTTTGCAGTCACTGCCTGTGTGTATTTTGCTAGTCTGCCACACCCTGAGGTAGATGCAAGCAAGTTTACCCTTCAGTGAAGTTATTTTCCCTATATTAGCCTGTTGCAGGATCTATCACCACCCAACAATTCCACAATTGATTTGTTGGCAGCTGAGCCCTGGAGTTTGGAATGTAAATAAGACTCAGACTGAAAGGGATGTGCACTGCAGCAGCTGATACTGAGTGCAGGTACTTCATCAATTGACCTGATTTCTGAAAAATCTGCTTGCAACCTTGAAACTTGCATGTAATTACAATCTTTGCAATAAAATATTAGTCTCCATGGTAATGAGAAGTGCTTTCCTAACCTATTTAGAAAAAATGTGCAGAGATGACAATATCTCTGAGGAAAATGAAATTTTCAGTATCATTTCACAGTTGGACAGCTTTCTACAGACCTGTCAACAGATTACTAGCATTCTGCCCATTTTATACATGGCAAAACTGAGTAATTAAAAGCCCTCAGGCCTTGCTTGCAAAAGGAGATTTAATTAGCTCTACAGCAGTACCAGAACAGAAGGGCACATAAATAGTTTGCTTCTGTCCATGCAGAAAGAATACCGATGGAAGGATAGTTCTGCCATACTCCTTACAGGGTCTATTGAACATTATTAAACAAATGGTGCTCTATCAGTGTCAGCAGTGCAAAACTGTGGGGCGCAAATGACCTCTTTTGGGGCAGGAGTTCTGTCTTTCTTATGTGTTTGTACCGTGCCTATCACAATGGGAGTCTGACTCACAGGTCCTAGCTTATCAGAAAAAAAAAAATGTATTAGAGCTATTAGGCAACAGAGGAATAAGAAAAATGTGATAGGCACTGTACAAAGCCAGGAGCTCAGCAGATTAAATATTATTCAGATTGACTTATGAATTAAGAGACTGGTTTTGGAGCCACATGAACTGAGTTTTAAAGCTGGTTGTGAAATACCTTTCTGAAAAATTTCCTGTCAGGAAACAATCAAAATAATGGTCAAAAGTCTTGAAGGCCAGGAACCATGGAACTAGAGGCAGGGTGGGGAGAGAGAGGAGAACCGTCTCTTTCTCCCTAGTCAGAGAGCCAGAGACACTATGGCAGCCTGCCCAGGGGGCTCTTATCAATTCCACTTTCCAGGGGACAAAAAGCTCTTCAGAAGGCAGCTGGCAAGCTGAAAAGTTCAGATTTCTTTTTCCTGATGTGGAGTTCTCTTTGACTGGTAGGATGAAGAGAGGGCAGTTCATGTCCTATGGAAAATTTGGGGTTTTTAACTTTTCTTCTGCTAAGTCAGGAAGTTTTTCCAAAACCTCAGAATTCCCCACAGAAAGGAAAAATGCCATGTTCTAACCAGCTCTTTGGTTTTAACCAGTTCTATTTCTTGCTTTTTTCAATGAATTGCTGTGCAATCATGGATAGGTGACTTTATCTCATTATTCCTCAGTTTCTCCATCTCTAAAGCAGAGATAATGACTCTTGCTATCCTTTGCCAAGCACTCTAGGTGAAAAAAGAGAAACAAAAACTATTCCTTCTTAAATTTCAGGTTCTTAAACCCCTGAGCAAGAAGAGAAAGAATAACGCTATTTACAAATCACAGTTGGAAATTATCTAAGTGTAGTCATTTTAATTTCACTCCACAATAACTCATATGCCTTAAATTTCTCAGTGCTTACTTAGAGAGACACCAAAATTTTGGCATTAATGTATGATCTCATGCTTACAGCCACACCTGCCTATGAAACAAAATAATTTTAGTAAAAATAACAATTTTATTTCACAGATGCTAGCTACAAGAAGAGGGTAAAACAGAAAAGAGAGAAGTTTAAAATCATTTCTGCATTTTATGGCAGTGTTACTCTCTGATGCCTTGGTCTGAAGTTTGGTGCTGTCTAATGTCTGCCTATCAGATTGTGGTGCTCACCAGCTTTGCCTCAAACACTGATACAGTTTTAAGATCTTCCTATTTAGATTTTGTTTTATGACTTATAAACTGGGTTCATATAAATCATGAACTATTAGCTTCTCTCTTTTTCTTCATCATATAATTGTTTAATTGTATATATTTCCAAGAGTTCTGTTATTGTTTTATAGGATTAGTTTCACAGACAATCTTTTTTTTCCTCCTACTTTTTAAATATAGGCCTCAGTCCTGGAGTTTGTTACACATAGATGAACTTTCAGGACTTCACGGAACCCATTGTTAGGTAAGTAGGTCTGTGAAAATGAAATAAAAGACATGACTAGGCCTGTAGTTGAAAAGCTAAAAATAGTTGAAAAGGCAACCTTTGTACAGAAGAAGGTGCAGGCCCCAATTCATTGTTTCCCTGTACCTTACATCGTTGTTTTATATTACTCAGTACTGAATGATACTATATCACTTACCATATCACTGGCATATGCAGCACTTTCATTTCACTCAGGTAAACAATTGGGTGGGTGCAAAAGAGAAGGTCCCTTGTGTTAATATCAGGTGAGTGCCTATGGCTGTGAAATGCTAGCAGCTCACAACAGCTTTAGCCATTCCTCTAGTTGATTAAATCTTGGGCATGGCAACCTAGACCAAGCTCAGAATTTCCAAATTGCTAACATTATGCTGATAAGAAATATTAGAAAATCATTTGATTTTCCTGGTTCTCTGATCATGGTTGCAAATGCTTTTCAAGAGAAGTAATTTCAGATGCTGTTTGGTTTTCCAGTAGATTATCGTTTCCCTGATCTTCTAACATATCACCCAGTACAACTTTGTCTTGTGTACGATAAAGTTGCAATGAATTTAACATTAAGACAGATACAGCAGTCTTTAAAGACTGCCTATAAATATATGTGTGTGTGTGTATACACACTTACAGTCTTAGTTTAATAGCCTTATACATATATATATAAGACTATTAAACCAGAGGGTAAAAATAATGAATTACAAATTGCTTCTGACAGCACAGAGACTCTTGTACAGTCTTTTGATTAGGACAGTACAATTATTTAAATGTAAAACTTGGAGATATTCTTAAATAATATAATGTTAGCACATGCAATCATTCTGACAATGTGGCTCCAATCTTTTCCTCATACAGCTTGAAATAATTATAGGAATGAAATCTGAGTATCTTTGAAAATGATTTTAAGAGTTCCATTTTCCGTTTAAATTTTCTTTTCCATCTTCTGCTTCTTCGTGTCAAGCATTGATAGTTACTTTTATTTCGATGTCTGGCAAAGAGAGGGTGGAGAAAAAAATGTATCAGTTACGTGAAAACTTTGTATTTTCTCTAATATAAAAAAAGATTGGCAGATGCACGGAGTGAAGTAGTTGAGATTTAACTCTGAACTTTTAATGAGTTGGCATCACTACATTGGTACTTTCCCTGAAAGGCTTAGGTTGATTATTGACAAGAGTTGTTTTTTATCAAAGCTAGAGTGTATCTTATACTATTAAAGAATGGCCATGAAGAGTAGTGATGAGGGTTCTTATGGCAAAGTCTTTTTGTTTTATTAATAAAAGTGTTTTGACCTGCTATAACTTTTTCACTGTATACTGACAAGAACACATTTCACAACTTCCTGTATAGCAGAGCTTAACTGGCATTTTTCAGAATTAACTACTATTTTTAAAAAATATTTGTTAGCTACCTATTTGGGGGGGAGGAGAGTGCATGAATAAGTGTACACCTGAACATAATTTAAGACTGTGAGCCACAATCTTTCAAATCCACACTAAATATTATATAGTGATCCACACTAAATATAATAGAGTAGCACCAAGCCTTCAGTGGATCTGCTCATTATCAGCAAGTGAGCAAGGATGTATCTACATCAGCTCTGCTGAGCTGAGGGGTCTCATACTGGAAGCCTGGATGCTTAAGAAAACTGAAGTTATGGGGTCTGTCTATCTGTCAGTCCTCTTCTAATAACTTCTGGCCCATTTTATCCCTATTTATCAAAGTGCAAGGCCCTCAAGCATGCTAAGTTCCTACATGTTTCATAAAAATTGTAATGGTTGTGTGGATTATAGTGACCCTATGGATACTTTCACTGAGGGATCCAGCTATCACGCATTTCCTGCGGAGGCTGGCAGGCCAAGAAGTTTGGGCAGGCCATTCGCCACTGAACACGCTCACAGCTTTGGACAGTCACAGAATAAAATGAATCTTGAACAGGTGGCAAGTCAAAAAGCAAAGTGAGAGATACAGAGGTATCTTATGAAGACGACTTATAGGGTCATGAAGGGAATCGTACTAAAGCAAGAAGGCATAGAAATATGAGAGACAAATCCATGGAAAGCAAGGCTTCATTCATTCCATGGCTCTTGCAATAATCTTTTATAACTTTTGTTTCATTTCTATTTTGTTTTTACAATGTATAGATAATCAAGACTGCAGCTGAAACAGGCATGTGAGTTTGTGCATGTGTACATACATGTATGTGTATATGCGCATATATATATATATATATACATATCTAGAACATGACATACAAAACAAGCTACCTAAGACCTTCTACTAGTTAAAATGTCTTGTAACAGAATAAATACTCGGGACACAAGTTGCCTGCAGAAAGAAACTACTGAACTACTATTAGCAAGCATGTAGCATATTTGCATACATAATGCTTGCTCATGCCTCAACCATGCAACACCATAAGCAGTAGATCACCTCTAATTAAGAGCAATTGTGCCTAATGGCTGCACGCATGTTTACGACAGAAAAATGCAGGATAAGGAGAAGGTTCACCTCTTACAAATATAAGTGTGACAAAATTTGATAATTTTTTTAGATTCTGACACATTTGGTCACCTGCGCCAAGTCAAATATCTAATTAACATAATTACTAATATTTTATTCTCTTGTCTGCAAAGTCACTGCCATGATCGCCAATGCTGATCCTTTGAAATCTGATGTTGTTTGCACACTTATTTCTTAAAAAAGAAAGATTGACCTCTGTGCAAATCTGCAACAGTAGGCTTCTAAATAAAGGATGCAATAGCCACTTAGGTAGACCAATTTAACATGCTGAAAATACAGAGCAAATAGATGCTCACTCCATACATATTCTTTCCCAGAAACTGCAGAATAAGAAAAAAAAAGTGTTGTATTTAGGAACTGTTTTAAATTGAAGTGCTATAATAACCCTCCAAAGAAGCAGACTGGAAATAAATTATGCAACTGTAGCTGACTTAAATCAGATTTCGAGAGAACGAGAGAATGAACTCTCCAGAACAGGTATTTGCTCTGCAGTTCTTCAGATTAATTGAACAGAACAGAAGGTCATTATGACAGATGCTACATTATAGACAGCAAAATAACAAAAATCTAAGAAATATCTTACTTTCAAAACTGAAAATATGGGAAGGAGGGACTTCTGCATACACTGGCTTGATCATAAGGAAATGTTAGTCAGTATTGTTGCATTGGCATAAGTGGAGATGAAGTGATTTATACCATCCGTGAATCTGGCTATGTGGATGTAAATAAATTTGACCAGAACTGATGGTATCAGCAGACTTGCACTGAACAGATGAAATTCCATTCATAAAACATAAATCAAGGATCTATGTGCAGATGTATAAGAAATGTGAGCAGAGGAGCTACTAAGATAAGTATCAGATGTGAATGGGCCATTAGTAGAAATAAATACATCAGCAAATATGATGTCAAATCCTCTGCAGAACAAAAAATAATGTAGAAATGTGAAAGTCAGTGTTACTTAACTAGTGTAAGTTTGGCAATTGCCAGAGTTAGTCCAGTGAGACAAACCTGAGCCTTGATTCACAGAACCTTTTACCTGTGCTTCCATATGCTTAAACTAAGATAAATTCTTAAAGACATGCTTCAGTTTAAGCATGAACTTAAATTCCATTTACTTTAATGGGATTTATAGAAGATAGAAGATTAAATATATGACAAACTGCATTTTCTAAATAAGGATTTTTTTTATAAATTGGTGCCCTTTCTTCTGAGCTGGGGCCCTTCCATTATTAAAGATTTAAAAATGTGTATAAATGTTGTGATTTGAGATGATTGTTGGGTTAGGAAAGACTAGGAAAACAGTTGACAAGAATTTGAAGTGCTAATACAAAGGGAAAAGCTCTTATTTGGGACAGTTTGGGGGGCATAACTTGGAGCAATAAGGAAAAATGGCAGTCATCAACCAGGACTTTCTTATCACGTCTACTGTAGCATGACAAGCCAGTTGTTCATGGGAAGTGAGGTAAATCTTACTGCTTTGGATTTTAGGAGTAGAAAACCTAGAAATCATGCTGTTACAGATTATTTTGCAGTTTATCTTGCATTCAGAAGGCAGTATGACCACAGAGTCATAAAGACCTCTTTCATCTCTATTTTTTATGATTCTAAATTATGATGTGGCACAGATAAGAAGATCACTAATTGTGCCCAACTAAATCACTATGTCAGAGGCACTGGCAGAATGGACAAGGTCATTTTGAAGTCTAAAGCACAATTTACTGATTTGCAGGCAATGGTCTCTGTGTGTTTATTCTACCTCTTGCAACCAAAGGATCAGAAGTTTCTATGAGCTCTGAGTGGTGAACAGAAGTATCATACTTTGTGACATCTGATTGCCAGGTTTCTACCACTTCTGTATGTAGAAGCACATCAGATGCTGTGTGGTAGCTATTGAGCAACCAGAAGTTAAGACTAGCACCTTAAAAGTGAGAGAGTTCCATGTATATTTTACTATAGTAGCCTGAAAATTGTTCTGGTTCAGCTGCTGCCTCACAAGCAGCTGAGCAGTCCATGTAGTAGTGGCAGATATTCCAAGGCAGGTGTAAAGTAGAAAGTTACGGGTGGGAACCACTGGAGCCCTCCCAAAGTAGCATTTCCACTCGAGAGTTAAAGCCTCAGAGGAGCTATCAAATAAATAACCTTGCTAATTTGATACTTGGTAATGCAAATATCTCAAAAGCCCCACTCCAAATTATATGTCTCTGACTGGCTCTCAGCTAGGATTTCTCATCCAATTTCAGCATATTAAGATTTTATTGTTTTTAGGAAAGCTTCTGAAGAACATTTGGTAGCGTATTTCAGTATTTAATCAAATTTTTTTTACTAGAAAAGTGCAATTATGAAACGCATGAATAAAGTACACCTGATAAAGCCTTTTTCTTGCTTCCTTATGGCATTTGTTCCACAGGGAGCACCTGTAATAAGTCTGCAAACTCATGGCAGGATCAGGGTCCCGGTGGACGAGTACAGGAAGAAAGCCAGGCGCCGAGATCAGAACCGTGCCCTGCTAACGTATCCAACTGCTGTAGCTCCAGAGCTCACTCGGAAAGGCAGTCACTAGCAGCGGAGGCAGCAGTGCAAAGCGGCTAGGCTCCCACGTTATCACTCTGGTGGGTTTACAGCATCTTTTTCAGGGGGATTATCACCTCGTGCGATCCCATTACCACAGGAACCGTATCTCTAAGGAAAGAGAGGCGGTGCAGGGCGTGAAAACACGCGTTTCAGACGCCCGGTAAGTTCTGCGGAGGCAGGGAGAGCCCCTCTCGTTGGAAAACCTCCCCTGCGCTCGACGATCCAGCTCACCCGCCGCTAACGGTCGCGGCAACGGTCGCGGCGCGCGCGCCCGGGGGCGCGAGGGCAGGACAAGCCCGGGGGCGCGCTCCAGCTGCCGCCGCGGGGACCCAGGTGAGCGGGGAAAGCAGCCGCCACAAAGGGGCAGCCCGGGCGGAGGGGAGGAGGGAAGGAAGGGGGGCTGCTTTGTGAAGGAGGCACCGCCCCCCTCCCGCCTTTGTGCGAGGCGGAGGGGTGTGGAGTTGGGGGGCGCGACCCCGGCCGGCCCCGCTCCCCCCGGCTGCTGCCGCGACCGAGCTCCTCGCCCCGCTTCCTCGGCCCGGCCTGCCGCGCGTCACAGCCGCCGCCGCCAATGGGCGCACCGAGCTGCCCCGGAGGGGCGGGGTCAAGGAGGGGTGGGGCGGCGGCGGAGCCAATGGGCGCTGAGGATGTTTCGCGGAGCCGAAGCGGCGGCGGCCCCTCCCCCGCCGGCCGCTCCGGCTCGGGGCTCGCCGGACGGGCAGAGTTTCGTACCCGGGTGGGCGATGCCGCTTGGGCGCCTTCTCGTTGCAGGTAACGCCGCGCGGGGCCCTCTTCCCCTCCCTCTCGCGGAGAGGGCGCTTGCCCTTGGCCCGCTCGCCGGCGGGAGCGGCGGCGGAGCTGGCCGGGACGGCGCGGCGGAGCGCGTGCCGCCGTGGGGCAGAGGGACGGGGCGGCGGCGGCGCCGCCGCCGTGGCCGGGACAAAAGGGGAGCCGTGAGGCGGGGCCGGGCCGCCGCGAAACTCCCGCCGGGGCTCCCGCCCCCCCGCGCCCGGCAGCCTTCCGGGCAGCGCCTGCCCCGCGGGGGGCGCCCCGACTGCCCCCTCCTCTCCTCTCCCCTCCCCTCCCCGCGCCGCGCACTAGGGCTGCCCGCAAGTTTGCGGGCTGCGCGGGCGGCGGTTGTGACCGTTGGCGCTCGCCGGCGGGGCGCGCGCGGGAGGGAGGGGGGAGGCTTCCCGCGGCGGGGCCGGGTGCCGGCGGCTGTTTCCTCTTCAAGGTGGGCAACGAGCGGTGGCGCGGGGGGAGCCCGCAGCCCCGGCGTGCGGCGGCCGCTCTCCGCGGGGCTCGTCCCTCGTCGCGGCGGGCTCACGGGGGGGCCGTGGCGAGCCGGGCGCGGTGTCGCGGCGGGGCACGGCCCCCGCGCGTGTGCCGGCAGCGGAGGAGCAAAGCGGGAGCCCGTGTGCCGGCGCGGTGGGGAGGGCTGCGGATGGCTGGGCGCCCATCGCGGAGGTGGCTTCTCCCTTTTGTGCTCGCAGCCCGCTCTTGGGAGGTTAACACCTATGTCCGTGCAAGCGAACCCCCGCGGGCTGGCCTCTTCTTCTGAGCCCTGCAGAAATTAGCTGGCGGTAGATATAAATCGGATAAAGAGAAAAAAAGTACATATGGAGAAACTTTCTGGGCAAGACTGAGTTTTGAGTAGATAAAATATTTCAATTAGGTATTTCTGTAGCCGGCATTGGTGCTGTACCTGAGCGATTACTAGCAATGGGCTTCTCTTTGATTAAAGGTCTTGCTTTCAGTCTTTTTTCTTTAAAAAACCCGAGGGAGAATTACTTTGGGAAAAGGTTTTGCCCTGAAAGGGTTCAGCCCAGTTTGCTCTGCTAAGGAGCTCCATTCTTTGTCAGGTTTATGCGGCTCCGTGTTACTGACTCTCATCTCAATTGTGGAGCACTTCTAAATAGTCCCCAAAGCTAGGAGGGGCACTGGTGTGACAGGGAGTGCAGTCTGTCCATGTGCTTATGTGTGTACAGATTGGAAATGTGCTTATGTGTGTGCAGACTGGGAAAATGCAGAAACTGGAGTTTAGTTTTGCAAACAGAATAGCTGCAAAGCAATTGAGTTAGCAGTTTTGATGGTCAAGTCTGTTCAGGAAGCCAGACTTTTTTTCTAGATTGTGCAAAGACATTACATGTAATATTTCCGAGGGTGCAACAGTTGATATAAAAAGCCAATATATAAAGAAGTTAAGCTTTTGACCTTAGGTCAGCTGGGTGTGCATTTACCTATCATTTGGGGGGTTTGCAGATGCATAGTTCATATTCTATTTTGCTATTACTGTAGTCTTCCACTTGTAACGTACCCTCTCTGCCATTATACCAGCACTTGGGAATAAGACCACTAACAATAGTACTGTGGGAGCACCAGAGAAGCAGGGGCAGAATAGCTGTTCAGGCAGAGGGCTGGATTTGGTGCATGAGAAGACACCTTTCCAAGGGAAAGATGGCTCATGGGTAAACTTTCAGTCTCATTATCTTCCCATTAATATATCACTCAGAGCTGTTGGAGTGTATGGTGTTTTTCATCTACCTGAACAGCTATGCATATAGTAATGAGACTTGGACTATATTGTACTTGCAGTGGGCAGAATGATCCAGTGAACGTGGCTTTGAGTCTTAATTGTATGCTACTTGGTGGCTTATGTTTGAATTGTTGGGATTTAGGGCCTAGTCCTTTAACTGCTACCTGTGTATGTCAACTTTTGATGTTTGTATGAATTCCCCCATATGGGCTATTTGCAAGTCTAGATCATTTAAATCAATTAACAGAGGAGTGTTCAGCTCTTTTTGCTATTGATATTTGTTTTTCACCACCTTATTCCTATAATCAAATTAATGTTTATCATTCTCTTAAGAACTTTATAAATGCTTTACAGTCCCCATAATGCCCTTACTTTTTATACTTGAAATGAATCATAAGAAGCAGAAAAACAATGACTTGCTCAAGGTTTTAGAATTTACCTGTGTTAGAGCTTGAACTTAGAATCTGAGATTTTCTTGGCTTTTACCTCTGTGCTCAGACCATGAGAGACTGTGCCTTTTTTTTTCCAAATTTAAAATAGAAAATTATATTTAGATATATTTTGATAATTATGAAACACACTGAGACCGAATGTTGCGGTGTGTGAAATTTCATTCTCCTGTCCCAACTTCTTCTTCTTCTTCTTCTTCTTGTGTGAAATGCAGGAATAATTGTGCATTTGTATATTTCTTTCAGATTTGCAACCAACGTAATGCTGAAGCTCGCAACTTGGAATGAGCATTTCACAGAATGGCACAAACAGAACCTAATCTGGACCATGACGTATCATGGTTCCTCCTTCCCCCATACTGGGCTAAAATGGTTGTGGGATTAATTTCCCTGCTCTGCTTTGTTAACAGCTATGATGGAGATTTTGTCTTTGATGATTCTGAAGCCATCATCAATAACAAGGTTTGTCCTTTTTTTTTCCCCTTGATTTAAATGGTAGTAGGAAAAAAAAAATAATGACAACAATTAATCATAGTAGGCCCAAAATATTCATCTTAGTGAATAACTTCCTTCTGATATTCCTTTTATTGATTTTTTTTTTTCTCTTATGCTTTTTTAAGTAAGCCTTATTTAAGGTTGACAAACAAGCTTTGCAGCAGTATTCTACAGAAAAGCTAGAAGCATGAGCATGCTTAACAAAATCTTACTCCCAAAGCTATTTGAATAACTTGGGTTCTGATGCATAAACAAAAGAATGAACAAATGAAACAGCTTTTTTTTTTTCCTCAGAATATATCTCCTTTAACTCTTTTGCAAGTGAGAGTCTCTCTTTAACAAGTGTTGATGTCTGGTCAAGGGGAATAGCATCTCATTTTGCCATACCAAATAGACTCTGTCTGCTTGTCATCTAAGAAAGCATTATCTAGGGTTGCAGCGAGTTTGCATGTGATGTTTGGTAACGCTTATTCACAGGGTACCTATACATCAAGACTGCCTCCAGATCTAATTTTATTCTCATTGCTAAGTCAGTGAGAGTATGCAGTAGACTTTCCTAATACCCACTGATGTTAACAGGAGATTTTCCATTATCTCTGCAGAATGACAGATGAATAAGAGAAATGAATAAACTTATTCCAGCTGCAAGATGCATAATGCATCACTAAGTGATTGTAGGGTACAGGGATTCTCCAGCTGTGGTTATACCATAAGAATGTTACTGGAGCAAGGAATGCTTTCTTTACCTTGTGTTCTTTCCCCAGTTAATATTCCTGTGATGATAATAGTTGCTGAAATACAGGCACAGTATTCTCATGCTTTTCGTTTAAAAAAAAAAAAAAAAAAATCAAATACAATGAACAATCCTCAAAATACCTTGAATTTAACAGGTTTTCAAACTATGTGACTTGAAGAACAAAACTCTAGATGAAATTCTTTAAATTTTGACTTTGAGGAGTTGGAGCTGAGTGTCTGCAATTGGTGAGACACTTTCTAGTATCATGTGGCAGTTGGTGAGGCTGTGCTCATGGCTAGATCTTGCTGTTACTCAGCAGCTCTTGCTCTATTCTGGGAAATTCTTGTGAAAGGTTTGGAAAGAGAAGTACAGAGTAAAAAGGAGTAAAAAGAATGACCCTTATGTTGGTTCTGTTTTCCTGAAGCCATGGAAATACAGGGAGAATAATCTACAGAGACTCAGATACCTCTAGAAGATTTTTTTCTTTTTTTTTTTTTTTTGCATTGCACAAAATTTAGAGGCAATTTATCACAATGTGCCATTTAGAATCCCACTGAATTACAGTTTCCTCAGACATATTCATATTATGCTTGTCTAAGTCATCTTACCTTGAGTTATAAATGTATGGGGGGGAAATACATCTGCCAAATTGGAAATAAATCTCAAAGCTGCTAAGAGAATTCTATAAACAAATTTAGAACCTACAGTGATTTTTAAGAACCATTATACTTTAAGTTACACAGCTCCTGGGAATGTCTCATTTTGCAAAGTTTATTTGGAGCATAATGATAACATTTTAATTTTCTGAAAGAGCAAACAAAACTGATGTTTAAACCAAGGCAGGGGTAGGTTTAGCTGTTTTGTTCTCATGTGATTTCCATGCTTTCAGTTTTTATGTGTCAAATATTTCAATTTATGTATGCAACACAACAACCTGTACTGGGACTATAGCTGTTGGCAACTCGGAGAAATTAAATCAATTGCTTAAGTAGATTAATTCATACATATCATATTTGCTGGAAAATCTGTGAGGCTTATTGTATTTTTTGCATCTAAATCTTCTATTATTCCCTAGAAATGGAATGAGATTTTGATGATGGTATCACTTTAACACAGGGGTCAGATAAATATATGGAAATACAAAATCCATACCAAAAATGTGTAGACAATGAGTTTATCAGTTTGTTGGGGAGGGAGAGTATCTAGCAAAGGCAAAGTTTATTAAATAGTGTGCAGTATATTTTATTCCCATTTAATATGAGAGGCAGCAGGTGAAGTAATTTTGTAGATCTACTGAGCATTACTTTCCCTGTATTTTCTTGTGTACCACACTGTGACCCTTTTAACTCACTAGCCCTCCCTCCAGTCTTTCCTTTTTTAATGAAAGATACACTGTTAGTTGGCCCCATGCCTACCATATCGTGCAGCATTCTGTTATTAGATTTTATTGGTGTTTGAGGCTGTTTTCCAGATGCTTCCTTGTCATTTTAAGCAGCATTTTTACTGGTGCTCAACACTGATTTTTGTCTGTCTTTATTTACTAGCTTACCAAGACAAACAATTGGATTAGTAGGAACTTCAGACACAAGGCGTCTTTTCCATAAGCCATTATGTAGAAAAACTGACCTTTTTTCAAGTATTGAACCCTGCTGTGTGTAAGTTGCTGCTAATCAAATATTTAGAGATTCTTTGGTATCTACATTCAGTGCTGATAGAGAAAATCATGCATAACTTTTAAATAGCTGTGGCTCTTGGAGCAAACCATTTCCCTTTTGGGGTAGGTCCATAGAGGGGGAAAACTCATATCACAGAATCACAGAATGGTTGAGGTTGGAAGGGACCTCTGGAGATCATCTAGTCCAACCCCCCTGCTCAAGCAGGGTCACCTAGAGCATGTTGCACAGGATCGTGTCCAGGCGGGTTTTGAATATCTCCAGAGAAGGAGACTCCACAGCCTCTCTGGGCAACCTGTGCCAGTGCTCTGTCACCCTCACAGTGAAAAAGTTTTTCCTCATGTTCAGATGGAAGTAAACGTCTCTCACAAAACTTAAAGACACATGAACAAGTCCGCTGCTTCTGGGCTCTGAAGATTTCTAGGTCATAAGGAAGTATAATCTGATCACTAAATAATCCTGGGTATTCAACTTTTCCTGCATTCTTCCTATTGAAGATTAAAAAAAAGACTGATTCTGGAGGAGAGGAAAACCTAGGCTTGTATAACCCAAATATATTTCCCATCTCAGGTTATTGAAGACAATTTGTGACATAGAAGCCATAGGTTTAAAATTGTAGTAGTTCCTTTCTCTTTATTTAAAACAAACAAAGTCTCTTTCATAGTCCATTTATCTGTCAAACATGCATAAGGAACAGTGGCCATTGGTTGGAATAACAGCCACAACACCCACTAGCACAGACATGCACACACACCCTGCAGAGTGCAAAGACTTCCTTATATGTTGGTGTGCAACCCAGTCCCAACTTGTCCTGGAAAAGCAGGCCATGTTACTTGATTTGGTGGGCTGCTGTTTAGGTGCTCTCCTGTTCTGATCATCAGGTTGTCCTTTAGGGTTTGTGCATACCAGTGAGGAATGGAATTGGAATTTAGGTGCCTAAGGCCAAAACTGTAGTCTTGGGAGGGAAAAACAATTCTTAGCTATCACTTGACAGAAGAAACATCTGTGCTCTGTATGTGTGTCTCACTTTTGACCTTGAGAGAGCACAGAAGCTTTGCACCTCACTATTTCTTAAGCCGAAATAGGATCCTCTGTGAAGCTTGGTCTATTAAGATTTTCCCCAAGAATGCCTAATCCACATCTGTAGTATAGGACTTCTCAAAGACAACAGTGTTAACTCTGCTTTCTTTTCAGCACAGTGACACAGCTTTTGCAGGAATAGCAGAGATCCTTCAGGAACACAGCCTCTGTGGGAGGCTTACTCTAGCTTTGTGTCAAGTTTGGTGGTTAGAAATGGAAGAAACAGTCTTCAATAGCTCACATGCTGTGAGTGATTGAACCACCAAGCCATTGTATAGAAAGGGAAGGTACTACTTCCATCATGACAGAGATGCAACTTATACAAGTGTTTAAGTAATGGCAGCAAAGTTAGTACATTTGTCCCTATGTATTGATTAGCAGCCTGGTAGAGAGTACTTCACTTCATTTGACAGTGTGTGCTAGGATTTGTAGCCTGCTTCCCTTTCCTAATTGTTTTTGAGCCCATTATCTAATACTGGCCAAATTTGACCAAACGATAGAAATAAATCATTTTCCGCAGTTATGGATTTTTGGCTGAATGAAGGATGGAATGTGTAGAGAAAGAAGCAAAAACTCAGTTATTTTTAATTGCAGTTTAGCAGCAGCCAGCCAGCATTTGTGCATGGCCCAGACATTTGCCTGTACCTTGGGACTAGCAACAGTACGAGTCTCTCTTCTTGCTAGCAGGCCATAGGAAGGGCTCAAGATATTGTAGAGTGAAGTGAGATGATAGCAGCATTTGAGAGGAACTGGAGTTGGTGAATAGAGAGTGTTATAATATGGGAACTTGTAAAGATATGAGAAGAAGACATAGGAGGCCAGGCTTTGTTAGCCCCTTCATGGGTTTAGCAGTTTGTTTGTCTGCTCACTTTTGTTTGGATTGGCTGGCTGGTGTGTTTTGGTTTGTTGGCCCTTTTTAACTATTGGGGGGGGTGGCATAGAGTAACTTGTGTTTGTATGTGTAATACTAGCACTTGTATGGAAGTTATTCATTTGCTAGTATGGTTTTGCTCTTAGGTTTTGTCTTACCTTTAAGGTACTTGGTACTTATTAGAATTTGCTGCAGGGAACAGGAAGACAGGAGGGTAAGGAGAAGATGAATAGGTTAGAATGAGCTTCCCTGCTTGTCATCATAGAAAACTGAGGAGAATGATACCAAAGTCAATTTCCTTAGAAAGGTGGCTTCCTCGCTTTTTTTCTCTTCAAAGTGCATGTTTTCCATTCAATAGTCTAGGTTATTTGGATTGTTTCCCTATCAACATGGCTTTAAGATAAAAGAATAGCATGGACTGTTCCTTTGTGGTGTTTTGTTATAGTGCTCTGCCCCAAATTGGCATATAACTAATTTATTTTCTAACTTTTGCTATTAATCTGCTTCAGAGCAGCGTGCTGAGGAATTTGCATCTTGGTTTCATGTATTAACAACAACAAAAAGACCTATTTGAATAGTGTCCTGTGCAAAGAAAGAAAGGCATAGCAGGCTTAAAAAGAGCTAATTGTTGGCTTCTATCTTTAGTTTTTGTTGTAGATCTTTCTTGGTTTCATTAGTAGTTGTGCTACTGACACTAGTAGAAAAATAGCTGTTTGCAACAGCTTGTGCTTGGCCTCTTTCCCAAGATAACTTAGACCTAAAATCAAAGATATTTTACAAAAAAAATTTTTTGTGTGTTTTATAGCTCAGCTTTTGGAGCAGATTTTCAACTGATGTAGACCACCTTAGTTCTAGTACATTTCATGTAGCCTGTTTACAGAATCCAGGTGCCTTGGCCTTCATGATGACAGGCATCCAAGACATGACCTTATTCCAAACTTGAGTACCTTGTCAGATGTCAGTAATGAGCCAACAAGACACTTGGTATATCCATATTGGAATGAGCTAGTATTAGAACTCATTTGTGTTTTAGCTGCTTTGAATCAAACAGAAATGGTAAGAGCCTGGTGTTTAATGATGTTTTATTTCAGGACCTCAGGGCGGAAACCCCACTTGGTGACCTGTGGCATCATGACTTTTGGGGTAGCAAACTCAGCAGCAATACCAGTCATAAGTCATATCGACCACTTACTGTCCTAACTTTCAGGTGAGACTTGCCTTTTTTCTCTAGCTCTGAAATGTTTTGACACATATTGGTTTGATTATACAGAGGAGACAGTAGAAAAGGTGAGGGGGCAAAGGAGTTACAGCGGAGTTGGATGTCTTTCTTGAATTTGGTTGTCATGTTTGCTATCTTAATCTTGACTTGAATTTTTTTCAATTGTTTCTTTCTCAAAATATACATTATTTTGACATTCTCTATTTTATGATACCCTTCAGAGGCTGCCCTCTTAGTTCTCATATGCCTTGTTGCTAGGGGCGATATAGTTCAGGATGTAGGGCACATCACCAAGGAACTAGGAGGTGTATGTTCCCTCTGCTTAGCCGAGCTGCCATTTGTGCTGCTATTGTAGTTTTTGTTCTTTGCTTTCCTACTGACCTGTGGAATGATTTTTGACAAACTGCATCCATCTGCTGTGGCCTTTTTTGACTAGGCCACTGGATAGTCTTTCCACCCTTCGCCCTTGATATTTTGTCTTCAGGAGAGTGACTGTGTCTGAGAGTCCTAGTGAGAGAGATGTTTGCCTGCATATCTGACTTGCATTTTATTTGCTGGTTTTCTCAAATAACTACAGGTTTATGAGGAGCCCTTCTGTAGATGCCTAGCTCCTGTGTTTTGTGCAAGGACTTGGGCAAGCCATAGACCACCTAGGAACTGGACACAGCAATGCAAAAAACCTTTGATTCTTTTTTATTTTTTGTATAAATATAATTTTGCTATGGAGTTGTTCAGTTTCTTTGTCTCTTTCTAACATTCATGTGATTCCTAACCTTAATGTTTTTGTTTCTATACAGAATTAATTACCTTTTTGCTGGAGGCTTCTACCCAGTTGGTTTTCATGTCATCAATATAATACTGCATTGTACTATCTCGGTGTTGATGGTTGATGTGTTCTCAATATTATTGGGTGGGCTGCAATTCAGTAACAAAGGAAGAAGGCTAAACCTGACTCCAAAGACATCTCTTCTAGCTGCTTTGCTGTTTGCTGTACATCCAGTGCACACTGAATGCGTAAGTACCTAAAACTTAACTCCAACAATTAAGTCTTAGATGTTCTTTACCAGCTTGACTACTTAGTTCTGTCATAGTTTCACACACTACACTTTGCTTATATATATTCTTAAAGCTTCTCTTGGCACATGGCTTGTGAGAACAATCCAATATTATGGTTAGCACTTCCAGACTTTTATAATTCCACAGGGCTGGACGTTATTAAGGAAGATAAATTAATCATTTAAGTACAATAACTAAAGAAGGATAGCCTTAAACTACAGAGAGTTTCCCTAACTACTGGATTAAGAATTCATTACTAGTACACTAGCTCATGAGCAGCCAAGGAGAGTGGAAGATAAACAGTGCAAAATGCTTAACTACCTTACATTCTCATTTGCTTTATATAAAACAGGGAGTTACAAAATTGGAAGAAGGACATTATAAGAACTTTGTATGTGACTGTACTAGAATACCGTGTGCAGTTTTAAATCCATGCCACAAAGAGGATGCTTTAAAAAGTGGAGAGGATTCAGAAAAGCCGTGAAAATGATTAAAGTATTGGAAATCGTCCTGTAATTGATGCTAAAGAGGTGACAGAAAGCTCTGCCTTGCAGCTAACTGGGAGCCTTCTATCTATTGGGAGTATAGAGGTGGCACAGAGTTCTGTATTAGCAATTTCTGAGGTTTGGCCTCATCTTTTTAGGCTAAAGCATTCTGCTGAATATTTTCTAGTGTTTGCTTGCCAGCAGATTACCTTCTATGTGAGCACACCTGCTTGTGCTAAAGTCAGAGACGCCCTTGGTATTTGTTCCCCAAGACCAGTTTCAGATGTCAAAGTGAAGTAAAACAAGTCTCCAGTGCTTCTGATGTTCTGAAATGTAAAGTGAAATCTCACTTGATCCTTAACTGCAGATTTGCTATTGACTTCCTTATTAATACACACAATTTTATTCCTATTTTTGTTTGACTCTAAAAATATATTCAAATCAGCAGGCAAATGTTATTAAGATGTCATGTCATGTCACATTTGAAGTGATGTGGTCCATTGCATATGTGAGATTTGAAGATTTGCATACACTTTGAGAAAACTTTGGAAGAAGAGGAAAAAAGGAACATGCTGCATACATACCATGTCTCCTGTAAGATCCAAGAGTGGACAGAATCTCCTGATCAGTTACACAGTGAATGATAAATTTTTTGCATAGTAACAGTCATGATACTGCTATGGTTCTAGCATGAATGTATGTCAGGCAGCATCTCCTCAGATAGCATTTCTCAAGATTTTAAAGCTGCGAGTTTTAAGTATTATGACAACCTGGTTTTGAAATGAGATGACATATTTTGACATAGAATTGTGAAGAATCTCTCCATTTGCTGCTTTGGTTTTTGTATATATTTGGATTTTGTGTTGTATGTACAACACAAAATACTGTCATGTAAACAAGATGTTAAAGTTTAGTGTTTTCAGTACCTATGTAATAAAAATATCTGTCATTATGATTTTTACAGATAAAAGTAAACACTGCTGTGGCACAGTTCTCTCTTGAGAAAATACTTAATATTTGTAACAAATCTTTGAAACATGGACATGAGAATATGCCTGATGTTAATTTAAAAATGTATTTTTCAATTTACCTTGTTATCAGGAACTATGGGCCAGATCCTGCATCTAAGATATGAACATTGTACTGTTGGGGTCATCTGAGACCATGTGTGGTGTTAGCCCCTTAATCTCTTTGTTGTAACAAGTTGGCACTTATTTTCAAAATTGTCTCAGCTCACCTTTATTTTTCTCTCATTAGTTGAGAGCAGTTCCTGAAGCAGAATGGCACTTCATTATTTTCACCTTTCAAAGCACTTCACAGCTATTGAGTTAATCCTCATAATTCCCCTGTGAGATAGAAAAAGAAGCAGAGAAGTTAAGTGCATGGCTTTGGATAAGTCAAGATTTTTTTCTGAACTGAATATAGGAATCTAACAGTTTCTCTTTTTATGGTGCTCTGCTGAAGGTGAGGGTAAGGTGGGAGAGAAAGAGTCTCCTCAGTGGATTCAGTCCTACCCTCATGCCTCTACACTTCTGTTTCCCTCTGATGTTCTTTAAAAATAGCTGTTCCATCATATTGGACTGACACAAAGTATTTTACTTTTCCTAAGGGAGGATTAGTAGGTACCTTTAAACCAAATGGTGATAAAATTCTTCTTTCTACTTTCCCCTCTCTATTCCACTCTCAGAATGGGACAACTGGAACCAAAGTATCTGCTTTTGTCCCTGAACCATCACTTCAAAGTAGGTCAGAAAACGGTAGCTGTCCTGCCCCACATCAGAAAGGCCTATGTGGACATCTTCTCCAGGAAACATGGGACTTAGCATTCTAGGGACTACAGCTAGACTGAAAACATAGGAGTGCTTCCAAGCTTGTTGGTCTGGATGTATGCTCTAGTGAGGTCCCAACATCTGCACTTATACAAAACCCTGCTGCTCCCATGTGTCACGATTTCCACAGAAAATCCATAGTGCATCCTAACATTTGTGTAACTGGGGAATGAAGTTCCAAGAATGTGTTGAGGTGTATCCCAGCAGGTAACTGTGAATACAGTTTAAGGGCTTGAGCCAAAGCTTGTTGATGGCCCGGAGAATACTTGATCTAAACAGTTTGGCACAGATCTAGAGTAGAGAGACTCCTAAATGAGCTTCTTTCTTCTCTCCAGCATTAGTTCTACTTCTGATACAAGGTGCAATTGGAGATATCTCTTATGCAATCAATTAATATTACCCCAAAAACATACTAGAGGGGGGAGATTTTTGTGATTCTGCAGCATGGAAACTATTTGTTCATTTTACGTATTTAGACTGCAGTTTGAAGGCTGTCTCGTCTTCTGAAAGCGGACAGCCTTGATTTGTATTTTAACAGAGTTGCAGATTTTGTAGAGGTTATGGGTGTTTGATAAGAGTTCTGCTGAAAGGCAGCCTTAATCCAAAAATCTGGTGAAGTGGGACAGTTTACATTTTCTTCAATGGAGTCCATGTTTTTGCTTCCTAAAATAGCAGATTTTCATCAATTAAAGCCAAATCATTACTATTCAGAAAGCTGGATGTCACTAAACCAGTAAACCAGGTTCTAAAAAGAAAAAAAATGATAGTTATGTTTTTACATTTCACTTTATATGTGTGTGCATATTTTATCTCAGGTTTTCTAATAATAAATTCTTATTTTTTTGTTGTTTTTAAGGTTGCGGGGATTGTTGGCAGAGCAGACTTGCTGTGTGCCCTGTTCTTTTTGTTGTCATTCCTTGGCTACTGTAAAGCATTTAGAGAACGTAAGCATTTTGTTTGTTCCTTTAATTTTACATTGTATGTATTATCTGTATTCATACATTTCAGTGAAGTATAGTAAGCAAAAATGTCAGCTTCATGTGAATTGTATCTACTAATGTTTATACTCTCAGAACATATAAAAAAAATCTACTTTAGCAAGTATGTATTATAAGAAGAGTTGGAAGGTGATGCTGTCCCTAATTCCTGTTGTATGCTAAGAATGCATTTTAAGAAAAATATTTTATAGCAAGGTTGTTTGTTAAATAGTTTATTGTTTATTAGAATAAAGAAATGTTTCAATAATTATCTATTTTAGAAATAAATCAAGCCTGTAAATATATATTCTTAAATATTTTGGTATACTTCATGCCATTAAGTTGGAGTGACTTAAATGGGAACAAATTTTAGAAACCTTACTGGTGTTTTTAGTAAATAGCCAAGACTTATTCATATGCTCTAAATTCCTTGCAAATGCTGGCATATACATGTTAAATATAGTGTCACTCATAGAGTTTTTATGAGACAACTGTATTACTTTACCATGAACAATTCCTTCCTATTTTTTTTTCGAGTGAGCTCTCAGATCTGTTGTATTATCTGATCTGAATGCAAGTTGGTAGTTCAAATATTGTTGTGGAGACATTATCCTGGGACTCTATTAAACAAACACACATGAATACATCAGTTCATGATTATGAAAAATTATACAGAACGTACAATCTGGCAACTAGATGCGCCCACAGCAGGAAATTTAGGAATCGTCTGGTGAACCTGTGAAGAGCTGTGCTGTGAAGAGCTTGTGTAATATCAGTTCAATAGGCATGGCCTCTAATGTTTAACCACAGTTGGCAGTGCATTACAGAGATACCTGAGCTGGCTTTAAATGATCTAACTTAGCAACATAGTCATGACACAAAGCCTAGTGTAGACTGAAGGGTAAGTTGGTCCACAGTGAGCTCTGAGATGCTGTGGCTTGTTCCTGCCAACTGAGTTTAGACTGTATAGGACTGTTCTGCATATCTCTATACTTGATACCATAAGTTTAACTTAATCTTGGCTACTTTAAATTATATTTGTGGTGATTCCTATTCACTTCCATTTTCCATTTCATTTCTATCAGCTGAACCAATAATTTCTTGATTAAATTAGGCCTCAAGTTCTTGCTTGCTCATTTATTCTTTTCTCGCTGTGCTAGGTGTGATTGTGCTCTGGATGTTTCTTTTATGAGTGCCAGAGTAAATTAGACAAATCAAAATATTGCTTTTGCGCCTTCCAGTTTGTTGATACAGGTCGACCTGTATGGAAGGGGTAATAATCTTTGCTTGAAGAACTTAAGAGCTAAGTTCTTAGTATGACCATTAGAGTCTTTAAAATAGGAGCAAATATAATTATTTTGTTGTGAAAGATACTGCAGAAATGATTGAGAATGTCATGTACACTCTGATAATGCGTATTCTGATTACTTTTACAACTTGTGAAGGCCAGTCTGGCTACTTTTAGAAGTCAGTGTGATTTTAATAGTAATTTTGTACTGAAATTCTGATCATTGATCCAGAAAAAGGAATGCTGTGAAGACAAGATACTATGCAGTGCTTAGTATTTTTTTTTGGACATTACCTAATAACAGTGACATAGCTGTGTCTCTTAAGCAGATTTGCCAAGGAAGACTGCAATCTGCCAGTATAATTGTGCTTTTTGTCTTTCAGATCAGTTCTCTCAAAGTTTACCTTCATCACCTGCTTTTCCCTCAGCCACTTCTGAAAGAAATCTAGGCTTTCTTTGTACTGAAGAATTTTTATTTTATACTTATGTCTTTCTTAAGTTTCCTCATTTGGGGTGCTTTGGTGACAATTTTAGGTTCTTAAAGATCTTATCTGAGATCTCTTAAGTGAGAGAATGAAAAAATTATGTCACCCAGCACTGTGAAAAGCACTAGTAAGGTCTTTAGCAGATCTTGTGTAGAGCCTGATTGGGAGGAGCCCAACCTGCAGAGCCTGTCTTCCTTCTGAGCTTTACATGGTTTGCTACAGGCTGCTAAGCAATGTGTCATGCAGTGGGCATTTCAATGTCAAGTTTTCAGGTCAGAATGGTTCTGATCTGAAAACTGGCTTTGAAATGCCTGGGCAGATTCACTGCTCATTCTAGATGTGTCTTGCTGTGGAACTCATTAATTTGTAAGTAGGAAGGTGAATCAGATTGTCTCCACCACCAGTGTTCCTACAAACTTGATCTCCAGCCTGAGGAGCCAGCTGGGTTTTACCTCTTATTTATTATGTGTATGGGTATGCTCAGGCATTATTTACTGAAACTTCAGGAGGTTTCCCTACTGTCTGACCGTAAGCATTTAACTTGAGCATGTAGGTTAAAATCCTTATCTTCCTGCTCTTCTTATGTAGTCACTGGAAAGTCAGGCTCCTGTTGGTGGCCAGAAAGAGGAGTAGCCAGTCTTAGGCACTTGCAATCACCCTCTAGAGGTACCTGACTCTTAGCTGCATGGAAACTTAGGAAGACTAGGCTTGTAACTTGGAGTGCGTTTCCATTGTCACTTCAGTCAGGCAAAAGTGCAGGCAGCTGCTAAAATGAAGCAATCTAGCCTTGTTGTATCATAGGTCATAAAATAATTCAGTTTGGAAGGAACCTCTAAAGGCCATCTCTAGTCCAGCAGTTCAAAGCAGGGCTAACTTCATAGCAGGTTGCTCAGGGCCTTAGCCAGATGAGTTGTGAAAATCTGCAAGGATGGCCATTCCACAGCCTCACAAGTCAACCTGTTCGAGTGCTTAACTGCCCTCCTGGAAAGAAATCTTTCTTCTTTATATCCAGTTGGAGCTTCCTTTGCTGGACCTTGTGATTGCTGCTTCCTGTCCTTTCTCTGGGCACCTCTGAGAAGTCTGTCTCTGTCATCCCTATAATGCCCCTTTAATTAAAGACTGCAGTTGGGTCCCCCTCAGCCTTCTTTTCTTCAAGCAAAAAAAGTCCAGGTTCCTCTGCTTCTGCTCATATTTTGTGTGCTTCAGCCTCCTAACCATCTCCGTGGCTCTTCCTTGAACTTCCCTTACTCTCTTGTATTGGATGTAACACTGGACTCAGTACTGCTGATGGGGCCTCATGAGTGCTGAGCGGAGAATAGCCATTTCCCCTAATCTGCTGGGTATGCTGTAGCTAGTACAGCCCAGCATACATTTAATCTCCTTCATTACTGCAAAAGGCACCCTGCTAGCTCATATTGAATTTGTTGTCCACTAAGAACTCCAGATCCTTTTCTGCAGGAGCTGCTGCCTAGGCAGTCCCCAGCCTGGACTGATGCATGGTGCTTTCTGAATTTCATGAGGTTTTTGTCAGCCCATTCCTCCAGCTCGTCCAGGTCCCTCCAAATGGCAGTCCTATTCTCCAGTGTAACCATATATCCTTCAGCTGTACCCCCTCCCATCACCAGTTTTTGTTCCACCCTCCTGATCTCTTTTCTCTTCCCCCTGCCCCCCAGCAGGAGAGGGGTTAGTCCAACTCACCGGGTAGCTGTTATGAACATTAGTGTCTGTATAGGAAAGGCTGTAGGAACAAGTAGCTAGATATGCAGAGATAGCTGTAGACTATGACTTTTCAGTGGTTTGGTTAGAATGAAGCAAATATGAAGCTCTATTATTGGATACTTCCATTTTGGCGGTCTAAATATCCCTCTTCTGTGAACATTTCTTCTAGCCATAAAAAAAATAGGATAGATAAGGAATAAAGACCTTTTTATCTGAGTTTAACTAACTGTGACTCTGTGTGGATTGTGAGAGTTGAAGACAGTAAAAACCATCTTAGTCACTAACAAAAGCTGATCTGTCTCTGAATGTTGATAAAGAACAGGCATTTTTAAAATATGCACATGTAATTTTAAGAATAGACTTAAACAATGTCTCCTAAGAAGTTAAAAAGGAAAAAAATATCCTTTCCTCTCTCAGAATTAAAAATGGTTTTCTTCCTCTGGCAAAGTCATGGTTATCTGTGAGATTCAGAAACCCTGTAAAATGGCCAGTGTACATTGCCAGTTCTAGTCCAAGTTAACAGTTGGCATTGCATCACTTTGTGGAATAGTTTTTGTTAGTAAGAGGGAGGGGGAAAAAACAACCCAAAAAACCCTCTGTGCATTCCATTGTGGCAGGTTTATGTTTCTACTCATATACAGCTTCTTTATGATGATCCCACAGAAGAGCGTTTTCTGTCAGTTTGTTCCAATGTCCTATTTCTTTTTGTCCTGCTAGACTTTTATATATGAAAGGCAAGCCTGACCCTAAAACCTAGGGCAACTGCATGTGCCCTTGTTTCTGGATTTGGCTGTCACGTGATTACCACATGGTGGTTAGCTGGTCTTTTACAAGACTAGCAGGAGGAGAAGAACTACCAAAGGTGGAATTTCATTTTGATTATTATTAAATGATGCACGGCGGCAAGGGTCTTTTGGTGTACCTAAATGGTAGCACAACACTAATTCCCTTATGATTTATGAACTGTTCTTGTATTGTCTTTCGAATACAAGTACCAAAATGTGTTTGATGCTAATTTGCATTTAATATGAGCTTTGAGCTTCAGGGTAGAACATTAAGAAGCCTGAATTCATGCTACTAATGTGGTTGTGTCCTCAGTCATACATACACATGTATGCTGTCTCTGGCAGCATCCCAGCACTAATATCAGACAGATAGATTGTCTAAGTCTTTCATAAAAGAACCTGACCTTGGTTTGGTTTGGTTTGTTTTTTTGTGAGGCAGTTTGAGATTCATGTACAGCTGAGTTCCAGAAATCTATTTGTGTTTCACTAGTATAGACATAGTTGTTGAACTGTTTCTCTTCTCTAATGGAGACAAAAGTCTCATGAGGACAATTGTTAGTGTTTGTTTTCACCTGCTGTCTCAGTGAATGAATGTAAGATTTTTTTCGGTTTGGGAGTGAGAACTCATAAAATGTCTGAGGACAATTTGGAAGTACTGTGGAGAAGTGTGCGTAATACTGAAAATAATCAGGAGATAAGAAAAGTAGAAGTTGTCAGACTGGAAAACTTCCAAAGGAAAATGTATTTTGTAAAGTTTGGTGTATACTGTAGCTTGCTTGTCTGATCTGTTTTATTTGTGGCTTTGAATTTTTGGGTAGACAGTCTGTTTTAGCTGGAATCTGTAGCATTACATTTTTTAAAAAGTATTAGCATTTAACACAGTATATGGGCTATAATTATGTCTTATTCTAGTTCTAAAGTTGTTACATTTTCTTCAATATATGGATTTTGATGTTACCAGAACTCTTTCATAGGATAACATTTATATTTGCAAGTGACTAATCTGTTGTTCTCATTCTGTCCTGCTGTTTTAAAACACATCTGTGGGGACAAATCCACCTCATGGGCTTTGGTGACAGCAAGAACTGACAAGAGTTTAGGTATGTTCTGAAGGGAATTGCAGATTATTAACTTTGTTGAATTTTAATGCAGCATCTCTGGGAATTAACAAGAAGTTTTAAATCTGTTGCAGTGTTCATTTTCCCTTCCTTTATCTTCAGCCGTGACAGTGATTCAGTTGCATTTGTTTGCCATCTGCATTGGTTATTTTTGAGTGATGTAAAAGGATGAGTTCATGAAATTTGTTTCATTTGAATAATACTTGGCCTAGATATTAAACAGGGCATCAACTGTTTGCTTATATGCTATGACTCCTAAAAGTGGCTTCATTCTGGTTGTGTGTTTCTGTTTTGTTCTGTTCTGTGTAGTCTCTGGTTAATCATCTGCTAGTTCACTGCTAATATAGTAAAACGTGCAAAGTAGACTGTAGCAACAGGTTTTTGTGGATATATTATGGAGGTTTTTCTTTAATTTGGAAATGCTAAAGTTGCCTTTGTGAAGGAGATCACTGTGAAGATAAACAGAATTAGTTAGCTATTTTGCAATTGATCGAGGGGTATTTATTATTGTTAAACATGTGGGCCTTGATTTTCAGCTGTGCGCTCTACTGTTCATGATTCCACACATTGGGTGGGAGGACTTGTATGTGGAAAATATGATCATTTTATTATTTTAATGGGCAGAGGAGAAGCCATGTTTGTAGAATTAATGCTCAATTTTGCTCCTCCAACATGGTGTTGTAGATTATTCCTCTATGGTAGCCTATATATATGAGTTTGAGGTGCTTGGAGATGTTTAGGGATGGCATTTGCTATTGTAGTTTTAATATTAAGTTAAATGCTGAGTTGAACCGCAACAGTATGTGCATTCAGAGAGTTGGAGACCCACAAGGAGATCTCAGGCTTAAGTAAATTCTGACTTGGTTCTTATGTCATCTTTAAGAGTAAATTAAACAACTCTTCCCTCTCTGCTTAGCAATGCACAAGCAGGGAGATCTTAGAGCGTGGTCAGATGAATATTTGTGGTAGTTTTGCTGAAAGATACCATCCCTGCAGGCAAGACTATCAGCGGAGTATATGAATGTTTGTAGTCTATTTCAGTGAAAAATAAAACTTTTCTGCAGGAGTTCAATGTAACTTCTTTTGCTTTGCCTTTCAAAGGAGTAGGTGCTTTCACAGTACTGATTATCGTGTTTCACCTGAAGATGGTGACTTCTTAAACTGCTCCAAGCTGTCACCTGCCTAAGCCCCGAGTTGTGCAACTGATCCATTGGTCCGTAATGGGGTGTCAGAATGTCTTTGAGGGAGGAAATGCTGAATGCCAGATGTCAGAACTGGTAATTATTGTTTGGTTTTTTGTTTTTTGTTTTTTGCTATTGTTAATTTGACTTTAAAGTAAGCATGGTACTCTAAGCATGTAGTACTTTTCTTCCTATCTGGAGCTTCTGAGGAATCTCTTTTCATTAACTTGTGGGTTTAGGATACTGCATAATAAGGTGTCTCAAAAGAAATAGGATTAGCATTTAGGAAGGCAGAAGTGGGGTGTATCATCGCAGTGTGCTTCTCATAACTTTAGAATTAATCAATTCCATACTGTAGAGCACTTTGTGTATGCAGAATTGCTCAGGAACGTTGATATTTAAGTCCAGCAGTCTGAATGGAGGAGCCCTCTATCATAGCTTCTTAATGGCTCGTACAGGTATTTCATTGAACCCCCTCAACTTTCAGGCTTAATGTACACCTAAGTAGGAGTCATTTGAGTACCCTTTTTATGTTAGTATAGAAGCACTATATTTTTCTAGCTTAAAAAAAAAGTGGTGAATACTCTGTTTCTTTGGCAAGCTTATCATCTTGTCCATCTGTTAAGGTGGCACAATGCCCACTCACAATATGGTGTACCAGTTTCAACTAGGCACAGGTGCCAACCAAAGATTGGTTTCATTTTCTGACAGAAGATTTTTCTGGTGGAAAGCAGCACAGTGTTAGATGAATGTGCTTCATTAGACTGATTACTTCAGTTGGCATGTGTGCATCTTAAAATAATTAGTGCTTATGCAGTGCTTTACATTTTCAAAGCACTGTTAAAAATTGATGGATAGCACTGCTGAATGCCAGTCCTCTGTATTAATTTTTCCAGCCTAGTTTACTACTGAGTCTTCTGTAGTGTGAGTAGAGGGGGTATTTTTGCATGTTGACCCAGGAACAAGCAAAAGATAATATGTTTCTTAATTGAAATTTTCTCTCCTTGAAGTTTAATCACAAACTGATGAAATTTCATAATATTACAGTTCATACTGTAAGATGGTATTGACCTTTTGAGACTACAACAGGAAATAAAGAGACTGTGATTTTGGTTTTAGGGGGAAAATCTTGATATTTATTTGTCTTTTCCTGCTGGATACTTTCACCATCTTTGAGAGCTTGGCTTCAGCTCTCATGCTGAGACAGTCCTGGCATCTAAGACTTTGGATGTTCACAAGAAGACAAATTTGTTTCTGTACAGCTTTGAATTTATGCCTGTTGAATGGTGTTCTATTACCAGTTTTTTCCCTAGACATTTCTCCAGTTTGTCAATGAAATTCTGATCCTGTCCTATGTTTTCTGACCATCCTAGCTTGGCAGCACTTCTGAACTTAATCAGCATATTCCTTATTCCATCATCCCTATTCTTTAAAATATCTAATAGAGCTAGATGCCTGGAATGTACCTTTCCTTTTTTCACAGTGAACTAGACTATTACTGTAGTTTTCCAACTGATATTCATATCCATTCTATAATAATTTCATCCAGCCCCTATTTTCCTGGCTTATTTCACACTGTCTCCAGTGACATTCCCATGCCTTCCTGAAGTTAAGGTATATGATATTTATAGGTTTGCTTCTATCCAGAAGGCCCTTTATACTTGGTTTGATGTGAATGGCTAATATAAGTCTTTGGCAAACAATTAATCATCATCTTTTATCTTCTAGAGATTCACCTAGAAACTATTTTGTCCAAGTGCTTTCCTAGGTAGTTTAGACCAGTCAGCTTAGCTGTGGTTCCTTAGCTCTTCCTTTCCTATCTTTCCCCTTTAAAAGTAGGCATTACTTTTGATTTCTTCCATTACTATTTGACTTATTCTGCAATCTCAGATGTTTTCCCTGATTTCTTAAAGGTAACACCTGAGGTTACTCTGGGGTGTATAGAACATGTTGAAGTAAATTTAATCAACTGCTGTAATTTAAAACAGTTTAACTTCTCTATAAATTATATGTCTGTAGTTCACTATTTTGCTTTTGTTCTTGCTCCCTTCCTGCTGCTGTTGTGTTAGCCATTTGATCGCAACTGACCTCTTTGTGAAAATTGAAGCAAAAAGGCACAAAACACTTCTGTTTTCTTGGCATTGTCCATTCTCTTTCTCACTGAGTACTGGAATAGCTCCTTCCTGGCTGTTCTTCTTGTTACTAAAATATCTGTGGAATTGGGTTTTTCTTGTTCTTTACATACATCACTGAATGTTTCTTATTTCATGATATGACCTTTCTGAATTTGTTTCTGTATATGTGTGCTGTTCTTATACTTGTCCTTGGTAATTTCACCTGGTTTCTTTTTTCCTATTACTTCTTAAGTTTCAAGTCATCGAAGCATTTGTTAATCACCCAGGTTGGTCTCTTACTGTACTCCTTGCCTTCCACCACATTCAGATAGTTCATTTTGTGCACCAAATACTGCTTCTTTGAGGAGTGCTCAGATGTCCTGACTTCTTTCCCCCTAGAATTTGATTCTGGGAAGAAGTCATCTCTCGGTTCAAGAAAGCAAATTTAAGTAAACTCAGTAAAGTCCATTGGCTTCCTTCACTGCTCTCCCTTTTACCCTCACTAAGAATGACTGATTGTCATTTTGTGATCGCTGTCAGTTATCTTGCCTTCCATCTAAATATGATTCACATTCTCTCAACTAGTTTCCTTCCATTGTAAAATATAGAAAGTGTTTCTCTAGTTGCTTTCTTCACCTTCTACATTAAAAGATAAACATAATTTCATGAACTTGCTGGACAGTCTGTAGTGCTGCAAGCAGAGTCTGAAGAGCTAAGGATCTCCTTCAAGGGGTGTATTTAGGATAGCTTCCTATTATTCTTAGCAAAGCTCATAGAAAGGGTGTTGAAACCTCTGCCTCCATGTGTTTCATTCATGCAACCCTGAAAACCCTCAGTTCCTCTGAATAATTGATTTGAGTTGGAGTTTCATCATTGTGGTTTTTTTAGTTACAATTTTTCTTTCATTTAGTCATTATATTTTGTATTTTAATGTTTTGTTATTATTAAGATATGTATGATTTCTTTCTTTCAGAAGGCTTTCTTTTCATTTTACAGAATCTGCAACTCTCGTCTTAAGTCTTACCTCACGTGTGAGGACATAATTTGGGGTTGATGGGGTGGAGGGAGAAGGAACAAATGAAACACTAGGTTTTGTTGCAGTGATGAATCTCTAACATCTTAATATTCACTCTGTTGAAGCTTCAAGTCTTAGGTAAGAAAGGGGTGCTAGCAGCAACTTCAAAACCTCTTATTCCACATATTTTTTTGCAAAATTCTGTTCTCTGCCACTCTGAAGTATTCTGCTTGTATATGAGACAGGAGGCCAGCCTCAGCAGGTCCTGTGCACACTTGTGATAGTGTGTATCTGACCCAAAGTAGGCATCAGCTAGTAGACTTGTAGACTATTTTCCTTTTATAATCAGTGAAGAAAATAAGTCATGTCTATGAAATCTATTTTCTACATTTAATTAGGTAACTGAATTCCTAAGTGTATCTCCTTCTCCCCACCAGTTGGAAAGGAGGCCTAGTGTACTAGCTGAAGTGTAACTGCTTACTTCTGGTGAAATAAGTCTTACTTCTGCAGTTTACCCGTTCCATAGACCAGTATTGCAATTTCATTCGAGTATTGATGGTCAAACCTGCATTAGCGTTAGGAAAGAGCTGCTCTAGAGATTGAGGAAAGCAAGAAATGGTTCAGTCAATGAATAGAGTTCAACTTTTGTTTTTCTCATGCCAAGTGAAACATTTATTCTTATGATTCCTGTAGATCCCATGTCAAGAATGTTGCTTGAATCAAGGCCCTCTGGGGCTTGCACCTGTGGAGTAGAGATTGTGACAGATATGTATTTATGTGAAGTACCCATGTACTGTCTGTGCGATAGTGTCTTGGCTGAAGTAGAGCTTATTGTCATATCAATCTCAGATAGTCTGAGCTTATAGTATCCAAAATCAGCTACATAGTGCAGTCTTTGAAGATTCTTTCTTTGACTAGAATCTGTAGTTATTCTTGATCTCTTAACCCCAGAGTTTCTCACCCTGCTGGAAAACCATGCTTCCTGGGTGCAAGAATTAACTGCTTCCCTGCTCAGATGCTGAAATCATTGAGTTCCATGACATTCCATTTCAGTGCTAATGAAATGGCATGAGGTACTACCTAAATGCAGCAGCCCTGGAGAAACAGTTCATTGTGCCTTTGTAAATTAGGCTACAGTTAAAGCCATTTGTGTATAATCATTGGAAAGAATTTTTTATTCTTGCAGTAACTCGGAAGAGAACGGCCAGTAATGACAGAGCTGTAGCTACTAAGGATGATAAATGTGTATATTGGGAATTAACCTTTGCAGATGATGAGTTGTGGAAGTTATATGAAGCTTCTGCCAATCTAATTAGTCCAGCTGAAACATCTAGCAAACAGGGAGATTTTTAATGTCTCTGAGAACAGAAAATTACTACAATAAAGGGTCAAATGCCAGCATATTGCAGGAGGCACTCTGTACTTTTAAGTCTCTGTATCCAGATCTTGACTGGTAGAAAAGACTGTGAGATTAAATGCTCTGTTTTTTTTAGTGAAGTTTCTAGTTTTATCTTTAAATGTATAAACCTAATGTTATGGCATGTTTTATGTTGACAGATAAGGACGGACACCATTTTTCCCTATTCTGGGTGCTGGTGAGTGTTCTCCTAGGTGCAGTAGCCATGCTGTGCAAAGAACAAGGAATTACAGTACTGGTAAGAATCCTCTTATTGACTGAATTTTGACCATAGGATCTATTGGGTGCAATTATAAAGCCTACAAAGATGAGTCTTCTCCACAGCTAGCTGCAGACAAACCTTTTTGTTCTGTTCAGAAAGCTAGTTAATATTAACAAAAAGCAATATTCTAGAAGAGCTGTCTTGTATCCAGACTATCTGTTGGAATTCTTCATCTTATCTTTTGTGAGCAAGTTGCATGTACCTGTTCATTCCTTGCAAAATTTAAAGGCTTTACAGTATTAATTTCACTGTGTACCATGTTGGTTGACTTTGTTTTTGAATGTATAATTGTTGTCTTAGGCCAGTTGAGATAGTGAGCCTAAAAAAGCTCTCTTTGAAGGCTATGAACAAAGACATAACTGGAGAAGAGCATTTTTAAAAGCTCCACCCTCTTGCTGTTGTGAACAGCACAGATAGAAGTAGGTCTGTTGCTTATATATTTCTCATATGGATTCTCTTCCTTCCGTCCCATATTTAAGTCTGTTTTGCAATATTCTATGTATGCAAACACATGTATTTACTTTTCATGTTCGTTGCACTCTTGCTTTTTATTACTTCAGTGAAGACATTCTGTTCTGGGTCAGCCATCTTGAGATGCTACATTGGTGATTTATACCTTTAATTTAGACATTTATCTTTATAAATAGATCTCATTCATAGCTTTAATTGAAAAAGATAAAGAAACAGAAGCAGGGAATTATTTGCAGCAAAGACCCTCTTGTCCTTGTTAGAAAAGAAAGGGAGAGGAAATTATAGAAAATATCTTGCTTTAGGGTGTTATTTTTTTTAAATAGATGTTTGTAGGCTGATGTGTTTTTCAAGGGTATCTGTGAGACAAACAAGTTTTCTTAGAACATGGTGTGGTCATTTCCTTTAGTGGTATGAAGTAACTATCTGAGCTAGCAGACACAGAATTATTACTTGATCTGTGGTTTTTGTTTGTTTCCTGTTGCACTGCTAGGATGATGATGTCAAGGACAGCAAGAAGGGCTTCTTCAAATACATCGGTAGCAAAAAGGAAGACTAGGGAAAATGTGGGCCCGCTACTGAATGGGACAGGGACCCTGGTGACGAAGGATACGGAGAAGGCAGAGTTACTGAATGCCTTCTTTGCTTCACTTTTTACTGCTAAGGCCAGCCCTCAGGAATCCCAGACCCTAATGACCAGGGAGAAAGTCTGGAGAAAGGAAGACTTTCCCTTGGTCAAGGAGGATTGGGTTAGAGATCATTTAGGAATACTTGACACCCACAAATCCATGGGCCCTGATGGGATGCACCCACGAGTGCTGAGGGAGCAGGCAGACGTCATTGCTAGGCCACTCTCCATCATCTTTGAAAAGACGTGAAGAACAGGAGAGGTGCCTGAAGACTGGAAGAAAGCCAGTGTCACCCCAGTCTTCAAAAAGGGCAAGGAGGAGGACCCAGGGAACTACAGGCCAGTCAGCCTCACCTCCATCCCTGGAAAGGTGATGGAGCAGCTCATCCTGGAGGCCATCTCTAAGCATATGGAGGAAAAGAAGGCGATCAGGAGTAGTCAGCATGGCTTCACCAAGGGGAAATCATGCTTAACCAATCTGATAGCCTTCTACAATGGGATGACTGGCTGGGTAGATGAGGGGAGCGCAGTGCATGTTGTCTACCTTGACTTCAGCAAGGCTTTCAACACTGTCTCCCATAACATCCTCATAGGCAAGCTCAGGAAGTGTGGGCTAGATGAGTGGACAGTGAGGTGGATTGAGAAGTGGCTGAATGGCAGAGCTCAGAGGGTTGTGATCAGCAGCGCAGAGTCTAATTGGAGGCCTGTAGCTAGCGGTGTCCCCCAGGGGTCAGTACTGGGTCCAGTCTTGTTCAACTTCTTCATCAATGACCTGGATGAAGGGATAGAGTGCACCCTCAGCAAGTTTGCTGATGATACAAAACTGGGAGGAGTGGCTGATACACTTGAGGGCTGTGCTGCCATTCAGAGGGACCTGGACAGGCTGGAGAGGTGGGTGGAGAGGAACCTCGTGAAGTTCAACAAAGGCAAGTGCAGAGTCCTGCACCTAGGGAGGAATAACCCCACGCACGAATTCAGGCTGAGGGCTGACCTGCTGGAAAGCAGCTCTGCAGAGAAGGACCTTGGGGTCCTGGTGGACACCAAGTTGACCATGAGGCAGCAATGTGCCCTTGTGACCAAGAAGGCCAATGGTACCGTGGGTTGCATTAGGCAGAGTGTTGCCAGCAGGCCGAGGGAGGTGATCCTCCCCCTCTACTCAGCCCTGGTGAGGCCCCATCTGGAGTACTGTGTCCAATTATGGGCTCTTCAATACAAGAGAGACATGGAAGTACTGGAGCAAGTCCAGCGTAGAGCTCCAAAGATGATGAAGGGACTGGAGCATCTCTCTTATGAGGAAAGGCTGAGAGATCTGGGCCTGTTCAGCCTGGCGAAGAGGAGACTGAGGGGGGTCTTATCAATGTGTACAAGTATCTGAAGGGAGGGTGTCAAGAGGATGGGGCCAGACTCTTTTCAGTGGTGCCCAGTGACAGGACGCGAGGCAACGGGTACAAACTGAAACACAGGAAGTTCCATCTGAATATGAGGAAAAACTTTTTGACTGTGAGGGTGACTGAGCATTGGAACAGGTTGCCCAGAGAGGTTGTGGAGTCTCATTCCTTGGAGATATTCAAAGTTGTCTGGACAGGGTCCTGGGCAACGTGCTTTAAATGACCCTGCTTGAGCAGGGCGGGTAGACTAGATGATCTCCAGAGATCCCTTCCAGCCTCAACCATTCTGTGATTCTGTGATGATTACTGAAACTGAACAAGGAAATATTAATGGTGTATTTTACTGGTGTAGCTCCATTAACCTCAACAGAATTATTCGTGGATATATTTTGTTTGACTGAGGGGAGTGCGTGCAAGTGTAGTCCTGCTAAGCACTGAATAGGCACTAGTTTTACGTGTAGTGGCTGATGAAACATAGAACTTCGCAATTTTTTTTTCAGTATCTTCCACTGTGTTTATTGGTATAATTGCAAGAAAAGCAAGCCTGATACCTCTGTAAATTTGTCTGGGCTTTTGTTGTGACAATAGTCACAACAAATAGTATTTTTGAAACCTGACAGTCAACAGATACCCTGCTGCACAGCAAAAATAAGCAGAATGCTTAAAGAAACTACCTTATTGACAGAAGCCTCATGTTTTGACTGCAGCATTTACACTCCCGAACATTTGGGAAAGAAGGCAGGAAGCAGATAAGTGGGTCGGTAACGCTGTGGCCATGCATACAGGGTCTAGCTGGCTGGTACAGGGTATTCCCCAAAGTGTTGTTGCATGTAGCAGGTGAATCCTCATTACGTTAACATGGATGCTCTACTCAGAGCCCAGGCTCTTAATTTACCACCTAGCAGTAATTCTGCCCTCTTTATTACCAAAGCATGTATCTACTTTTTTGAATCAGAATTAAGATGTATGATAACTGATTGTAGAAGTGAAATTAAAGGTATGTTTTTAAAAAAATATTTGGGGTTAGCTGCTCTATTTATGCTCTTATTTTTCTCTTGATTGCTTAGGGTTTGAATGCAGTATTTGATGCACTGGTGATTAACAAGCTAAATGTTTTAGAGTTTGTTCAAAAGTTACTGCATAAGGACAAGTCATTGGAGGTGAGTGTTCTAAGGGTTTGCTCATTCTCGTTATTCAGACAATCATGTACCAAAAGACAAGGATGCTACTTCTGACAGTTTTGGGGTTTTTTTGAGAATTAAAGAAAAATTAGAGGCATTTTCAGTCAGCTAAAAAGGGCAATGTGCTGTGACATCTTTGCAGCAACATGAGTGGCAATTGAAGAGTATCTAAAGTGCGTTGGATACAGAAATCCATTACACAGATCTCCCAGCAGTATCTTAAAAATATGGTGTCTGTATACTTGGAAAAACTGACTGCTTGATGCAGGGTCAGTAGCTAGACACCTAAAATGGATGCCTAACAGTTTCTTTGATCAGAGTAGAGAGAACGCTATTTTTTCGGATTTACAAATGAGATATTTAAATGGACATTTGAAAAAGTAAATAAAATATTATTATATCTACTGTCTTAATCCCACTAAAGTATTATACTCTTTTCTTCAGAATACACATTACCAAGTAGAAGAGAGTACCTAGTAAGAGCTTGAAAGAAAAATTAGTTAAGTACTGAATCACTAAAAAGTGAACTTCTGCCTTTTCTTGATATCACTTTGTTGATATCTGGTATCAGCTCAAGTGGAATCTGGCACCTAGCATCCTCTCTGGCAAACAAATTGCAGGAATAATCAGCCTCAAAAGCATTTGATAGCAAACAGTCCAACAGCCTACTAGAACATTGCTACTGTTCAACAGCAAATGTGCACTAAATCATTTGCCTCTCCCATGCAGGGTTTGTCGAGGCAGAATAATATTCACTGGACTTTGCATGGACCAATGGTTTCATTGCAGAGAAGTTTGCTCACATTTCTGAATAGCACAAGTTCTATGAGACTCTTAATTTCCTCTATAGAGTGAAGTGGGAACATTCTTGAGGAGCTTAAGGAAGAAAATCGTTGAAAGTATAATCTCTAGAACTGAAACAACAGCTTTCTTGTATATACTCATGTAATTTCACCTCTAAACAGACCTAAGTGGAGAAAAACTCTTTCTGAGAGGAAAGGTCAACTAGGCATAGCTATTTAAAGCAAAGCTCAAAAATCAGCTGTCCTCCTGTTTAAAAAGAAAGGATAGATCAATCCAATGTGCTGAATACCAATAGCTGTGTTCTGCTCAAATTCCCTATCAGAAATTGGTTTGTAAAATTGCATCAGCTATAGAGTTGCTGAGGATTTGTAGAAGAGAGACTTATTGAAGAAAAGTGTTTTCCTTCCTGATCCATATGGAAATTAAATTGTTTGCAAAATGTATTTTTAAACTAATCAATGAAAGTAGCATAGAAAAGCTTTAGAGGGAATTCCTTGCCTTTCTTCATTTGAGTTGTTATTGGCTTCCCATAATACAGCAGGTGCTTACCCACACTTGGTAAGGCACAGTACCTTTCCTATTCTATGATAGTGGTAAACTGTATCACTGTAAAGCAAGCAGGCGAAATACTTCCTTCAGAGCCAGGTAACAGAGAATTTAACCCAGTAATTGCAAAAATAAGGAAAATGTCAAGTCCAATAGCAAAAGTGCACGAGAATGATCTCTTCTCTCACTGAGTGAGATGGGGGAAACAAGGTGAATGTAGAGTGGAGGAGAACAAAACCATTTTTATATTTTTTTTCCTTCTTTCCTCTAGAATTCTGGGCTGTTAAGAAAGGGGCTGCTTTTCAGGATAACTCTTCTGTTGTCTGGAGGGGCCAGTATACTTTATATACGCTGGAGGATTATGGGCACAGGGCCACCAGCTTTTACTGAAGTAGACAACCCAGCTTCATTTGCAGATAGTCCACTTGTGAGAGTAAGTCATGAAGCTGCTGTTTTCTGGACAATTCAAAACATTTGTCTTTGTCATCAAATTGAATTTTCTTTCCAGTGCTTCAGAAAAACAATAAAGCGGGCAGTCTTTACTTTTTGAGATATGTGATAAGTCACCTTCCTTTTTGCAGCTGAGATGATATTCTGCAATTAAAAAAAAAAAAAGTGTACCTTATCTATTCTTTGCATTCAGTTTAACATGCACTGCACTCATTGAAGTATGTTTCCATTTACTCCTTTTCCCATGTATGGGATTTAGATCTTGCTGGTTTTCATCCCTTTTCCACATACTGTATTTGACTCCTTATCTATTCTCTCACAATTGAGGAAAGTAGCATTGATTTCTGCTTTGGTGCATTTGGAGTGTGTTTTGGCTTTGTACCTCTGGCTGCATTAAGGCTGTTTCTGGAGTTGGAGAATGAAGAGTGAAGACCATGGGTGTTGTTTTTAGACATTTCCTCCTATTGTGTGAGATGGTTCTTTTTACGTGTGGGTGTTGGTTGGACAGCATAGAATTGTGTCCCTGCTCTGAATAAGAGAGGCACTTAACTATGTAAAAAAAAAAAAAAAAAAAAAAAATTTAAATCATTTAATTTCACAGCTGTAAAATTAATGGATACATAACTAGTTGTAATTTAACAGTATTTAAGGCCCTTTTTATTGTATAAGATGTATTTTGTAATAAGGGAAATGGTAACAAAGAGAAGAACTAAAGAGAAGAACCTTAAGTTTAGTGTCAAATAAATGTTTGTTTTCTTTTTGACTGACAGGCTATAAACTATAATTACTACTATTCGTTGAATGCATGGTTGCTGTTGTGTCCCTGGTGGCTGTGTTTTGATTGGTCAATGGGCTGCATACCCCTCATTAAATCCGTCAGTGACTGGAGGATAATTGCACTAGCAGCACTTTGGTTCTGCCTAATTGGCCTGATATGCCAAGCTCTGTGCTCAGAAGACAGCCATAAGAGAAGGTAAGAGACAGTGATGAATTTTAAATGCCCAGCCAACTTGAGTACAGTATTATTTTGTTAAATCCAATATTGATAATTTTACCAATTCAGTGGAACAAGTATCTAGCAAATGTAGTTCAAATAAATATTTATAGCTGTCATTACAGTTTTATCCCAGTTTGGGCTCATCACTGTATACTGACTAGTGAGAAGCACACTTGGAGGGGGACGTATGGATGGCTGCTTTATTCTTCTCCTGAAATAGCATTTTGAGATCCTTAACACTGTAGGTAGTAAAAAGTAATTTGTGGTCAGAACAGAGTGTAATCAGTGTGTGTTGTTACCGCTCCTTACATGTCATCATCCCCTTTATTCTTCTCTTGTAGTAATGTAAGAGAGAGGAGAGGTGTCTTGAAAAAAGGTAGAAATGCTGGCCATCAGTTAAATGCTAACATCCTACCTGCCTTCCTTTCCTCTGTTTCCATACTCATTTGCACAGATAATATCTTTTTGGAGAGGGACAAATTCAATAATTCAGTATTGCTGAGCAGTTTTATACTAACAAGTTAATAGAGAAAGTAAAGTGAAGGCTTAGGACACTTGGGGAAAGGGGAAGCAAAACAGGACACATCTACATTACAGTACAGAGTTTTATTTGAAATTAATTAGAGTAGAAAACTGCCATGGTAGTCTATAGCCTTTATGGCAACACGTATCACAGATATGGTGTTCATATTCCCTAAGGTTAGCTATCTGAAAGTTAGGTATCTAGTCTCAGTCGTCTAGGCTCGCTGTAGTCCATGGAGACATACCTACTGAGGGTTACTCATCCTAACACAGATACCTAGAAAAAGGAGGACAAACTGCCCTCAGGAAGTGCCTGTCTCCACTGGCTGTAGAAAGAGCTTTGATGACTTTCAGGTGGTTAAGCACAATGAATCCTACTGTATTGTTTGATATCTTTGTTAGGAAAGAAAACTCTCTCAGTAGGATGTGTACCTAAGTTTCCTCTTTAACAGTGATATATATATATATTTTTTTCTCTTATGTTACTGTCTTGCTAATTTTAAAACTAGGTAGGTAGCTTTTACCATTACTTTTCTACTCTGTATATTTTAAATGGGAATTATATCATTAATGATTAACGGGGCTGTTTTCTGGTGGGGAAGTATGAACGTTGCTTTTCTGGGAATTCTAGCTAGAATTTCAAAGGTGCCTGCGGGCTTGAAGAGTCAAAACTTCACTGAAACTCATTAAAACTTAATCTGATTTTTTTATCTAGCTCCCAGAAGCTATTTTGGAATGCCCTGTTCTGTACACACAGCTTTTTACAATTTCTAAATAAAGTTTATGTGTAAATGGAAAAGGTACTTATGGTAAGATTTATGGCTAATTTGAGAATCTGCTTCTTGTTTGCAGAATTCTTACACTGGGACTTGGATTTCTTATTATCCCTTTTCTTCCTGCAAGTAACCTGTTCTTCCGAGTAGGATTTGTTGTTGCAGAGAGAGTCATCTACCTCCCCAGCATTGGATATTGTATTCTTTTTACATATGGATTTAGTCTCTTGAGTAAGAAAGCCAAGAAAAAGGTACCATCAAAACAGTCAGTACAGTTAATGATGAAGTGCTTCAGTTTAATAGTTACTATGCTGTTGGATTTTGGTTCGTTTCTTAACTTGTCTGTCTTTTCTCAAGAAAATTCTTGCTGCTGCAGTACTTGGACTCTTGTTGATAAATGTCATGCGCAGTGCTCTCCGCAGCAGTCAGTGGAGGTCAGAAGAACAGCTTTTTAGGAGTGCACTGTCTGTGTGCCCTCTCAATGCGAAAGTAAGTCAGTCACATGGACTTTTAATTTTTTTTTTTTAATTGTTTTGGATTTTGGAGGAGAGGAGGTGTTTTGCATAGTTAGTGTATTGTGGTACAGTGTAACTGTACACACAGTCTTGCTTGGTGCAAGAATATGACATTAACATGTCAGACCTAAATTACAGTGGCAGCATAGTCAAAATACCATGCAGTTCAAATTACAATACTGAAATTCAGAACTTGGGGGGGGGGGGAAAAATACACTTCAGCAGTGGCATCTAGTCAAATCAGATGTTCTGCTAGTACAATATACTAAAGCAATTGAATGCATAATTGCAGTTTATTACAACAAAATGTCAAAGGGAAAGAAAATTAAGTTATAGTACTGTATTCACCTGGATAATTCCTTTGCTATGTTTTTCGAATCCTTTTTGTGTACCTTCCAATGGTATGTCTAGCCAGCACAGCTAGGGGAGAAAGAATCATATCATCAGTGTAATTGCAAAATCTGGGGATAAAATATTTGCTCCCACTCCTGCTCTTTTAGAGTGGGTGATTGGGCTAGAGTCATATGCACTGAGGAAAACTGCAATATTCCTTGCAAGGCTTAGTGAGGAAGCAAGCGGGAGGTGGGGCTAGATGGGATGTGTTACTGAGCTGAACACCAGTGTTTGGCATAGAAGACTGAACGTCACCTGCAGGAAGGTGAACTCCACAGTGGTCCTTTGATAGCTGAGACTGGGATCTGTTGGAGCATACCGCAGACCCCGATGATGTCTGAATTTTAGCAGAGACTGTCTGGTAAGAGCCTGGGAGTAAGAAGGCTCAGTTTGTCAACAAAAATACTGATGTTTTAAAAGATCAGATTTCTGTAATCTAGAGTATCTAGAAAATATGGATCAAGATACAGAGTTTAAATTGAAGCCTGTGAATGCTGTATTTTCCAAACAGAACAATGAACTTAGCATCTACTAGAATTCAAATATGCAGCAGTGAACTCTAAAAAGCAGTTTTGGTCAATATATTTGGCCAGTGATATGTTTCGGTAATCTCAGATTTCATTACATAGAAGAAGAACTGTGGTATTTTATTGTGTAGCAGTGATAGGCAAACATCTCCTTTTTAATGATGACCTCTGTACATCTTGTGTTCTGGATAGCAAGTGCATTCTATAAATGGAGCAAATGCAGTCTGTTTCTTTATGTGTAGCTCCAACCATCTGCCATGGTAAGGGTGCTTTAGACAGATCCATGCTCTCTTTGGATCTCAAGCTACTTGGACAAGAGCCATGTCTGGCTGGGAAGCTGTGTAGTTGTGTTCGCACAGTGCTGTGCTTGAGCCGATAAGCTGTGTGCAAGCTACTGAACTAATGCAGCTGGTTTAAAGCCAATGAGCGTACGGGGAAAATGAGCTTGTGTTTGTCAACATTGGGCCATGCAGACATGCCTGAGCTGTACTGCTGGTAGTGACAGCTTGTGCAAATGGAGAGCGTGGTGATGTGAACATGGAGTTTTTATAGGCTCACATTCCAGTTTTGCTCGAGGAGTGCAAAATTTGAAATTGCAAAATTTGAAATTGCAGTGGTAGAGAATTCTGCTAGGCAAGATCATAACGAAGTCTGTGTGTGAGAGCCAATCTCATTTTTCTTTACAGGCTCAGCTTTATGTACTCAATTTTTACAAATATAAATTTAAAAATTGGAACTAGGTATAATGATGTTCTGTTTTTGTCTTGAAATTGTAGACTTCCATTAAAAATGATTCCATAGGACCTTTCATTGTCCCATTTATTCCAGTGGGCGATTGATGCAGACCAAAAGATGGAATTTAAATAATAACTTGTTGTTGTTGTTGTTGTTGCTGTTGTTAGGAACATCTTTAATATGTGTAACACATGATCATGGCTTTACTTCTCTTAGGTAGCAGGGTCCTTGAATCTCCATTTGTCTCCCAAGTACCAACAAAAGCTGCAGCTCCTAGTTCAAGGTCTGTAGTGTAGCTCATTTCAGTTCCAAATTATGTGTATGTGAGTAGTGAAGAATAAACTTACCTTAATATTGAGTAACAAGTAGTTATAACAGTGTCTTTTCTAATTTCAAACTCACCTCCTTTAAACATCTCTTCACATGGAGGTGTGGAAACTGCAGTAAATAAGATTGTCTGGCAGAGTAGTGAATCTCCCCCCTTGAGTGATGGATACATCTGGCTCAAAAGAATGAACTTTAGCATCAACATTGATAAAGGTGCCCCAAGGATCTTAAAATTTATTGGAAATCAGATAACATAAGAAAGTTGCAAAGTTTTTTGACATTTTTTAAAAGTTCCCAATGCAGAAAAGGCAGCTCCATGTCTAAAGAGGATGTTACAGATTTTATAAATATATAAAATAAAAAAATATTTTTTTAGAAAGAAGCATACTATGACTTTAGGTTAAATATGCCCAGGAGCATGTTACTCATTTTAACTTGCTTCTACACTTAAGCTGGTTTGAAAGGCTGTCAGATTGAAATAGTATACATTTTGAACACGTTTGGCAGTATTTTTGTTAGCTGAACAGAAGGAGCCTGTGTATTCCATTTCCTCTCTTCACTTTTTTTCATACGGTGTAGATTCACTGAATTCCTGGAGTTCAGTGGTGATATACACTAAGATGACTTAAAACCAGGCCTGTCTTGTTTCTATTGAAGTGAATTTTGTGAACAGTTATGGAGACTGTCTTCTTCTGATACATTGATTATCTGTTACAGATAGTTTATAAATCTGGAATAATTCAGTCCCGTGGCTCAGAAAGGGCCCACTGGATCTAACTGGGAGTCTTCCCATTGATGTCAGTGTGTTACAAGTTAATCCTGGAGTGCTCGTTAAAGTACTAGAATATCTAATTACAGGCTACAGTAAAGTATGACTACCCCCAGGCAATGTTTCACCATGTTAGACTATTGGGATGGGCTTTACCTTCTTAACTGTAGATACCTACATCTGAGCGAATCAGGCTCCCTTTATAACTAGGGAGGAGAAACAGCCCCCTTTAGCACATGGTTCGTCATCACCTTGAGGTGGATGCCTGACACAGGCCAGAAGGACTGCATCATGGATCAGGGTGGTTTCTTCTCCACTGATTATAAAAGAAGTCTAGACAACTAGCTCAGGTGTGGATACCTCAAGTTACAGGAGGTTTTGCCCTTGAGGTTTGAACTGCTGCTGTTCACTGTTTCTGGATATCGCGGTATTACTGCTCACCTTCTTAGTTACACATTATTCCTTTTGAAGATTATTCCTGAGAATACTCATCTTGGCTGTTTTTGTCATGAAATTAGCTACCGTTAAAAACGCCAAGTTACTTTTTTTTTGGCTTTTAGCAAAGCTATAGAAGTTTTTAAGAATTCAGAGATAGCTCTTATTTCTGGGTAACTTCCACTTATTGACTATCTAAATAAAATGTATAACAGCATCATTAAATACATTATCTTTTTTTCCCTAGATTTGAAATAACTGAATTTAAATGATTGTAAATTATTAATATTCTGTACTTCTTCCTTGCAGTTGGCTTTTCTTTACAGGATAGCAGTTAATAAACATAAGAACATAAAGCCATTTCAGTAATAACTCTTCTACAGTAACGAACAGGGAAGTTTTTATGATACTTCCAATAGAATGTGTTACTAACCAGTCTGCCTTGAGATACTAAGGATGGTAACTCTGTATTTGATGCTTCATGCAGAATGTGGTTATAGATACAAGTTTGTCAAATAACAAGCTATGGTAATACTGACAAATATCCAACAGAGTTTGCAAGACTTCCTTCTGTACTTTATTTGAAGGTCTTGTAAAAATTCTTTGTGACAGAACAAGATTCACAACTAACTGTTTAAGGATTTATAAAGTTGCTCTAGGGAGCATTCCTTTATGTAGTGAGAATTCTTTTCTATTCTATATATCAAAAGGGGAATATCTGCTAGAGAAGATACTTTAAATGCTGTAAGCCACATTTGAATGGGCTATATTCATTTTTTTGTCACATGGATAACATTTTAGATGTCAAATTTTCTCATACGTGAATGCAGTCATACAGTAGTACCTTTAGACAACATTAACTGCACAAACAAAATGGGAAAATCAGAGAAGGCTTTGTTTTGTTATTATTTAGAAAACAGAATTTCAATAGCAGAGGAAAGAGAAAAGTGTTTGGTGTAAGAGGCTGGCATTGAACAGAGGTATCTGCATGTTTCTGTAGAAATTTTAACATCTGTGCTCTGCCTCCATCCTTTTCAGCAAATGTTCATATTTGCTGAAAAGGTGATTATAAGCAGCCAGGAAGAGGGAATAAAATAGATGATGATAATAGTGTTTCAACTGAGGAGGGTGTACTTCCTAGAAGATGATACATTTCAGTTTCTTCCTATGCTGCTTTGAAAAAAAACTAAGAAATTGGTTTGAGAGTAATGTTTTTGGATAGTGAAATACATTTTTTTTTTCCTCCCTTCCTCATTTAAATGTATGCAGACACATTGTTCAAGCACTGTGTCTGTCTAACATGGAATAACATACGGCTATTTTGACTGAGGTTTTATACTGCCTTCTTAGGCACATTGATACATTGTAAACAGACAAGTACACAGAGCCAATTTTTTGGCTAGTCTGTGGTGCCATGGCTATGTTAACTTTAGATGAGGCACACCTGTTGAGGTTAACTAGGTTCTATCCTAGAGTATTTTTACTATGTTACTTTTTCCTAATTGCTCTGGTTGTAGAGAATTCTGTGTTGTTGTGCAGCCTTGAGAAATACTCCTTTTAAAGCTATTACTGTAAAGTAATTACCTGTTTAAGATTGATAAAGGAGCATGTGGGCATAACACAATATGTCGTTTCCAGTTAACATCTGTCTTTAATACTGATTTAATAATGAAATGCTATGTCTGCTCTTGAATGTTTAATGAGGAAAGGAAAATCCTCTCTTCCAGATAGGAATGCACTATATCTCTCAAAGGCAGAAGAGCCGTGTCTCTAAAGACTAAATTTAAAATGTCGCTCCAGCCCCTCATTTTTAAAGGCCAGATTCTTCCTATCCACTGTGTGTAGAACGTACTTGACCCCCATGTTGTGCAGACAGAGGCCACAGGAGAGGTCAGGGAAAAATACAGCCTTGTGCTTAGCAGAGAACACATAACGACCCTGGGTTTTGGGAGGCACCCAGAGTAGAGCAAAAGGCTGATCTTGGCATCTCTGTTTAATGGCCAGTGAAGTGAGAGGAATGGCTGTACAGAAAAGATAACCTGCACCTTTCAAAAGGCTATGTATGCCTAGGAGCACTTTGCTGACTCTGTCCTTAAAAGCAGGCTGTTACTGCGTATCCATCGTAAATCAGCCTGAAAGCTGTTTTTGTCATTGGTCATTTATGGGAAGGGGCAGGGGGGGAAGCTGTTGTTTTGGTTTGGTTTCTTGGTTTAGTTTTTCTTCTGATTCGTCCCTCTCTCACCACCATACTAAGAGGACTTAAGGCTACAACTTTGCTTGAAAGGAAATTAGAGAAAACTACATATGACAAGGAACAGTTCATTTTAAGGAGTATTGTATAGAAACACTGTTTTCTTTCACATGGGAGCTATACCTGAGGACAAAAGAAATATAACATTGAGAGAAAAATATCTGTTTTAATAAACTGTAGTTTCTTTAAATAGTATTTACCATGAGTTTTAATACACTATAGTTTGTCCTTTTAGTTAAGTTCACAAAATGTACATATACAGTTAATGTTTAATTTGATGCTTTGATTTGAGAGAATTGATATCTGTCAGTTTTCTGCAGTCTGTGCAGTTCTGTTTGCATGAGAAAAATATTCTTTTCTCTGCTGCATTTGAGACAGAAATGAGCATAAAAGTTCTGTGTTTTGAGAAACTGAAAAAAGTAGAATCTGAAAGTGGAATGGTGACTGTTTCCTAACACAAGATTGCTGAAACTTGCATTTGAGAGACTGAGTGGTTTGTATGTACACAGTTTTCCTCATACAGTCTGTCTCAGTCTTTAATCAAATTTCTTCCTTTGGGAATGCTTAAGACTTTTGAAAAAACAACTTCTTAGAGAAAGAAAGAAAATGAATCAGGTTAATCTTGATACTGAAATGTGGAGTCAAATATTTTAACAGCTAATATGCATTATTGAGTAAAATCTTTATTTTTTCTGTTTCGCCGTGATTTTTCTTTTATCTGGAAACACAACAAAGTTTGATAGCCTGATTTGCCCTGAATACATTTGAGATTATAAATTTCAGCATATATAATTAGAGCAATCCAATTTGGTAAGAATGGAATCATAAGGAGCTGAAAAATTTCTGGAAGAACTATAAAAATAGTATTGAGTCCTAGGAAACATCTTTCAGGATGTACCCTTTTACATTAATGATGCTTGGGAAAAACAGTGCTATTCTGTTTTCTTCTCATGGTCAAGTGGTCTTTAGGAATGACTATGCTTGATATAAATGTACTGTTCTGTTGCTTCTTGGCATGTACCTTGGTATGTTTTTGTGAATGTACAATGGAAGCGTCAAGATTTTTTTTTTCTTAGAAGCTGTGCTAGAACCATCTTTATGGGACACTAAATTTGCATGCTATTTTATATCTTGCAGACCCCTATAAGCAACTGAAGAGCTGCTTCTATGTTTGCTTAGGAAGACTTAGAGCATCTTTGCTGTGTCTCTAAATCCAGTGAAACTATTTTTCACTCATTCTAGAAAGTGTGAAAAATGTTTTTTAACTCCATTTGTTCACAGTATGTTACTGCATAGTCACAATCATATGGAATTCAACCAACTAGCATATTAAATACTATAGCAATTAGATTCAAACATAATTGTGTGTAGATTTTAAAAATATGAAAGAAATTGCAGTGTGTTTTTTGTTTTGGTTGAAGCATACGCAATTTGATTTGAAAGAGTAAGGTAGTTTAAAGAAGTAATTCTGATTCAGTTGCTGAGAAGTCTATTTTCGTGAGTAAGTACTCATAATACTGCTGTCATATTTCTAAACTTGGGTCTTCCTTTGATTAGATAATGTAGTCTTCTGGCAATAGGTAGCATTTTAGGGTAGCATTTGAGGTGTCTTCCAGCTCAGATTTATTCTGAAATTTTTGTCTAGTCCTTGTCATAAGTTCAAATGGTGCCTGTTCCTCTCTAATTATACACCAAAGAGCTGGATCCTTCCTTCTTTCTGCATTTTTTAGTAGGCAAGATCTCCAACATGTTGCCACACACATTATTTTTATTTCAGAAATGGTGTTTGATGCAGTCTTAAGCCAAAACAATAAGAGTTGTTTTTTGTTTTCTGTTTTCTTATGCGGAGCTTAGTTTTTCTGCTTATGCTGAATTTCTTCAGGCTTATTCTATAGTGAAAGCAAAGTTTAATCACATTTAAATTGCTGTAGTGTTGCTTCTGCTAAGGTTGGTTTGGTTGAATCAGCCTTTCTCGTACTCATCTGACAAATAAATGAAATAAATGGCAGGAGGTCTCCCTTTAAGGAACAGTCTTGTGGAAAGTGTGGTGACCGCATTTATAGTATTTGGAAGTGGATAATCTTTCTTTAACTAGGTAGAACAGGTATCCTGAATGGTTAATGTATTCCTCAGATTTTGTTTTGCTATCTTCATTGTGTGTATCTACTTGTAACATAAGACAGTAGTGAATGAGACAAATACTGGCTATATCTATTTGGAGTAAGAATTTTTAGCAACTTGGCCCTACAGAATATCTGACTATATGGCATCTGGTAAAATGTCGATCTGTGTTTTCAGGTGCACTACAATGTTGGCAAAAACTTGGCTGACAAAGGAAATCAAAGTGCTGCAATCAAATATTACAGAGAAGCTGTAAGGTAAGAGGATTTTTATTGCTTTACTGAACTATCCTAAAATCACTTTAATGTTTCACATGGAGAAAAAGCTTAGGCTTTCGTCTGCGTGTTCTGCAGTGTTGCAGAGCTAATAATTTGCATACAGTAATATGTTTCCTATAAATAATAATCTCTTAAATTTCAAATTTTAGGTTGAATCCTAAATATGTACATGCCATGAACAACCTTGGAAATATTCTGAAAGAAAGAAATGAGCTCCAAGAAGCAGAGGAGTTGCTGTCCTTAGCTGTACAAATACAGTATGTTTAGAATAATGCTAAGCAGTGTTTTGCACCAGCTGAGCAGGAATGGTACAATAGGATCTTGTGTTCCAGATGCTCAGTTGTCCTGTCTTTTTTTTTTTTTTTTTTTTTTTTCCAAATTGCCTAGACCTGATTTTGCTGCTGCATGGATGAATCTGGGAATAGTACAGAATAGTTTAAGAAGGTTTGAAGAGGCAGAGCAAAGCTACTGGACAGCAATTAAACACAGGAAAAAATATCCAGATTGTTACTATAATTTAGGAAGGCTGGTAAGTAGTTTTGAATAAATGATAGCTGTAACATTTGTGTGTATATGTAATTTTGCTGTATTGTTAAATGCTGACAGTTATTCCAGTTTTTCATTTGCAGTTGAGGGTGGTTTCATATTTTCAATAGCTTTTCCTGTTGCTTTCCCAGAAAATTTCTTTCCACACCATTTTTTTACTCCTACTTTTAAATATGAAGATGTATAAACAAAAATATAGATTATATTCTTTTGTTCAAGAGATTATTAATTATTTCTCAGTATTAGGTTTTCTATTTTACAGTTATTGGTGTGTTTCAACAAATTGCTAGGTAGTGGAACTATGCCAAAAAAATTCAGTCTAGATTCTTGGAAATATTTATATTAAATATTTACTTACTTTCTTGTTTAGATTTCTGAATTGCATGTTGGTTTTCTGCCCCATACCATTGGTACACATATATTTGAAAATAAGCCTAGCTCCCAGAGAAAAGCGGTGGAAAATATAAAATGAATATATAGTAGTCTACTTTACCTACTATTCTAGTATTCTTTTTACATTTCTTATTTTTGCCTATAAAAACAAATTCTCCTAGAACTGAATGAGACAGATAATAACTCTTTACTGTCTTCAGTGCATGATAGGAAAGTAAAGCAAATCAGGGTGAAATTTCTGGGGTTTTCTTTCTTTTTAGTATGCAGATTTGAATCGCCATATAGATGCATTGAATGCATGGAGGAATGCTACAGTTCTGAAACCAGAGCATAGTTTGGCTTGGAACAATATGATTATATTGCTTGATAACACAGGTATAAATCCATTTGAATGTTTTAATGAATAATTCACTGTCTTACAAAACTCAAAGCTTTATCTTTTTTTTTTTTTCTAAAAGGACTTTTGCCTCTTTAATTACTAAGAAAATGTCTATAAATATTAGAATACCTTCTGACACAATAGTTTTAGAGCATCACTTAAAATCAAGCCCATAAGTTGAACTGCTGTTCCTTGTTTGAAATGCCATCATTGTGCAAGCATGTTTGTGTTATAGACCAAAATTTATAACTTTTTAATCTGTACTTTGTTGTTCTTATGAAAGTGCTATCTGTTGAAAACAAAAAGTATGGTTTTATTTTACTTGTCTTATACTGCAGGGAGTTATATTTGTGTCTACTAGCTGGTTTTCATTAGAACTACATGTAATTCATATGATATATGTGCTTGCTTACAGCATGAGAAGTAACTAATATAAACTGTGTTAAAGATGTCCTCTCTTTTTCCACTGTATGGCCTCCCAGGCAATCTAGCTCAAGCAGAAGCAGTTGGAAGAGAGGCCCTGGAATTAATACCTAATGATCATTCCCTTATGTTTTCTTTGGCAAATGTATTGGGGAAATCACAGAAATATAAGGTAGGTAACTAGAGCTTTCTGAGTAGGGTGTGTGTGTGTGTGTGTGTGTGTACATATATATGTATGTATGTATATACATATGTGTGTGTGTATATATACACATATATATGTACACACATATACACATATACATATATATGTACACACATATACACATATATATGCATGTATATATACACACACACACTTTATTTATATATATATATATATATATATATATATATATATATAAAAGAAACTCTTTGTAAGTTTCTATAGGAATTGTTTGAGGAACCAATTGTGGACTATGCCTTAGATAATCAGGTTTCAATGCCCATTTCTGTCACAGAATTGCTGTGTGACTCTGGCCTAGATTCATCCCACCTAACTTTAGGTGCTTCTATTAGGAGTGTAGCTGCCCCAAACTGTCAGTGGTCAGTAGAGAGAAATAGGCTCTTAGGCACACTAGAGGGCAGTTAGGGTCTTATCTTGCTTCATTGCCTGTATAATGAACCTCATCTGATTTAAAGGCCTTGGTTCAGGGTCTAAAATTAGATGTGCAGTTGCATGCTAGTTCTTGTGCTTTCTGTATGTAAAGAAAGCAAAGTTTACCGTTAGCCAGAATGTATTCTAGCCTCTTTACCTCATATGCCAGCTAAAATAGAGATATTACAGACTCACTAATCCCAGATCAAGAATAGGAATATTTGGGTGATCCCAGAGTATTACAAGAAGTCCATACATAGAACAATGTATTGAACTTTCTTTTGGATACAGAGAACCAGCTAGCAAGTGGTACTTTGACATTAACTACTTGTATTTACAAGTAGTAAATGTAATGCAATGGATGAGAGGGGCATTTTTTTCCCAAAGGAGCTGTACAAGTTGACAGAGAATAAATCATGTACAATTAATATATTTAGTTGTTTTAATTGACTCCACAGTCACTGACATATGTAAGTGATAGCGCAAATTAATAACCAAGGGCTTTTTTAGTATTCCTCAGAAAAACGTCATTTACTGAACTATGGCTTTTTGATATGTGGTAGTGTTAGCAGCATTGAAGGAACATCCTCAGTATATACACAGTGAGAAGATTTTATGACGTTAGAACTCTCAGAATAGAATATACGTTTTTCCACCAATTACTGCATTGACTTAAATTTATTTCCACAGTCCTGTTCAACTGTGGAGTGATGACCTGTCCATATGTGAAGCCAGGGCCTGTGATAGTACAATGTTTGCTCTTGTTTGTGTTGGTGATGCTGTTAGACACCACGTTACTGTTTCTCTAGATTGACTGTTTGGTTTTTTTGTGCACTCTATTTCTCTTCTCTCCCCACCTGAGACTGCTATAAAATATATTTTTAGGAGGTTACTTTAATGAAGTTCCAAAAGGATACAAATTAACATCCAGAATGTAAAAGGAATAAGATTATGGAAGAGTTAATTGCTAGGATTATTTTGACCAGTCATTAGTATGAAAGAATGGGGGATTGTATAGTTATTTAGCAAGAATAATATGCAGCCTGACATGCTAAAGAACACTTCTAATGGAATAAGTAGAAAAATTAGGTAGAGAATTGGCAAGAAAACTTTCTCCAAGGGTTGAAGAAATAAGTCTGTCTTGGAGGATTAAAAAAATAAAAAAAGGACGTAATGATTTTGATGGACAGCTCTGGAAGGTCAGTATGCTGCAGGGGAGTGCATTGGAGACAAAGTGGAAATCAGGGTAGGAGAAAATGAAGCTTTGAAGTCAGCATCCCAAGTAAAGTGGAAGGAGCAGCAGAGCCCAGGGAAAGCAGGGAGCAAAAGGGAGTGTTGTATGTTCAATGGGGAGTGGTAGATTTGTGTAGGGCAAAACACAAACTTAACTAGTCATTTGAAACTGATAGGTTGGACTAGGGAGAGTAAATAAAGGGATTTGGAAAGCAGACTGATATCACTCAGCTGGAAAGCAATGACCTTAGCAGCTGTATTTTGCATGGCCTAGAAAGAGGAGATAAAGTTTTTTAGCTGAGAAAATGGTAAATGAAAATAGAAAGCATGGGAGATACAGATTTCTTGTCCAGCCCCTCAACATGTAAAGACAGAGGGAAGCGGATGGCTCTTCAAGGATTTTTATGGAGTGTGCCTAGGGGGAGGAGAAGGAAAGCATCAAGGTGGTGGAAGTAATTGCCAGGCGGCTGCCTGGCTGTCTCTGCTGTGTTTTATAACCTCAGGCATTTAATTTATTAGGTTACTTGTTATGTGTCTGTATAAAAGTTGGTACTATATTGGCTTTGTTGCCATAAAGTAAGACTTGCTTCCCTCCCCCCCCTTCTATTTTAAAAGACATTGATTTTACTATGGGAGGTTTCCTTGCAATAAGTAAGCAGTATTCTCCTTCAGTTTCAAATGCGCTGATTTACAGCAGAAGGTGGTTTTCCTAAGGAACCAAAAAAAACCCAAGCCTTCAAGATTTCTGTTTGTAACTATTCATGAATGATTATTTGTTCCAGAAACAAAAGCTCATAAAGGGTGAACTGTTTTAGTGTTACTGTTTTGTTTTTTTAATTAACATCTGTTATACCAAGCTACATTTCTTATTTAAATACATGTTCTTGTTGCAGTGGACAAAGAACCAAGCTATCTTTAGTTCTTTGAAAATATGTATGCTGTATTTTTGTTATGTATACATCCATGCTTTTTCTGTATGAAATACAAAAAATTGGCACCATTCAGCATTTTTTATATTTGAAATAAAGCCAGACTTCAGTTTTGCACTGTGGCCCTGGCAGCAGATGGAATGCAGTCTGCTTTCCTAAAGCCTTTACTATACAGTATGCAAGTTTCCTAACAACACTTAATTTAAAGATTTGGCAAGGTAGAGCAGTTTGAAATATTGCTGGTTGTACTGAAATGTATATTTACTCTATATATCTACAGTAATATGAATGTGATGCACCTTAAATAGCCTTTAATCAGGCAGTATGATTGTACTAGCTGCTGAGCCAAGCAGTGGCAATAAAAATGTTTTCAGTATGTGGTTGAAGATGTATGGTAATGGAAGACAGCTCTGAGCATATATTTCATTAAGTTTTCTGGGAAAGCATTGCGCATGGTGGCCTATCATACTTGAGCAGTGGAGGGATGAGTCTGTACATTAGCTGCTCCTCCTTTGTGTAGGTGGCAACAGTTAGCCATAAGACTGAATTAACTGGATAGCAAATTTTTCACTTTAATTGCTGTTAACCTTCACAGTGAAGAAAGCAGAGATTTACTTAGACTAAAATGTCAGAATTTGCAATGGAAAAATTAGAACTTTGTGGGACTTGTGACTACTCCATATTTTCAGGTGCCAGTCCACTCCTGATTTGGGGGCTTGGATGGCTGCATGTAAAGAGAAGGTTAACTTGCAGCACTTTTAGACCTGCCAAATGTTAGGTCTCAGGATGTCTCTCAGGTGACTGAATTAGAATCATAGAATAATTTAGATTGCAAGGGACTTCCAGATGTCATCTAGCCCAACCCACTGCCTGAAGCAGGCCTAACTAGATCAGCTTGCTCAAAGCTCTGTCCAGTTGAGTCTTGAACACCTACAAGGGTGGAGATTCCGAAACTTTCATGGGCAATTTCTTCCAGTGTTGGACCAACCTCAAGGTTTAAAGAAATTCCTTTTATCCAGTAGGAATTTCCTGTGTACCACCTTGTGTCTGTTGTGTCTTATCCTGTCACTGTGCACCTGTGAGAAAAGCCTGGTTTCATTATCTCTGTCTCTTCCATTTCTCTTCTTCTGATCCTCTGATCAGGTAGCTGTAGACAGCAATAAAGTCTCTCCTTTGCCTTCTTTTTTGAAGGCTGAAGAGATCCAGTTTTCTCAGCCTCACCTTTTATGTCATCTGCTCCAGTCCCTGACTATCTCCATGTCCCTCTGCAGGGCTTGTGCCAGTATGTCCTTGTAACAGGGAGCCCAAAACTGGACGCAGTATTCCAGATGTAGTCTCAAAAGTGCTAACCAAATGGGAAGGATCACTTACCTGGATCTGCTGGCTGCCCTCTTACTAATACAGCCAAGGATGTGGTTGGCTTTTTTTGATGTGAGGGCATGCTGCTGACTCTTATTCAATTTGTTGTCCACCAGGCCCACCAGAACCTTTTCTGTGGAGCTGCTTCCTAGACAGTCGACCCCAGCCTGTACTGTTGAATGGTCTGTCCCATCCCACACGCAGGACTTCGCATTTACTTTTGTTGAATTTCATGAGATTCGCGCCAGCCCCTTTTTCCGGCATGTCCAAATCCCTTTGAATAGCAGCCCTGTTCTCCAGCATATTGACCGTTCGCTCCAAGTAGGCACCATCTGTAAAGGTGCTGAGAGTACACTCCGTTCTGTCTCCCAAGTCATTAATGAAGACATTAAACAGTATTAGTCCCAATAGGGACCAATGCAACCACAGTCACTAATAGTCTGGGTATGAGAATGCTGGAGCTGCTGCTTATGCCAGGGAAAAGGAATGCTCAAACTTGCGCTACATAGCCACATACTCTGTGAATTTCCAGACATTTCTCATGTTCATGCCTATCCAAATATTCCCTCTCCTGAAACTGGGGGTCCCACTAAAGGATTTGTCTAGAACCCTAGGGGTTGTAATTTCCTTGTCCTGAGAAGCTGAAGGCACCTTCTGCATCAGTCTGTCTTGGCCTGAGAGTGGCAGCCTCAGCTCTCCTCAGCAATGCTCTGAAAGGAGCATGGGCTTTGGTTTGGAATTTGGACTTACTTGGAGACTCTATGTCACTCAGAGTTGTTAATCTTGACATCAAAAACTTGTTCTTGTCACCTGAGGGACCCTAACGGAGTCTTATTTCATCCTCCACATGAGAATGTGTGGAACCAAAAATCTGGTTGACAGCTTTTCTTTTTCAGTGGAGCCTGTATTTTGTTTTGTGGACATAAGTAGTAAAGGCTTAGCACACAGAACAATTTGAAAGGCTTTTCCTGACATACCTCAGACAGTAAGTATGTGCATTAGAACAGGACCATACCACAGTGAACTAATTTTATCTCCAGGTCATTTGCACTGAAACTAAATGTGCAACTAAAACACAGTCTAGTATAGAAATTATGTAAAATTACCTTTCTAAAATATATGAACTTGCATGTAGGCTAGTAAACATGGTCTGTTTGGGTTGGGGTTTCTTTTGTATCTTTTTAAACTGCTACAGGAAATATGCTCTGGAACCAAAGTCTTGTATTGGCAGCTAGCCTGGGAAAATAAAAATGTTTGAATTAGAGAGTACATTTAGCAGTAAATTGTACCACTGAATATTTGGTGAGGGAGTTCAACTTTTCCAAGAAGTACTCAGGCATCAACAGTCCTAAGAGTACATACTGCAAGTGGGAATATGGAATAGATAGCTTGTGAGAAATGTAAGGAATATTTCAATTGGTTTGATTTTTAAATAGCAGGCACTCACTGTTCTTCATTAAGAGCCATGTCCAAGCATCTGCTTTAGATGGCTTTACTGGCATGCTCCCATTTTAAATGGTAAAAATTGTTTTAAAGGGAAGGGTGTCAAAAAATTCTAAAGCATTTTGCTCAGATATTGAATTATATTATGCTTATCTTGACTGAATAAGTAGGGAAGACTTCAGCATGTAATGTCTGAAAGTATTATAGCTCTATGAAAAAAAAAAATAGCAGGAGACTGTGAAAATATGCTACAAATATGTACCATTATCACTATTTTCTGGAGGCCAAAGGCATCTGAGCCACAGGATCAGACAGGCTTACAGCATGTATATTGTGGTATCGTATAGATATGGCATAGAATTTTGGGGTTTTGTTGTCATCTTAGTTATAAATTTGGGTACATTTTGTATTATTTTATGTACTACACGAGTAGTCTGACCTGTTGACTTGTACTTCTAAATTATTCAGGAATCTGAAGCTTTGTTCCTCAAGGCAATTAAAGCCAATCCAAATGCTGCCAGTTATCATGGTAATTTGGGTAAGAGCCTTTCTAACTCTTATCAGCTGTACTGTTTGTTTGCTTCATATTCATTGTGTTTTTTAAAAAGAAAAAGCAATCTTTTGAGACTTCTTCCTGCTGGGCAGATTTCTATTTTACTTTCTAGAAAAACTGCCAGCAAGAGAACAGAGCACTAAACCAGAAAAGCTGTCACATGATATGACAGATCAAGAGGGCTGCACAATCCGGCCCATAGGTAGCTGCACTTCAGTGGCTGCAAATTGGTTCATTTATGCTCTGCTTGTAACCCGCTATGAGCTCACCAGATAAGAACTGCCATTTATGGCTACAATGTAATTCATTCCTTCATCATTCCCATGCCAGTTCTGCCCCCAGGCTTTGCTCCTGCATTTGGCAACAGAACAAGCAGCTACTGTGCCACCAGCCAGCAAAAGAGACCCTCCGTGGAAACAAATGCGTTAATGTTGTTTTCCAAGTGATTGGCAAGATTGCACATTATTCAACAATATTGCTAATGAAACTCCTCGTTGATGTTCCAGCTGTGCTTTATCATCGCTGGGGAAATCTTGACTTAGCAAAGAAGCACTATGAAGTCTCTCTGAAGCTTGATCCTATGGCACCGGGGACCAAGGAAAACTACAACCTCTTAAGAAGAAAACTGGAACAATTGCAAAAGAAAGGCGAAGCCTGATGTTTATTTTCAGGTTGTCAGTGCATGCTGTTTACTATTAATGTAACATGGCTACTTTTGACCATGTAAGGGATTCAGTCAATATTCTTAAAAGTTATAACAATACCAGCAATGCACACTTGAATGCTCTTACAGATTCTAACATTTCAGCTGGAATTTGGGAGATCTTTTCTTTTTTGCTTTTAAGCTGCTTTTAAAGTCCCTTAAAACATTTATATAGTTATGTGAAAGTAATGCAAATGAAATTTCACAGTTGTGAATAAATAGCAATATTTTCTTACATTTGTAATTTGAAATCTTCCCCTGATTTTTTTAGTATCAGGATGAATATCAAAAGGCACTTTTATTTCTGAAAGTGATTCTGCAAAAAGTACGCTTTCCTATTTAAAACCTGATCTCTTCAGGTATGAAGAGTGTCTGTCCACTTCAGTTTTATTACTGCTTTCTACTGCCAGTGCTGCAGAGCCAATGATATTCTGGAAGAACAGATTCTCTCTAGTACACCAGCCTATGCTTGTAATTTGAGTTATGCCCTTGTTCTTGCCTCTGGCTCCACCCTTTGGAGTGCAGGATTTGTACAGGTGTAAATGAGAACAATAACCATAAAAGGCCTGTCATCCTATGTAGTGCTGAGGTATCCTCAAGTAGAGGAAATGCTGCTAGATTGAGAGAGAGAGAGATTAGCAAGCAGCAAAAGGAAGAGAAAGAAGGGCGATGTGATAGAGGAGTTGCCTGTTTTCTGTTCTGACAGGCAGCCTCATCTAGCACAGAGGCCTTTGGCAACAAGTCAGAATTGCTTTAGCTCTTCTGGCAGGCTGATGGTCTAAATAGTTTCCTGTCTACGGGAGTTAATCCCTGTGTTCTAAGGCATTGCAGTCCTTTCTGGTTGAGAACTTTGCAGCCACTATGTTGGTGGTGAATAAAGAAAAAATTTCTGTGAAGAAGTAACTGGGCAGAGAACCTGGCCTTGGCTGTTGATGCATAATCTGGAAGGAACTCTGATTCACCTTTGCTCACAGATTTGCTGAAGTAGCAGTTAAAGAGGCATATCTGTTAATGTGTAAACTAATCACACTGTGATGTGGGATGATTCAGAGATGTTATCCATTTATACAGTTTTCATAATGCGCTTTGATACAGGTTTAAACTCTGGCTGTCCAGAGTTGTCTTGTGCTAATATTTACATTCGTGATTCAGGAAATATTCACATGTCTGTATTTTTATTTTTTTTTTACTTTTCTGTTTTATTTTTTAAGATTGGAAGATTGCTATTGAATGGGAAAACTGAGGAACTTTACCTCTCTTTTCATATTCCTGTGTTTGTTTGTTTTTTCCCCATAGGAAGAAATTGGTCAATGCAGTAATTGCAGCTTTCCTAATTTGTCCAATGATTATTGTATTGGAGATTGTGAAATGTTCTTCATATACAACTCATCTATGTGTGGAATCATGTAAAATGTTGGGGAAATGCCTGCCATAGAACAGCATGTCACGTGACCTTATCATCTGACCACCATGTAAACAGTCTACATCTGCACTGTGTTTTAAACCTACAGTACTCTAATTTTGGGGAATGAGTGTTGTGTCAAGAACCAAGTGTGTCTGCAGAGCACAATGCAGTACTGCACAGCTACCCAGACATCCTCTGATGGAGCTAGTCTGGGTACTACAAGTAGTACAACTACTTTAATGTAATACTCTTCCCAGACTAACTATAACTCTAGCCAGCAAGACTTGTAGCCATATGGTGCTGTCCACAGATTTGGCTTTAAATGAACTGGTATGATTAAATGGCACAGTATATTGCCATACTTATTCTAGTTGAGGTACCAGAGGTATGCATTTGTATTAATTCAGTGCTTCACTCATGTTAATAAACCTTGTTTCTCACCAGGACTAATTAGTTCATACAGGGTATTGAGTTGATGCAACTGTCTGTTTCTTCTGGTTTCTGGAACAAAATTTTCAGAAACTGGTTTCAGAATGCCTTTGTAGGGTATAAACATGCTCTTCAAGAAGTATCCATACTGATCTAGCAGAATGCTGCACCAGTATGACTAGTCAGCTTCTGTAAACCGTCATAGTTTAGTCAGTACCAACTTAACGAATCTCAGACATGCTGAAATAGATACACCCTTCAGTACGAGTTGCTGGTTTTGAAGGCTTTCTGTCCATAGCCCAGTACACATCTGATATAGAGAACACTTAGCTACTTCAGTCATGAAGTATTGAAGAGTCGGGATCTTGCTGGATGAGCTAGTTTATAGCAGGAAATAAATGTTTTAAATGAAATCAGGTCTTCTTTGTATATTTGCAGTATGACATATTTTAAATTATTATTCTCATCATGGAGTTCGTATGTATAGTTGTCCCTGTTGCCTGTCATGTTAGCTTTACAGAAATCCAGTAGATCAATATTATGTATGGGGTATGAATTCTTTCTAGCTTATTATGAATCAAAGGAATTCTTCTGTGGAAATCAATTTGTCCTCCTACTCAAGAGTTTCAAATGGAAGAGAAATGCCAAAAATTGGACACTTTGTTGGCATTTGAAAATGCTGTTTACTCTTCAAATGTACAACATGATCTCTTCTTGATTAGTTATCTGGCTACCTATCATATAATTTTGGGGAGGGGAGTGTTTGTTTTATGTCATTTTTTCAGCGCTATAGAAATTCAGTGTGATTATTTGTACAATGGTAATAAGAATACACTTATGGCTGAGCCTAATGTTGAGGCATGTTTGGATTCAAATGAAACAACAAAGATGACTGCTTTTTTAATAAAAATTTTCCATAAAACTTTCAAGAACGCTAAATATTTTTTTACTTTATTTTCACAAATATTTGAGCATGCAAATAATACAGTGAGGTTTTATTAAAATGTTGTTAATAAATTAATGTTTTGCTTGTTTTTTCATACCTCATAACTGACTCCTGGAGTGGTGCAGAACACACAACCTGAAAGAGAAAAAGATGTAGAAAAAGTGGTTTTATATGTAACCATTGTTATACATGTAGTCTGTTTTTCCAGTGTGATGGATTTTCCACCATTGATAATTATGGAAGACTAAAGTTTCATCTTTATCTGCTGACCTGTGTGATTCTGTGGAAACATGGAAACTTTTTTTTTTTTTTCCCAAAGCCTGCTTGTTCTAAGGAGAGAAATACAGAATGATTCAATGCACAAAATGGAGTCAGAAAAATGTTTACAATCACTGCTATGGATAACAGTTGCTTTTTACCAAAAACTCCCCAAATGGTTCCCTAACTGTATGTTTCTCTCATGTCTAGGCCAGTGTCAAGTACATGACGTTTCCATTATTTAATTTCATACTTAGAATTTAAACTTGAAAATGTGAGGGGGTGGGCAGAGGAGTGTGTGTATGTGAACACTAAGAAATAAAGATCTTCAATACTATTTGAATTGTTTGTTTAAAATATTGGGCCTATTAAGCAGAAGCTATTTCCTCCACACTTCAGATATCTATATCTGAGCTCCTTATCCTAGTTTCCCTGTAGCAGGGAAAACTCGGAAACATGATTCTTCTCCTAAAGGAAACATCTCTAGGATGTGAGATGTCATGCACTTGAAGCACATTCCTCTCCACTAACTTCAAAGGGTGGCTAAGGTGATCAGCTCATATATACGAAGAAAATCTCAGTCTGCTGCTTTCACCTGACTTAATGTAATCCTTTACACCTCTTTCAGAGGACATTCTTTGCACCAAGACTATTAAAAGGCTGGCGTTTAGGCAAATTGGCAGGTGTTTGCCTCAAGAGACCTAGTAGCTCGATAAAGGGAGAAGATAAGACAGATGAAGAGAGTTTTGGTTTCTGCAGAGTAAATTGATATGAGTGATAAAGCATCTGAATGTCTAATCTCTGCCTACTGAAACAGCATTCAGCGTGGGATGTCCTGTTTTCTGAACCAATTCTATTCATTGTTAGTTTATTTATCACAATGAACAGCAACAAGTTCTTGTTAAATTGACTTTTCAGTGTTCTTCCTTTTGTTTTAAAAGCAACCTAAAGCAACTGTAAACTTGCAAATGTGAGGTTTCTTTAAAATTGAAGTTGCTATTTCAAGTTCTGTTAGAATGTCATAGTGTAGAATGTGATAGTGTAGCACATTTCTATATGTATTTTTGTTTTAGTTCAAACATCTTAATATTTAGTTGCTGGTTCCTGCTTGTGCTTCAGATTTCAAGGGAATATAGGTAGGATTACACACCTGTCATGACATGTAGATTCCCATGCGACTCTTGACTTGGCCCTTCTGTTGAATAGTGCTTGTTTCCAGAGCTTTTGGTAAGTCTCTGCCAAATGCATGTTTACGAGGGCATGTTTAGCTTCAAAAGACTAAAATTTACTAGAAACAAAGGTGAAATCGTATGGTCAAATTTTTGTGATGTAAAAGCAGAGGTAAGCAAGCTTTTGGTTTCATCATGTACCATCATAAGCTGCAAGCACTACCAGTGATGGCAGCTTTTGCCTCTGCTGGGCTCCATAATAATGTAAAGTGGTTTTGCATAGCTGTGATGTTACAACAATATGGAACCTCTGTTGTAAGGAAACAGGACTGTACAGCCACTCTGAAGCAGCAGATGTGTGTAGCTGCTAGGGCTGTTGAGCACTGGAGGACTGATTACCTTTGTATTAGAGCTGCACTGCAATATTGTGGCATGGGTGTCCAGTGTGTGTTGGTGATGATACATGTCCAGTGGTTCAGGGCTTGTTTAAAAAAGTATTTTTGTTAACAAAAAATCCTACAGATACTGAAATTGGTAGCTTGTATTTGCTGAGTTGAACTTTTTTTAATGTAGTGGTAATCATTTAGATTGCAAATGGTACATTCCAATTTATTGCATTTCAACTGAGCAAGAAGCAAGTACATTTGTAATGGAGTCATATAATAAATCTGCATTTTGCTATCTTTTTGCATACATTTTAATTGTGATAATGTTGTTTATTTTTTGTAGCAAGTTTGTTTTTTTTTTCCAGCTATAACCTGAACTATACTACTGTAAGCGAGGAACAAAATCTAATGGGCATGGTAGAGAGATATTGTGATACAGGAAGGCATTCTTCCCCACTGGCCTGACAGTCCAAAATCTAGATTCCACACAAATGTGTCTATGTTTGAATACCTACACCTAAAGAAAAAAAGCAGCACTTGAGGAAAATGGTGGAATACCCAACTTGTTTCAAGTTTTAAAAAATAAATGATATAAAAACAAGTGGAGAACTCTCCTAAGAGATACTGCTTCAAACTCTGAGCACTAACCCTGCTTTCGAGCTGGAATGGAAGTATCAGCTGCTAATTAGGTAAGAAAAGGAACAGTCCATAGGAGATGCAACCCAACTTTCAATTTTCTTGAACAGTCAAGGAGGATGGACTGAAACTGAGTTATTACTTGCTGTCCTAATCATTAGGCTACAACATGTCACTCACACGCTCTAGATAAATATTCCGTTGCTCAAACGGGCTTCAAAGAAAGCACAAGGGTAACTTATCCCTACTGCGCCGCCGCGGCCCCTTTAAGCGCTCGCACCCAGTTCGCCCCTGGGGGCCGCCCCGCCCCCGGCCCCGCCCCTAGACCGCGGCGGCTCCCCTCAGGCTCCGCCCCCCCGCCTACTCCCCTGAGAGGCGCCCCGGGCCGCGCAGACGGAAGCGGGCCACCGCCGGAAGGGAAGGCGCTCGAGGCAGCGGCAGCGCTGGCGAGTGAGTGTCGCGGGTGGCGCCCGGCGGGGCGCGCGCTAGGACCCGGTCGTCCAAGGGCAGGGCGCGGCCCGCCCCGCGGCCACGTGACGCCGCCGGGCCGCGCCTGGCTGCTCGAGCGGCCGGCCCGTCACTGGCGCAGCGCGCGCGCGGCAGCGGCGACGCCCACGCCCGCGGGCCCCCAGCGCTGGGGCGGGACGCTAGAGCCCCCCTGCACGCCCCTCCCCGCGCCCGGTGACGCCGCCGCGGAGCCGCCTCGTGGCCAATGAGCTGCAGGGAGGGCTGCCCTGGGCGGGCGGCGTCCGCGCGCTGCGGGAGCCGTTGGCCGGGGTGTCCCCATGGCGCTGTGGGGGCGGGGGGGTGGCCGCGCGCTGGCGGAGTCGTTGGCCGGGGCGTCCCCATGGCGCCGCGGGGCGGTCGGCGGCAGCCCTGCCTCGGCGGGGGCTGCGGGAGCGAGCCCGGCAGCGCATTGGCTGGGCCGGCCAGGCGCTGCAGGTGCACCTGGGGCCTCTTCGCGGAGGTGCAGCTGCTGAGGAGACCGCTGCTGGCTCTCTGCGGGGAGAAGTGCGTCGATTTAAATAGAGGGGCTGGTTCCCCCCCCCCCCGCCCCCTTGCCGGCCATCTCCTGAGCTGTGCCCGGCGGGGCAGCCGTGCGGTGCCGTGCCCGCCGGAGGCTCCCCGCGGCCGGTGAGGCTATGCTGGAGCCTGCGGGCTGCCGAGACCCCCCTGCCCCTAGCTGGCTGGGCTGGGAGAGCTTCTCCCCTCCCACCCCGAGGCACTGCTCGGCCTCTCCGCCCCCGGGGGAGCCTCCCGGCCCCAGGTCCAGGCTGCCTGTGGCACTGCACAGCCGGCGAGATCGAAACTGTACTTCAGTCTCATGGAGAAAGCTCCGTCGCTGAAAGCTTTTTGCCTCAGTAATGCAACCTAATCAATGACAAAGCAATCTGTTAGTCTGAATTTGAAAATGTGCTGATTGCCTGAGGTGGTGAGCAGCCTTACATTTTCTGAGTATTCAAATTCCTCGCGTGTCCTGAAAACAGAAGGGTTTATTATGATCCAAGTATTAGTCGTGGTAAACTACCTTTACCTTGTAAGGATTACTAAAGTGAATTTGAAGAGAAGATACCTAAACAGAGGGAGAACAAAAAGAAAATGATTGCATCATTAGATGCAAAGAATGTGTGACGATTGGTACCAATATCCTTGCAAGATAGCACTTCAGAGCATTAATCTTTTTGCTTGCATTGCTGAGATTGGATTTTTGTTTGCTGAAAGATAACTTTTTACTGTTGCTAGCCTCTTGAGTACTTCATCTGATTATTGTATTTTTCCTGCTTTTCTGCATCCTTTTGCATCTTAGAGGTGACTTAATCTGTATCTGTATTGACTTTAGACATTTAACTTTCTCATTTTTTACTTCAGGACTTTTTAAATTTGCTAGTCCTGTAATTTCTGTCATGATTTGAAAATATCAAGGCAGTAACTTGCATAGAGCTTAACTTACAGCAGCACAATTATAAATATTTTCATAACCAAGTTGTGTTTTGTGTAGGACTTTGTGAAGAGTGGACCTGTTTTATATGTGCTCTGGTTTAATGTTTAAGCAGCCAGTCAACCTTTGAGAAGCTGTTTGCTGACACTTAAAATTTTCGGTGTGACATAGTCCATTAAAAGAGACTTTATATTTACTATATCTGCAAGAAAATGGCCTTATTTCCTTCTTTCTTCTCCTCTCCTCCTGAGAAATGCTTTAAAAAATAGACAAATTATATTGTGTGTGTATTCTCAGCTACCACTAATCTCCTCTCTCTTGTCAAAATCATATGAAAGTTAACATGTCGTGTAACAAAAGTGTATTATGCATACTACTGCTATTTGTAAGTAAAAGCTAAACAGATCAAACATTTCTGTCACTGTCTATCTCTAAACCCAAATTCTTAAGGGTGTTACATGCTAAACAAAAAAACTGACTTCTGATATGTTGCCTAGTGTATTGGAATCTGAATCCTATTGCTGTCAAATATTAAGTAATTGACACTTCTAGTAAGTACTACATACTTACATGTAGTAACTCACTCATTCATTGGGTTTTTGCTGACAGTTTACACCTAATTTTTCAAATTATTGCAACATTATGCATCATCTTTCCAAGTGAGTTTCTTTGATTCTGTTCATGAGTTTGTTTTGAGGTCACTGGAATATTCAACAAAGCTTTGCTTGATCACAGAAAAAAATGTGTCATCAATATCTGTCATGTCTGTTACTTATAATTTTTTTCCAGTCACTTTATATTTGAGATAAGAATTTTTTGCTGGTCATTTCCTGATATCCATTGAGGGTAAAAATATTGTTTTTTAATACTTTATTTACTGCAGTATCTGCTTTTTATCCTTTAGAAATGATCGTCATGTCTATTCATTCTTTCCTTAGCTGATCTTTGACTTGGAAAGTCAGATGCCTCCAGAGAGCACTGAGCACAAACCAGGACTGTTGTTGCATCCGACATCCTGCTGTTGCTCCCACCCACTGTTCAGTTGAGCACAGCCTCTTCACTTGAAAAAATGTTGTCTAGCATTGGCGTTAGTCCTGCTCTGAGGGGGAGATTGGGCTAGATGACCTTCAAAGGTTCCTTCCAACCAATGTTTCTCTGATTCAGTGTATACATTTTCATGACTCCATATAGTAATCTGTGTCTTTCAGAAGACTTTTCCTCTTGAAAATGACTAGCATCTGATTGCTGATGTAACCACAAATTTTTCCTGTTCTGCTTCTGCTATTATATTGTGCTATTATGTCGTTACTGGTTGTTCTTGTTATGGAACTTCTGAGAAGTGAGGTTGCATGACTGCCTCATCTACATTTTACATTTGTGAGTGTAGGTGCAGGCGTGAAGGTGTAGTGAAGTGAAATAAGTCACTGAGATTTCAGAAGTGTGTGTGGCATTTGCCTTCTGCTGCTAGCTCTGGTACACTTTTACTTTCTGATGGACTGGCAAATTATTTTTCTTTGTAATCATAAACAGCATTAATAGTTCTTGTTTGTAGCAAAAATACACCTCCTTTTTTTTTTTTCTTCCTATTGCTGTTCATGTTGTAGGTTTCTCAAGCTCAAAGCATATGCTCTTTGAACTTGAATCTGGCCAAATAATTTTCATTTCTCATGCTTTAGAGAGAATTGAATGTGGAACTTGTACATTTTAAGTGACATGAGCTGGTTAAGCAGAGAACACCTGCCACACTAGGATAAATTTTCTGTATGGACAGATGCTACCTTTTTTTTTTCCATCCTGCAAAGTATTTTTTCTCAACGTTCTGTCAAAGAGAACAAGTATTACATAGATAACTTAATATGGGATGGGGGAATGTGTGGATGCAATCATGCCATTGAGTTTGCAAATGTAATACCCATTTCATATTCTCTCTCTCTCTCTCTCTCTCTCTTTCTCTCTCTCTCTCAAGAGTGTGCTTAATATTTTTTCTTATAAAAATATACTGCAAGCAGTAGCAAATGACTGTTTTTAAATCAAAATCTGTAGCCATATAAAATTTACTGTTCTTCCCTCCAAAAGTTTAATTAGTTTTATAAACCATCACAGATACAGCTGTGTTTTCCTCATTCCTGCAAACCAATTAATGTTAAAGGACAGACTGTACAAAAGTAATACAACATTCTATTGATTTAACATTGCATTAGGTTTCAGAAATGCCTGTGACATTAAGATTTTTGGCCATTGTCATTTTTTTCTGTTTGTCAGTTATTTGCTCCTAACATCTTGAGAAAACACATTGACTATAATTGTCATTTTTGTATTGCCTATCTTAGAAGACACCTCTTTTCCTTTGGAATTATCTGTCCAACCACCTATTTCCCCAATATTTTGACTGTAATTGCTCTTGTGTCTTTTACTAACCGTTTGAGTTATCTTTGTATTAATGACATTCCTGACAGAAGTGCTTGGTCATATGGATTAGCTTTTCCTTATCCCTTCCCTAAAGCATTACCTTTTTCCAGTGCTACCTGCCTGTTTCCACTGTAGCTATGAGGGAGGTCATTCCATCTGTGCCAGGCTTCAGCCATCTGAATAGTATTAATTCTAAAGTATTATTTGACAATGTCAAATAATACCAGAGTGATTATAAATCTCGCTTGCTTGCTTGCTTTTTTTCTTTTTCACTCACTCTCTCTGGGCTTAATCCATTAGGCCTTGAAAACCCGCAAGGATGGAGATGGCACAGCCTCTCTGGACAGCTTGCTCCAATGCTTGACTGTCATCTTCATGAAAAAATGTTTCCTCTTGTCAAGTCGGAGCCTCTCTTGTTTCAATTTGTCTGTTTTCTCATCCTCCAACCATGCACCACTGTTAAGAGCCTAGCTGCATCTTCTGGATAACCTCCCCATAGGTATGGGAAGGCTGTTAAATACCCACAAAGCTCTCTTTTCCGGATTGATCCAGATTAAGCCCCATTTTTCTGAGTCCCTCCTCACAGGGCAGGTGCTTCTGACTGTCTTGGTGGCCCGCCCCCTTCAGTATGTCAATGTTTTCCTTGTATTGGGGGGCCTGAAACTGGATGCATTATTCTAGGTGTGGTCTAAAAAGTGGCAAGTAAAGCAGTTTAACCATTTCCTTAATGATTATTAATGCTGTTAATACAGCCCAGGATGTTGTTGCCTTCATTGCTGCCAGGGCATTCTGCTGGCTTGTATTCAGCTCGCTGTCTGCCAAGACTCCCCAGCTCCTTTCCACAGAGCTGCTCCCCAGCCAGTAGGTCCCCAGACTGTACCATTGCAGGGGCTGGTCCATTCCAGGTACAGAACTTTGCATTTATCTTCGTTGAGTTTCACAAGGTTCCTGCTGGTCCATTCCTTCCACCCATCTAGGTCCCCTCTGGTGGCAAACCTGCTCTCAAGCATATCAACTGGTCCCTTCCTCCAGTGGGGTGTCATCTGCAAATTTGACAAGAGTACGCTCCATCACCTTCTTCAGGTCATTGATAAAGGTGCTAAACAGGGCAGGTTCAAGTACAGACCCCTGTGGTACTCCACTTGTCACCAGCCTGTTAACCACAGCCTTCTGAGCCCGGCCATCCAACCAGTTGTCCGCCCACCAGACCAGAATGTCTTGTCTGGGGTAGAAGAATACTGTGGCAGATGGTGTCAAAAGCCTTGCTAAAGTCAAGGTAAATGATGTCCACTGCTTTTCCCTTGTCCACAAAGACAGTCATTTTTATCATAGAAGGCAACCAGGTTGGTCAGGCATGATTTACCATTGATTAATTCATGCTGGCTGCTCCTAGTCACCACCACCTTCTTTATGTGCCCAGAAATGTGCTCCAAGAGGGCTTGCTCCATGATTTTCCCAGGGGCCAAAGTGAGGCCGATCTGCCTGTAGTTCCCCAGATCATCCTTTTGGCCTTTTTTGAAGATGGGTGCAACATCTGACTCTTTCCAGTCATTGGTGACCTCCTCTGATTTCAGCAACCTTTCAAAGATGATCAGGAACAGTCTCGCTATGACATTGGTCACCTCTCTCAGCAGCCTTGGATGCAGCCCCTCTGATCCCATGGATTCATATGGCTCGAGCTCTCCCCAGTAATCCCTGACTTGATCCTCATCCACTGCTGGTTGTTCTCCCCTTGAAACCTGCCTCTAAACATGGAGTCCTGAGGGGCGTTGTTGCTGAAAACAGAAGCAAAAACAACACCGAGTTTCTCAGCCTTATTTGTATCTGCTATCAGAAGTTTATCCTCCCCATTCAGGACCAGGTTTTCCTTACTCAGCTTTTTACTACTGCTAATACAGTAATAGATGCTCTTATTGCCCTTGATGTCCCTTGCAAATGTCAAGGTAAGCTTTGGCTTTCCTAACACCATCCCTACATGGCTGGACAATGTTCCTAAACTCCTCCTTTGTAGCTTGTCCGTGCTTCACCACCTGTATGTTACCCTTTTGCATTGGAGCTCTGTCGTGATTTCCCTGCTTCGCCAGGCCAGTCTCCTGATGCTTTTGCTTTTCCTGAGTATTGGGATGAACTATTCTTGTGCTTGGAGGATGCTGTCCTTAAAGATCTGCCAGGTTTCCTGAGCTCCTTTGCCCTTCAGAGCTGCCTCCCAATGGAGGAAAGATCCCACCTACCAGTTCCCAAAATAAGCTAAAGCCTCCTGATATCCAGGGCCTGTACGCTGCTACTTGCATTCCTCACTCTCCTCAGCATCTTGAAACTTCACTACAGGTCACTGCAGCCAAGGCTACCAGTGATTATCACATCCCCAAACAGTTTTCCCTTTTTAGTGAATAGCAGATCCAGTTGTGTGTCACTCCTGGTTGGCCTGTTCAGTATCTGTATTAAGAAATTTTCCCTAATGCCCTCCAGCAATATCCTGAATTTCTTGTGTCCTGCCACGTTGCCTTTCCAACAGATTTCAGGATGGGTAAAGAACCAGGGTCTGTGATCCAGAGGCTTCCTTGAGTTCTTTAAAGAAGACTTCAGGTGCTTCAGTGCTGTTCAGGTCATCTGTAACAGACCCCCATGATCATTTCACTCTTCCTGGCCTCTCCTCTGATCATGACTCATGGGCTCTCAACCAGTCTGTCTCCCATCCTAGAGAAGTTTCATACATCTGGTCGCATAGAGGGCAGTTCCCCTCCCCAAATTCCCTGCCTCTCTTTGCTGAAGAGCCTATACCTGTCCGTCACAGCACTCCAGGAACAGTGAGCTGTCCCCACAACATCTTGGTTATTCTAACAATGTCACAGGTGTGAGACTGCACATGTAGCTCTGGTTCCTCCTGCTTGTTTGTATGCTTGAGGTGGGTCTTCTTTTGCCCTGTTTTATCATTCCTTGCTTTCTTCCATAGCATTGGGGGAAAGCAGGACTAGAGGCAGACCTAACAGCCTCTCCTGCTCTCTCTACCCTGACTGGCAGTGCTGCTTACTCTGTCCAGCAATGGATTTGTGAGTTTTAAGATACAGATGAAGGAGGTGGATTATTGGGATATCAGAGGGTAGTGATCAGTGGCACAAAGTCTACTTGAAGGCCTGTAGCTAGCTGTGTCCCCCAGGGGTCAGTACCGCATCCAGTATTGTTCCATTTATTCATCAGTGACCTGGATGAAGGGACAGAGTGCGCCCTCAGCAAGTTTGCTGATGATACAAAACTGGGAGGAGTGGCTGATACACTCGAGGACTGTGCTGCCATTCAGAGGGACCTGGACAGGCTGGAGAGATGGGCAAAGAGGAACTGTATGAAGTTCAACAAAGGCAAGTGCAGAGTCCTGCACCTAGGGAGGAATAACCCCACGCACGAATTCAGGCTGAGGGCTGACCTGCTGGAAAGCAGCTCTGCAGAGAAGGACCTTGGGGTCCTGGTGGACACCAAGTTGACCACGAGGCAGCAATATGCCCTTGTGACCAAGAAGGCCAATGGTATCCTGGGTGCATTAGGCAGAGTGTTGCCAGCAGGTGGAGGGAGGTGATCCTCCCCCTCTACTCAGCCCTGGTGAGGCCCCATCTGGAGTCCTGTGTCCAGTTCTGGGCTCCCCAGTACAAGAGAGACATGGCACTACTGGAGAGAGTCCAGCATAGGGCTCCAAAGATGATGAAGGGACTGGAGCATCTGTCATATGAGGAAAGGCTGAGAGATCTGGGCCTGTTCAGTCTGGCGAAGAGAAGACTGAGGGGAGATCTTATCAATGTGTATAAGTATCTGAAGGGAGGGTGTCAAGAGGATGGGGCCAGACTCTTTTCAGTGGTGCCCAGCAACAGGACGCGAGGCAACGGGCACAAACTGAAACACAAGAAGTTCCATCTGAACATAAATAAAAACTTTTTGACTGTGAGAGTGACAGAGCACTGGAAGAGGTTGCCCAGAGAGGTTGTGGAGTCTCATTCCTTGGAGATATTGTCTGGACAGGGTCCTGGGCAATGTGCTCTAGATGACCCTGCTTGAGCAGGGGGTTGGACTTAGATGATCTCCCGAGGTCCCTTCCAACCTCAACCATTCGTTCATTGTGTGATTCTGTGATACGTTAGAAGAAACGTAGATCCCAGCCTCATCTTGAGCACTGCACTCCATGCTGGGCGAAGTCCTGGTTCTCCAGCAACAGTCAGGGTTTTAGCTTTCCCATTAGTGAGGAAGGAGACATAGGCAAATGCTCATTTCCCATCACAGGTAAAAAATTCTCACTGTTTACTTATGATAATTTCCAGAAGTTTCAGGAGTACCTGATGGCATTAAGATAATTTCTGGTAACCATATCATGGACAATTCAAATAGTATTTTATAATATTATAAAGGGCATCTCTTTTCTCCAAAGTATTTTTTGCTGCTGAGCTAGACTCACCTACAATTCTTCTCTGGTATCTCTCTGTATCCTGGGCATCAGCCTATACCTCTGCTGTGTTTTCCTGCATCACAGGGACTAAAAGGTCCACTGTGACCACTGGTTCCCCCTTCAAAAGTGATAACTTCAGTGTATGGGGAATATATAGCTGCTTCTATTGTTTTGCAAGGTGGGGCAATCTGAATAGTTTTTGCCTTATATATTTCAGATACTGAAAAGGGTGTGGTGTGTGCTTAATTTGATATGCTGAGACCACTCCTGCTCAATGCACAGTTTAAATACTTAGTTTAAAAAGAATTGAGCATGTGCATAGGTCTCTGCAGAATTGGAATATTAATCCAAATCCATAGTGAAACTATCTTCAGATGACTAATATGAATATTCATTCATATGTGGATGATATATATATTCATATATATATTTTGCCCATAAGTAACTTAATTTGGTTCCCTAGGTCCTGTGAGATTCAAGCGGCTGCTGTTCCTAGATTCTGCAGACCATGATCTACATGTACCTTGTGTCACACAGTTCTGCTAGAAGGAAGGTATTTTCAAGTACGTAGGTTGGATAGCTCAATCTTGGCCATTCGGTTGTTCATTGTCTTCATCATTCAGATGGGTACTTTGTGACTGTGTCCTAGGTGAAGCCTCATGGTGCTGAAGTTCTGTGTTAAAGGATAGAGTTTGTTTTTATTTTTTTTTCTTTACTTTTATTTCTACTTGTTAATGGGTGCGATATGTCAAAGCATTGAGCACTTGCCCCATTGGATGTAAAGGGATTTGGGACTTCAGCATGTCAGAAAGTCAAAAACTGAATAATATGCTTTTACGCTTGATTTTACTATAGGGCTTGAGTATAAAACTGTTCTTACAGTTACTATGGGGTTAGGCTTATTTACCCAGTCTTAGCTATCTATTACTTCAGATGAAAGACTTGTATTTGAAACGTGAGCTTCATTTGTGATTTACAGAGAGACATTCAGTTCATGCCTCTCTACATCAACTGTTGAAGTCTAGGCAACCAGCTTAGGTGCCTAACCTTGGAAGTTTAAGTAAGATGAATACTACCTTCTGGTTCATAAGCACTTACTAATAGCATTTTTTTCTGAATTCTTTTAAACTGAACCGAAGCTTTTGTTGGTTAATTACATATTAAATGGGCTGGACATATGGATACTGAAATCTAGCAGTAAAATCAATATATGATTTTAATCACATTTTGTCCACAATTAGATAATAATTTGTTTGGCTCTTAGACATCTGGGTATTGTCCAAAGAAAATGGATTCCATCTGCTGTAACTTCTGTAAATAACAGTTTTGTTATTGCTTGGATCTCAAAATGTGCGAATTTCTCTAGAAATCAAAGGTAACAGGTTAGATTATTTCCCCTCAGGAGAAGCACAGTCCATATATAGTGAAAGGGCTGAAAGCTAGATAGAAAATAGAAATAAACCAATTTTCTTCAAAACATTGCTGAGAAAAATGATGCTGGAGGTGAGACTGGAAGTAGTGAGTGAGAAATAAGGGACTTGTTTTTATGTTGGAAGAGTGGTGTTTATAGTAGCTTTGAATGATATTTAGATCTACTGATGAACAAGTGGTTGATGTTAGTTGTAATATATCCAGCAAAAGTTTCGTTAGCTAATAAATTAGAAAAAATTATGGATTGTTTTAATGTAGAAGGAACAAGTAGGTAGGTATGTCAAAGATGCATGAAGGGCCACAGTTGAAGTAGTACTCCTCTTGTCATTTTTAACTAATTCCATGATGTGCAATTCACTGAGGGTGCTGTAATGAAATATTTCAGATTCTGGTAGCATATAGTGTGTGCTTCAAGCTTGAAGGGAAGTGTTTAAGGCTGTTTAATCATTGATTTAGCATCTATAGTTGTGATTCCTAAACTAGAACTTAGAAAATCAAGTGGTATCACCAGAAAGCAAGCTTGCAGGTTCAAGTGTGTTGCAAGTCCAAAAGTGTGATTGGAAGACATTGACTAGTAAAGTAACAGGATCTATAGATGCTTTTACAGGTGTCCAGTGAAGGGAAACTAATTTTAAGGAATATTGGTTCCTTCATTAGGATCTCCCTAATTTTAGCTTTTAAGACACCATGTATTTGCTCTCCCCCCCGCAGTCCATTTCCATGCTGCTTGGCAGCAGCCTTCTGTTTTTACTTTTGTATAACTCCTGTCTCCCTTTTGTGATGGCATTTTTCTGGCCTTCAGTTTTTTATTTTCCTGTGCTCAAGGACTTATGAAGCTGTACACTGGAAATATATTGAATGAGTACCACAGTATGCTCTCTTATCTAGATTTCTCCAACTGAGTTCACCTGGAATGAATGGAAGCTGTTCATAGTGAGCCAGCAAATCCTTGTCAGTATTTCAGTCTGAAAAAAGTTAAAATCTTTCATGGCTTTCATGAAAAGCTTATGGAAAAGGGAGAGAGATGTAAAGAGGTTGGAGAAAGGGATAAATAGATAGCGTAAGCATACATAGCAACAACTCTAAGAGAAAATTATCAGATTGAGTTTTTTTGTCATTGGGTTGGATTTATGCTGGCAATAGGATTTAAGTTCAGAGTTGAATTGTTGTCAGAATGTGTACGTAGGAAAATTGGAGGCAACTGAAGAGACTTGAGTTTTAAGCAAAAGCAATTGGGTAGGATGGGTCATCAGGTGAGGGAGGAAGAAAAATAACCTGCAAGTTGTCATCTGAAATGTGATGGTCTTAATTTCTATACAGTAGCAGAAGGAGGAATGGGTTTAGGTTTCCTAATTCCTCTGACTGTATGCCTGCACAGATGCTAGTGCCAGCACAGGGGAGAGTGCAAAGGTGGGAGTACCTTCTTTGTTGGCAACAGTTTTGGGCTTCAGTTGCTCCTCAAACCACAAACTCAGTCTGGGCAAAGGAAAATATCTAAAAGGTTGTGACAACCCTACAAATGGTCAGGGAAGTGAAGGGAAGAGATTATTTGAGATTACTAGGTGGAAGATACAATCTTGGAGCAAATGCAAGCATTTAAGTATGGTGTTCAGGAGTGTGTATCAATTGTAATTATTTTTCTTTTAAGTCTGTTTTTTAGTGAAGACGACAAATTTAGATTTTCTGTGGAATGAGTAAGTGAGAATCAGAGCTCAATATTGCATAATATTTTCAGTGAAAGGGGACAGAGTGCAGTAAGTGAATATGTCAACAGGTACTTCAAACCACTGCTTTAAAACGACATCACCTTGCACTATGCTGTTGTCTACAGTGCTGCTTTGTCTTGTGTGGCCTGTGAGGTGTGGAGATACTGTTTGGTAAATATTACATTTGTGTGTGGGAACAGGAGAAGAATTTAATTAAATTTAGATGGGATTGCACAGGGCTAAGCCTGGACTATATTAGGAAAATGTATAAATAACAGAATCTATATGGATGAGAGAAATGTTTCAACACAATTTATGGAGTGGAGCACCAGGCTTAATTCTGCCTTAGCTGAAAATTATGTAGGGAATAAATCCCAGCAGGACATTTATCATACACTTACACGTTTCACACATCGAACTAGTAAGCTGCTCCAATACTGCAGTGCTTGCTGTGTTGTAGTTCAAATATACCAGCTATGAAAACTTTTCAGAATACAAATCCAGCCGCTGGCCAAATCTTACTGAAGCTTTTGGAAGCTCATTTCGGACTTGAAAAATAACACAAGGTTATATCCTTGTGAATTTTTTCTGTTTGGGAAGGTGATATGAATGGCTCAAGAAGGCTCTGACTTTTGTGGACTCTGTAGATAGACCTCTTATTCAGTCCTTTTAATAGGAGTGAAATTCAAGAGAGACTAAGCATAAAAGAAAAGTGACATTTTAGAGATTAAATTGTATTTTAAGTTAATGATTTCTTTATTCTGATTAAACTCTCTGAGACAGTGGGCCTTATTTCATGATTGTAGCTCCAGATATAATAAATTTCTTAGTAACATAATTATTTATGCGGTACGTTACAGTTATGTGAAGCCTTGAGAAACCTGCTTAACAAAAGCAAAACATGATTTCTTAGAGAAGACAAACAGGTACAGTAAAAAGAGAGACAAGAGGTTGTTGGTATTCCTCCATCTTTCTAGTATGAGACTTCATAATGACGTGTACTAGCTGACTATTTTTCTCCTCTTCCCTTCTATTCTTGTTTATATTTACCTTTATTTATCTTGTGGGAATATCAAGAAATTTAGATCAAGATATATCTGAATCCATCTGTTCTTCTAGTCTGTTCTTTTACTGCTAGTAGTTATCAGATCTTTTAATTAAGTATGCTTAATGACAGCTTACTACATTAATGTATGACATCGAGTGTCTTTAACTTTGTACATGATGAACTTACTTATGCTCCGCAGTTCTTTTTCTAATTACTGTTAGCTATCTGTCTATATCTCTAGATATCAAAACAATGATTTAATCTCTTCATTTGTCAAATTGTAGTCTATGTCTTATGTGTAACTTCTGTTTCAGTTTTAAGTGAAAACCTAATTAGGATCTGTAACTTGGCTGTCTTTATTGGAGGTACATTATTATCACAGTCAAATCCTGATGATAAATTATGAATATTGGAAATGTTTATTCATCTATACAGTGATCCATTTCAGTTTTGAATCTTGTTAATTATGGTTATTCTTTTGATCTAAGAACTTTGTTTTCTAAATTTTATATATGACAGGCTTTTTAAAATATATATATATATAAATATATATAAAATATATATAAAAACTTCAAGTCTGTGACAGGCCTGTCAATTCTAGGTTCATCAAATATGTTTTAATTTTTTTTTATTTTTGTGGTTGACCATCAATGTTGATGTAACCTCATCGTAAACAGGATGTGTCAGCTGCAGAGTGGTGCAGCTGACACACGACCTAGTAGGTATGTCACTAAAAGAAATGAGCAGACATTATTCCCTTTAGGATAATTTGCCTTTTGTGACCCTACCAGATCTAGTAAGTTGATCTCACATCACACAGGTCAAAATTTAATTTTTTGGGATTTGTGAGATTATGTAGGAGGAGGATTGGAGTTTTTTGTCTCCCCTCCCCCAGGTCTCTACAACAGCCCGCTGAGCCCATGAGCCAAGCTACGTTATCACTTGGATTTTTATTTTAGGTAGTGGTAATGCTTTGAGCACATGTTTATGAAAAAGTGCTAGGAAATATTTTCAGTGACAATGGAGCAGGCAGTTTTAAGATTAATGATTTTATCTCTTAGTAGGAATAAACTACCCGGTAATCTTGTTCTTTTGTGATCTATAAAAACTCAGCAGTATGAATAGCATGCACAGAATTTAGTATTTACTTAGGCAGCTCTTCTTGGATCCCAGCTTCTAATTATTTCTGCATTCTGGGGAGAGCTGCTGCTGATGCAATTTGTGTAGCATATTGTCTGAGCCACCACAATATAATTGCTTACTTAAGTATCTTTCTAAGAAATCTTTATTAACTTATATTCTTCTTTTTGATAAAACCTGTGGCGCTGCTCTGGATTACACCCATACACATGTAACACTTTATCTGTGAATCTCCAGTAATTTCGGTGAGATCACATAAGAGGAAAATAGTCTGTGAACAAATGTGCGTGCAAGATTGTTCCCTGTGTGTCCAGAGAAATAGTGGTATGTCTTGTCTATGTTTGCCATATCGACAGCTTGGAAGAAACCTGCATGAGGATATAGATTTTTCAGTTAGCTTCTTCAATTACTCTGTATCAAAGTGTTTTACTTTGCCAGCTTGCTATCAGTAGAACAAATATTTTCAGTAGAAAAAAATATTCCTACAAAATAGAATTTATATTTTCAAAATCTCTAATAACTTCAGTAACTTTAGAACTTCCTGTGATTAAAATGTCTCATATCTACAATCTGAAAAAACTACTGCTTGTGAAGAAAAAACTAAGAAGATTAAGACAAGATTAAGAAACAGCTTGGTTTTTAGATTTATAGCTGCTGTTGCATACAGTATGTAAAATCGGATGTTTCTTTTGTAAACTTTGGAGGGCAGAGTTTTAAGCAGCTTTCTACTTGAGTAGAAGTCTCAACGAGGGTAGGGAAACAGTGAACTGTGCAGCTTTTCTGGAGACTGCAGTGGTGAGTGTGGGGTGGTTCTCTTTGCCTTTCTTCAGTGCTTGTATCAGGCCGAAGATGTACAGGTGGTCTGGCGCTGTTCTGTCTTCAAACCAGACACATCTCCTGTGTGATGGACGGACATCCCACCAAAGCCAGTTTCAGAGCTCAGAACAGTCTTTGCCTTTGCATAGAAAGTAGAGGAATGAGATTCGTGCCCTCTGCCCAGAGGGCTCTAAGCCACGTCTCCTAGAAATATTCAGCCGTGCTGCACCTTGTCCTTCCGAAGCTGTGTCACAGTGCAGAAAGCAGTGCAAGACTCAAAGGGTCGGAGAGCACCCAACCTGGTACCTCAGGATTATATCCCCGCATGTACCTGGGAGCTGATATGTAGAGCAGGGAGGGGTGCAGGAATCCAGTATTTCTTTCTCTCTTTTCAGGGTTGTCTCTATTAAAAATAATAATAAAAATCTAGTAGTTGCTTAGTGTACCATCTATGGACAGACTAAGATTAGGAAATGGGATCTAGAAGTCTTTCCTGCTACTGTTAGCTTAAATAATCTAATGACTGGACCACAGAATCAGGGTCTTACTGCTCTTCTGCAGACCCCATAAATCTAGCATTCTTTTCTTTGCATAGCACATAAATTGAAACCTGTTTTTTTTTTTTTTAAGGAGAGGTAAGAGGTTGTCTAATTCATTACCTTGGCAAAAGGTAGGTTTAACAGCAGTAATGTTATTTCTGATAGTAATTTGACTGACTTGCTGTTTCTGATCTTTAGTACTGAAGAATTCCCAGCCTTCCTAGATGATCTAGGCTTTCCCTAGGCACTGTGCTTACCAGTAGATCAGATAGTCTTTCCTAATGTCTGTCTCTTGCAATTTAAGCTCATTAGTTCCTCTGTCCAAATAGATATGGAAGGAAGTTTACTGCCTTTCTTTTCCTATTACAATATGATTTCATATAATTGAAAGCATGTCCTTATTTTCTTTAAAATAGGTGATCACAGACCTATGTCCCCCCTACCCCCCATAGGCCGTATTTCTATGACCTACGATTGCTCTCTCTATTCTTTTTGTCCAGCTGATCACATTTCTCTAGCAGCATGGTGCTCAAAGCTGGACATACCACTCCAGTTGTAACCAGATCAGAATAGAAGGCTGTGTTCACGTGTCTTACCAATGATACCCTTGTTTGTACATAAACATTAGGATTCTTTCTTTCCAAGAGTACCACATGGTTGACTCATGTTGAGTTCATGATCGCTGTAACTGCCAAACCTCCTTCTGCAGAACTGCTATTTAGATAATCTTTCCCCGGAATTTGTTTATGTGGTTAATTATTCCTGACCAGTCTTAGAACTCTGCTCTGGCCGTACTGAATTGCTGCTATGCTTTTTTTAAGAATTTCAAAATGATTGATTTAAAAAGGGGGGTGGAAACAGAGGGTTGTAATTGTGTTTTTAGCCTTGTGCACAGCCTTTCCCATTGTATTACCTACTAGGTTAGACTGCATCTTATGTCACATCATTCACTATTTTCAGCAAGAATTTGACTGGTACTAGAATGAGTATTAAAAGCTTTATACATCTGTCCAGTTTGAGATGAACCTTTGATAAATATTAAATATGCCTTTCTAACCAGTTTTGTACCTAAATACCAAGCGTTCTTGTTAAATGATGTTTTTCCAACTTTTTACGAGAATGTCATGAGCAATAGTGTCAGAAGTTTTACTGTGATCAAGATAAATAATAACTATAGATAAAGATACATGATTTCTTTTTGGCATCCACACATCTTATTTAGCTGTGTAGGAAGGAAACCAGCCTTGTGCTTATTCTAAATATTCATTTTTACTACCTAGAAGGTGTGCATCCCTCCTTTCTTCCATAGGAACTGATATTGGAAATAGTGGATAACTCCATCCAGTTGGTGTCTCCACATTGTACTGTGGCAGTGTCTCCCTGAGCAGCCTCACCCGAGCCGTTTGATCTGCTGAGCCTCCCACCCAGTACAGAACTGGCTGGAGATATCAGACTGCTCAGACCACAGCAGCTGTAGACACAGGCAGGAGCAAGAGTACAACTGTTGAAGTAATGTACAGGTCAAAATGGTCTGTCAGGTTTAAGCACATCCAGATTTAGGTGACCATTGAACGCTTGTGTGTTTGGGAGAGACCAGGGGAGTAAGGGCTTCTTTAAGACCTGTTTTTTGTATTTTGCTTTTTAAAAAGGGACAAGGGGCCAGGGAGTCCTAAAATAATTTACACTGGTTTGTTTTACAGAGAGTTTTATGTCTGTTTTTGTGGGTTTGGGGTTTTTTTTTGAATTCTGAAGAAGATAGAGAATAAGCAGGATTGTTGCATTAAATAAATCATGCAGCTAAAATCTTTCTAACTCCATTAGCCCACCCAGGCTTAAATAGTCTCCTTTAAAAGTTATTTGTTTATGTTAACATCTGTTTAAATTAAACAATAGGGAGAAAAGCTTTTTTTGTTTGTTTGTTTAATGATTCAGCATTCCTCTTCACAGAGTTCAGCCTCTTCTGTGCTTTCTGTGATTTTTTTTTTTTCCCCAGTATTTGGTTCTGAGAATATTGCTGTTATTCTTTTCCAATCGTGGTTTACAGGAGGTTATGTTGCTTGATAGCAGTGTTCAAGTATGTTGCTTGCCTGTCTTCCTTTCATGTGGTTTGGTCTTCTGTAATCAAAAAGTTGGCCACCATCAAATCAGTTGAGAGGCAGTAAATGCCTTGCTGGAGCACTGGGACCTCTTCCAAATGTTGTCTAAAGATCCTGGATTTATGTTCACCTGAAAAGAACTCTTGTAGCGGTTTTAGCTGCTGTGTTCTAGCTTTAAAATCTGCAATGGCTGGGCTAAAACCCAAACCCTCTATCTCACTGAAAAAATATTGAAAGGCAACAAAAGAGAGTCATAAAGCTATGCTATTCCTATCTTGTGACTTTGGAAAAGTCTGTAGTAGCAAATTCATATGCATAATTAGTGGAAGGGAAGGCAGATTTCAGTGTCAGTTTGAATATATGTTGTTACAAACTGTGAATTAAAAAATATTTTAATCATATCTTCTTCTGTGGCACTTCAGTTTTCTGATATAAAATTTTCTCCTAAAATAGAATCAAAATCTTTGGAGGCTCTGAAGTCCTGCATTCATTTGTTATAGGACAGTATTTTAAATCTTTCTTGTATAACAAGCCTATGATACTTTTTTTGAAAGTCAGGATTCATTCACTACTTTATTTAGAAAGCTGTGTTTAAAAAAAAACAAAACAAAACACAACTTAAATCTCATAGCAGTTGATCTAACTGCCTGTCATACTTCAGTCTGGGTTTTGAAATAAGCACCAAAAGGTGAGAAAAATTTAACTGTTATACCCATTAAAATGAAGTGAAAGTATATGTATTTATTTGCTTCAACCTTTTTAGTTAATGAAATAGGGGGTCACCAGTTCTGTCAGTCTCTGCATTTTCTGTGAGTTTGTCAATTTTGCTCGCCAATAAGGTGGAAGGAAGAATTGAGATTAATTATATCTTCTTTAAGATTTAATTTTTATTTAGTATCTTAATGATCCAAGGAGCTCCAAATAATAATCAATTAAAATCACTCCCCCTTCTCTGTTTTCAGTGGAACCATCATAATATCCAATTAATAGACCCCTAGACTAGATGGGAAAGTAGTGAATTCTCAGTACAAGAATTGATTGCAATTAGCTAAATTCTGTTGTAGCGAAAGCCACCAGTTAAAGCCTTTTTGCAAAATAGGAGTAGGATTTAGCCTTACTCAAAATATGGAGATTCAGCAGAATTTTCGCTTTGCTTTAGGCCTTTCTTGACCTTGACTAAGAGATGAAGGCTTTTAGGCACTTTGAGTTCTTTCATAAAAATGACCTGTCAAGCACAGTTAACTGCTAACGTATCATTAAACTACTAAAGCCATGTATATGCATCACTTCCCGTAATCTTCTATGGTTCCACTTTTTTTTTTGAAGTGCCCTAAAATCAAAGCACACACAACTGCAGAGTATTTTAGAAATATACAGCGTTATTCTGGTGACACCAGGTGTTGAAAGTAAAAAAATGTAATGCATTATGTATTCAGAAGCATGCCTTTGTTAATTGATAGTTATCTTGGAGTAAACAGTGAACTAGTGAAGGTTTTGTCATTTCACAATAATTTGAGTGTTCTGTTTTAAAAGAAATGTTCACACGCTAAGAGTCAGAAGTTCGTTACCTGCCTTTTAAACCACGTTCAAAATAAAAACATGAAATTCTTGTATTGTTTCTTTCTTCTCTATATTTTAAACCTTAAATAATATGCTGTTTCTTGATTTATAGTTACATCTAGTATAATAACTCACTAGCTAATTATATTATTTTAATTTTTCTTCAGTTAATTAGCATCACTAAGTGATTATTTGCTTAAAGAATGCAGAAGTAAAATTAATTGATATTTCTAAATATCCCTAGACACTTGCTGTCAAATCTGGGACAAATGTTGTTCAGAATAATAACATACTACGGTATTTGAGGATTGAAGTTTACCAGAAATTGATATGCTACATCCTACTTGATGTAGCTTTGGGGGAAGGGGGGCTGGGAGGGCAGTGACTGATTTGTTCAAGAGATGAAATGTAACTCTTTACTGTCAAGTTGGGCTAGGCAGTCCTTTAATAACAAATAATAAAGTCCTTTAAACATTTGTACGGATAATATTTATCTTTAAAATTACCAATTGGCAATGTATTAAGTAGAAAAAATATACTATTTAGTTAATTTGTAAAATCATCCTTTGTAAATTCAGTTCTCCATTCTGAAATGTATTTGATGCAAAGGTATGCAAGTGTTCACCCAGAATTACTTCTTGAGTAAGACCACAGACCAGAGTTGCTTAGGCCACTTCTTAGACCTTCTGAGCTATGAGCCAAGACCTCTCAGTGGAAGCAGTCCATTTGTAAAAGCTTGCTGCCGACTTCTCCATGGTTTTTAGCAGGAGGCCATTCTGTTTAGTCTTAGAATAAAATAAATTATCATCTTGAACACCATTATAAATTTGCTTTAAATTGGGGGGGGAGGGGGGAGTTGCTAATAGAGGAATGTTTAGTTCTGTTTCATACACTGCCCATCATTTGTGCTGAGAGTAGGAGTATGTTGTCACCCATTCTTTTCTGGCATATTGTGCAATCTATTTTTATTTTTTATCTTTTTTTTTTTTTTTTTAAGAGTCTAACTTTCTGGTTTTCTCCTAACCTTCTAAAAGAAAAAAATTATTGTCAAGCATACATATATCATTTAGAAGTCACAGAACAATAGCATAGTTATCTTCTAATTTGTGCACATTATATGATTGCATATAGAAAAGACTGAGTAAACTGGATGGTGACACATGAGACCAAAGACTAAAAGAGTAGGATGGATGTATAAATGGCAGCACTTTCTTTCTTTGGCAGATGCTGACAGTTTGGACAAACAGGTGACTTGGGTCTGTACTATCCTGTGTTTCAGTTTGTGCCCATTACCTCTTATGGCTGGGCACCACTGAGAAGAGTCTGGCCCCATCCTCTTGACACCCTCCCTTCAGATACTTATTGGTAAGATCCCCCCTCAGTCTCCTCTTCACCAGGCTGAACAGGCCCAGCTCTCTCAGCCTTTCCTCATATGACAGATGCTCCAGTCCCTTCATCATCTTTGGAGCCCTGTGCTGGACTCTCTCCAGTAGTGCCATGTCTCTCTTGTACTGGGGAGCCCAGAACTGGACACAGGACTCCAGATGGGGCCTCACCAGGGCTGAGTAGAGGGGGCGGATCACCTCCCTCCACCTGCTGGCAACGCTCTGCCTAATGCACCCAGGATACCATTGGCCTTCTTGGTCACAAGGGCACATTGCTGCCTCATGGTCAACTTGGTGTCCACCAGCACTCCCAGGTCCTTCTCTGCAGAGCTGCTTTCCAGCAGGTCAGCCCTCAGCCTGAATTCGTGCGTGGGGTTATTCCTCCCTAGGTGCAGGACTCTGCACTTGCCTTTGTTGAACTTCACGAGGTTCCTCTCCGCCCACCTCTCCAGCCTGTCCAAGTCCCTCTGAATGGCAGCACAGCCCTCAAGTGTATCAGCCACTCCTCCCAGTTTTGTATCATCAGCAAACTTGCTGAGGGTGCACTCTATCCCTTCATCCAAAGCATTGATGAATAAGTTGAACCCAGTAAGTGAAGACTGGACCCAGTACTGACCCCCTGGGGACACCGCTAGCTACAGGCCTCCAATTAGACTCTGCGCTGCTGATCACAACCCTCTGAGCTCTGCCATTCAGCCACTTCTCAATCCACCTCACTGTCCACTCATCTAGCCCACACTTCCTGAGCTTGCCTATGAGGATGTTATGGGAGACAATGTTGAAAGCCTTGCTGAAGTCAAGGTAGACAACATGCACTGCGCTCCCCTCATCTACCCAGCCAGTCATCCCATTGTAGAAGGCTATCAGATTGGTTAAGCATGATTTCCCCTTGGTGAAGCCATGCTGACTACTCCTGATCGCCTTCTTTTCCTCCATATGCTTAGAGATGGCCTCCAGGATGAGCTGCTCCATCACCTTTCCAGGGATGGAGGTGAGGCTGACTGGCCTGTAGTTCCCTGGGTCCTCCTCCTTGCCCTTTTTGAAGACTGGGGTGACATTGGCTTTCTTCCAGTCTTCAGGCACCTCTCCTGTTCTTCACGTCTTTTCAAAGATGATGGAGAGTGGCCTAGCAATGACGTCTGCCTGCTCCCTCAGCACTCGTGGGTGCATCCCATCAGGGCCCATGGATTTGTGGGTGTCAAGTATTCCTAAATGATCTCTAACCCAATCCTTCTTGACCAAGGGAAAGTCTTCCTTTCTCCAGACTTTCTCCCTGGTCATTAGGGTCTGGGATTCCTGAGGGCTGCTCTTAGCAGTAAAGAGTGAGGCAAAGAAGGCATTCAGTAACTCTGCCTTCTCTGCATCCTTCGTCACCAGGGTCCCTGTCCCATTCAGCAGTGGGCCCACATTTTCCCTAGTCTTCCTCTTGCTACCGATGTATTTGAAGAAGCCCTTCTTGTTGTCCTTGACATTCCTTGCCAGATTTAATTCCAAACGGGCCTTAGCCTTCCTCGTCGCATCCCTGCATACTCTGACAATGTTCCTATATTCCTCCCAAGTGGCCTGTTCCCCTTTCCACCTTCTGTATGCTTCCTTCTTCTGGTTGAGTTTTGCCAGGAGCTCCTTGCTCATCCATGCAGGTCTCCTACCTCCTTTGCTTGACTTCCTACTCATAGGCATTCACCGCTCTTGAGCTTGGAGGAAGTGATGCTTGAATATTAACCAGCTTTCTTGGACCCCTCTTCCTTCTATGGCCCTAACGCATGGGATTCCTCCAAGTAGGTCCTTGAAGAGGCCAAAGTTTGCTCTCCTTTAGGGCAATGAGGATTAAAATGAGAGGCTTTTTCCAATTTGTTGTTAGTAACTGAGTGTCCAGGGTGATTAGGTCTTTGCTTCGGATAATATGACCACCTCCATAGCCTTGTCTTCATCCTTGTTGCTGTTGAGTTCTGAAGACTGGAAATTAATGAATACTAAAAATGTTGCTGTTGAACAATTACTTATTAAATGTGGATGACTTTTGGCACCTGGAGCCAATCCTGCCTCAAGTCCAGTTGAGTTTTCCTTTATAGAGTGGCTTTGATCTGGTTGTAACATGGTTTTGACACTCTGGCATTGACTATGTATTGTGCCCATTCGTAGCTGTGCCCATGTATTGTCAACTTGTACACCATTTCGTTTTAGTCCTCTGACTGTCCAGTGCCCCGAAGGGCCTCTGGAAACCTATTCCTGGGGTCAGGCCAGATAATGGTAGGGAGGAGCAATAGTTTTCACTTCTCAAGCTCTCTTAGAGAGGTTGTTAGAACATAGCTTGCTGGAGACAAGCTTCTGATGAAGAGGGGTAGATGGATGTCAAATTTTAAGACTTTGAGAAAAGCTCTTAGGAAATTTTTGTTTGTTTGTTTGTTTTCCTTTTCTGAAGGAAGAAAACGATCAAAGTCCAAGTTGTTAAAGGGGTTGAATGCGTATGGGAATTATGGTCTTGGTGTATTGATGCTAGAGCATGCAAGGGAGCTTTCTGCCAGAACATGCGAAGGAGTTAGGATGGCTTTTGGGAGACCTAGCCATCTGTCTGTAAAGTGGGGCAGAAAATGCAAAGTCACCCTTCTTGGCTCCAAATGAAATGCAAGTGTACGTTGCAAGACACATTGTCTTTTTAGTCTGATTTTATTTTTTCTTGTCTGTAAGTTTAATGTTTATGATGGGCCCTTTGGGGCAGACTTCAGTGTGATAGACTTTTAAACCCTTTCCTGGTTAATGTGACATAAGGTATACTCACACTATTACAGTAGCTGTTACCTGCTTTCTGAGCCAGGTTCTGATTTCTTAGTGAATTAATTGAACTTCTGTTGCTGAGTAAGATTCTGCAGAATCTGAGATTTCATTCAGAATTTTAGAAATGTTTACTTTTTTGTTAAGCTTGTAGAAAAAAATTTCTCATTGTGAATGGCTACGTTGCCTACAGTAACCATCCACACTGGCACAGTTCTAGTGAAGGTGGGAATGATGGGGAACATCAGCAGGTGGCTTTCCTTTAAAAAAAACAAACCACCCCCAGTCCTCCACCCCCCAAAAACCCATTTGCATCTCAGGCGAGACTGTACTATGAAATTACTACCACTTTGGCTGAAGTCAAGCATCAATTCTTGTAAACTGAGGGAAGGAGATCAGGAACAAAGGGACTTGGCCACATGGGTTGCCTGTGTTTCACAGAGTGATAAAAGTAGGCATCACCAGAAGTGAACCCAGAAAATGTCTGTAGATCCATTTGCAATCAGAAGCTTTTCATTTGGAAGGATAAAGTCTTCTGACTTGCTCTTCCCATCCATCCCATCCTTAGTTCAATGACATTGAAATTGAAAAGTATATGAGGAAATGAATGGGAAGATACTCTACATACTACTGAGTACTTGGTACCTCTTTTAAAAGCTGTAATCCCAATGAAGCAGGGAAATAAAATAAAGCCTGTTGCAGCAGATAACAAGTGTTGTCTTATTTCCAGAGCTGAGCCCTGGGAAAGGATGGATATAGTGTTTCTGTTTTCACTCTGTCTCAGGTCCCATGGCATAGGCAGTGGATACTAATTTGGCAGTTACCCTTTTCATGATTGAGAAAATACATGCATCCACTTTGGTCTACTCTTTTGCCTACTAAAGTAGCCAGGTTTGCAGTGCTCCTTACTAACAATTTTGTCCCATATTTGGGGTGTGCAAGGAGGCTACTGTGAGCAGGAGAAGTTAAAGCTGGTCTGAGGATCTGCTAATTTACATTTGAGACTTAGTCACCTTTGCTTGTGATCTGCTCCAGTCGTAACTTGGCAACATCTTAAGATCTTGCCTGAGACATTCAGAACGTGTTCCAGTCTTTTAGACTTTGGTATTTTCTTGTCTGCCCCCCTGTGTCTCTTTCCCAAACACAAAAGACTAGATCTGAAGAATGGGTGTAGCAGGACACCTCCTAGATATTTGAATGCCTCAAAGGCAAGCCAGTATGTTGTGATGTGCACCTGAAGTAACTTTGAAGATTTTTGTGAAGATTTATTCACAGCCTCTGTGAACTGGAGGCAGGAATGCTTCTTTTTTAGCAAAAAGGAAAAATTTTTCAGCTACTTTTTGCTGCCATAATAGAGGAACATATTATGGACAGAGACCACCTGGTTTGCAAAAGTAAAATCCTTCAGAAGACTACCTGGTGATGTTTTGGAAAAAAGAAGCTTGCTTTGGGGCACATAGTATCTTCTTCAAATCATTAAATACAGGCACCCACAACTGTAGAAAAAGAAGTAATAGCTGTCTACCCTAAAATAACACAACTCACGCAACTGCATAAAGAATATATGTATAAAGAATAATAGTTTCAGACCTTATTTGCAAGTCTAAACCATTTCAGCTCTTTGGGGCTTTTCTTTTCTTTTTGTTTCATTTTGTTTTTTAACTCTCCTAAAATAGAATGATCCAAGGAAATGAAAAACCTACTAGTCTGTCTCTGCCCTTGTGATTTTCACTGAAGTTTCTGAGTATAGATCAGGTCACTAGCAGGCAGCTTTCTAAATGAGATTTTTACCTACTTTTTGTGATGCTTCCAATGCTTCCTTGAAATACTTGTGGCTGTGCTGCTTATTGCAGCTATGTCACATTGGTGGCTTTTACAAATGTCTGATGTGGCTGACGAGGACTATATCCTGGGCATGATATAGCTGTTTACTTTCAACCGCTGTGTGCTCATTCATGTGAGAACTGGGGTGTTCATGATGAACAGGAATGATTGGAAAATGAGCATGTGAATTTCTGAGACTGCGAAACATAAGTGGTTCCTTTTGAGTGCTCTTTCCCCTGGCCCAAAGCTTGGCTTCTTTCGCTAATTGATTGAGCAAAATACCCAGAGTGTCTTCTGTGTTTGCCTCCAACTGATGAGTCCTCAGTTTCTATCAGAAGTTCTTGTCAGTGGTTCCTAAGCATATGTTTCTTCACCTTGTGTCTTTAAAAGCCACCTTATTTCAATAGGGCTATCTTGTATGTCTGTAGCGTGAACCAGTCCTCCTCAGTATATAGCAGGCACAGATTGGATAGGCACGCAACTACTTGCTTTATCAGGGTCACTAATAAATAAAGTAGCATTGATCCCTGAGGAATGAGACCAGTAACTTCTGTCCATCCTGATTACTTCCATTTGAATATAGCCTATTATAATCTTCCCTTAATTAACTGCTTATTCATATATGATTCTTTCCTGTCACTTCCTCTGGAGATAATAATTTCATTGCATATTATATAAAATGTTTTACTTTAAATATATTAAGCCTATTGTGTTATCCTTGTCTAAGGAGGAAGCAGATTCTTCTAATGACATTACTGTGGCTTTTTTACATTCAAAACCACATTGCATATTATTCCACTTCTCATTTATTTCCAATACTTGATTTTGTTCTCCTTCCTTTATCAAGTTAGTAACAGAGATTCCCTTTCAAAGGTCACTGAAAAGAGTCTTCAGAGCATGTATAAAGCTATTTTCATTTATTTAAATATTTTATTTGGAAATAATTGTCTCATATGTGTATATAATTCAGATTAATATTATATAATATTTTTCTATTACAGCTAGGACTCTGGTTTAAGATGCATTTGATTTACGGCTTCATTCCAGGGATCCTGCACAGTGGCAAGGAGACCTTCAATTAGAATAATAGAAATAGAATAATGCCATAGTAAAACTAAAATAGCTCTTTTTGCCTTCAGATAAGAACTGCAAAAGTATTTCTAGGTAGGAACACAGTGTTGGGTAATTATTTCTATCAGCATTTCTCGTGAGCCTTTTGTAGTTCCAGAAGAGTTTTAAGGGCTTTTGTAGCTGTTTCTCTTCATCTCTCAGTAAATGTAGACCTTCGTTAAATTTTACATCAGCCTACGAAACACCTATTTCTGCATCAGAGACCGAAACACTCCTCACCTGAAGGGATTAGATTTCATTCAACACATTCTTATAGGACACAAGCAAACAAATTGGGAATTTCACATCTCGGGTTTTTTTGATCCTACCAAGCAGGAGAATATTTGAGATTCTAGTCAGTGTGCCTTCTGGATCTGAAAGCAACTGCTCTAGTGCCTTTCTGAGAGCCATTTCAGGCTTTTTCAGATGCCCCAGGAGTGTGTATTTGTTTCCTCTGTGCAGAATGTAGTAGAGCAATAAAGGTATCTGCTTGGAGATAAGGATGCTTTCCCAACTGATGAAGAAGGAGATTAGGTTTGTTTCAGATTTCATTGCAGGATTTTGCATGTCTTTCTTGGTGAATAAACATCAAGTCTGGGAAACTGAAAAGAACTTTTTACTTTTGCTTTTCATAATGATCTGTGACTTTGTATCTTTTTTATATTAAACTTGGTGCTAATCTCTAAATAGAAGTGATATGCTTCAGTGGGACTGAAGTAATTATATACATCTGTGTGTGGTTCTTTGTAGTTTTGATGTGGGGTTTTGTTTTGTTCTGGATTTTTGCCTTTTATTATATTAGGAAATGGTGAAATAGGTTTGTTGCTGAGATGTAGATTGGATGTTTCTTCTTGATTTTTTTTTTTTTTTTTAAACCAAGCTGCAAGCTGAAATTCACTACAAAAACAGAAAGCAAAAGGTCTTTTTATTAAATAAAACTACCTGATATGCATAGTTTATCAAAATAAGACTTGCATAGAAATTTAATTAATTAGGCAAATAAGATAACTGCCGTTAGTGAATTGAGCTGATTTGTTTTGTTACCAGTATCTCGAGATGTAAAAAATTATGCTTTTACACAAATTTGATTATTAGATTGAAAGGATGGAAGAAGCTTCCCTTTAAAATAAAATAAAACCTCATAGTCAATTTCTTAGCTTTAAAGAAATTGCTCCTGACCTGAATAAATTGAGTAAAGTGAAAGGAAAATATTTCTGTGTTATCTGCAGAATGAGGATCTGTTGGTAAAATTTGGTGAGCCGTTCACATTTGGGAGTGTTCAGCCAGTGGCTATCTCCAGATTAGTGGTTTGCCTTCCTTCAGAACTATAGGAGCAAACCAATATTTTTACAATATTGTTTTATTATTATTTGAATACTCCAGATTTCATTTTGTCCACTCATAGTAACCTCATCGGTGGTCCTCCAAGTGTCAAGAAGGGCTTCTCCTTCCTCCGCTGCTACCTAGTGGCCTACATACAAATAAAAAGCATTAATGTTAATACATCTTTTATGACTATATGTATACCATTATTATCCACCACCCTTTCAGACGCCGACAAAATTCATATGACCCTGCTTAAGAAGGAACGTGCTTGACCCCATCCCACACTGTCAGCCCTCTCTAGGGAGAATCCTTGCTGGATATTTAAAATAGCGGTTGCATTTAAATCTAGTGGTTCCTCCAGTACAGCTGTTTTTAATCTTTCTCTCTTTCCTTTTTTTTGTGGGTCACTAACAGTTTCCAAGAGAAGCATGGCTTTGTATAGAAATTTTCTATATATAAAATGTATATGCAGTTCTTTTCCTTGGCCCTTAAAAGCAGCCTATAGTTTCCCAAGGAACCATGGACTGAAAAAACAGTTTGTCAGGGTTTTCTGATGCTTCATTTCTGCCAGATTCTTTAAGGGATTGTGTTTCGGTAGCCGGTCTGCACTGGTGTATGTGGGTGATTTTCAGAAAAAAAAAGTTCCTAGGTTTATATATATATGCAGTATTCCTAGATTTATACCCAGATTTTATTTCCGGTTCATTAGTGGAGCAGATTTCAATCTCGTAACTCGTGCGCTTCAGTTTTGGTTTTAACGAGGTTAAAATGGCCTCACGGCGTCATTACACCTCACCTGGGCCAGCCACCGGCGCCTTTGCCTGGCTTTTGCCTTGGCGAGAGCAAGGGGCTGCTATTGCCGGCTGGTTTTTCGGTGCCTCCTGTCCCGCTTAAGTCCCCGTCCCGCAGGGAGGGGAGAGAGGAGTGACATTTCTGAAGAGGGAGTTTTGCCACGCTGTGACCTGGGCGTCCCTCCGCTCCCCATAAAGCAGGAAATTATTATTGCACAGGGGTTTTCCGATCCCCTTCCAGCGCTGCTTTGTGGCAATGTACCTTGTGCAGCCGTCTAGGACAACCCTGGTCTTTTCTCCCTTCCATTTCCCTCTCTCACCATCTTTTCAGTGCAGGAAAAATATGTTTGTTCCCAGGCTTAGGTACTTGGGCAGTTTGCTCTGTTTCACAGGCTAAGATGCGACTCTCGATACAAAATAGCTAACTGAACATTGTGGGTATTGGCATGTAAATCAGTGTGCTGACCTTGCTGGGAAAACTGTTTCCAAGCTTCAGACTGTATTCTGGGTTTCAGGATGTCGGCATTTGAAACAATGCGGTATGCTCTGCATGTCAATGACAGAAACCGCTTCAAATTCACAGTAGTATTTGAAACTGTACTGGGAGCAGCGCTAGCACAAGGGGGGTGCACTGCCGAAAGTTGTTTCCTATGTTTTTCTGTAATGGCAGTCCGGCATTTAATTTTTTTCTTTCTTTTTGTGTAGATATAAGAGTTTAAGCATCTAAAGGTGCAGAGATGAGATATTGCTCCATATGTCATTTAAGTCAAGCATCCCGTACTTGAAATGACACCGTAAGGGCATAATGCTGAATGGGATTTTGAGAAGTTGTCTAGTCTGTGAGCTTACCCTAAGGCAGGATTAAGGGTATTATCCATGAGAGTTTGGATAAATACCTATTTTTCAGTACTTCCAGTGAAGAATAAGATGTTGAGGTATCATAGAGTTCTTCCAAAATTGCAGCCCATTGCTCAACAGCAGTCAAAAAGGCTGAATGTTAGGCATCAGTGGGAAAGGAATGTGAGCAAAACAGGAAACGTGATTTATGTCACTGTATAAATCCATGGTTTATCCACTCTAGAATATTGCAATTCTGTTTCCCCAGTCTCAGAAAACTATAACAGAACTAGGAAAGTTAGAGGAAAGGGTCACAACAGTGATCAAAGCTAAGGAGTGTTTTCTGTTTTGTTAAATACACATGAATTTTTCAGCCTAGAAGAGAGCGAGAGCTAAAAAACAGCAGGAGGTGTGGAGAAGGTGCATCAGTCTCTTTGACTCGGAAGAACGGGCCTCAGGTGAAGCTGGCAGGTGGCAAGGAAAACCCAAAAAGTGATTTCGGTCTCACGCACACACGTGCAGGTTAGCTGTGGGACTGCGGCCACCTTTACTGTGGGCTCTGGATGCTCATGGGGGCTCAGAAAGAGATCGAGCCAGTTCACAGGAGGAAAAATCCTTTATGCACTACTAAATCATTGCCTCAAGCTCAGAAAACCTCTGGACTTGACTTCCGGAAAGGTGCCACTGTCTTCTTGCCCTGTTCTTGTGCTCTTCCCTTGGTGTCTGCAATAGGCTACTGTCAGATGGAGGATGCTGGGCTGGAAGCATCTTTGCTGTGACTTACAATGGTCATTCTTGCATCCTTACTGCTTTTATCATTAGGAAGCTTTTCTGAACTAACTTGGTTATTTTGCGCTGGCATTTTGGCCTGCTGTTTGTTCTGGCTGGTATGTACGCAGAGAACCAGTTGTCCCTTCTTTGAAACTTTCACCTATAGTTTTAGGTAATTATGCCCCATCTCATCAGCTCCTTCTTAGGCTCCACTTGTTCAGTCTGTGCCCCAAAATAATATTTGTAGACTTCTTTTCTCAGTGCTCTCCCTGAGCTCTTCCTAACTACCTTTGCAGTCCATATGTTTTCAAAATGCGGTATCAAAAACTTGATACAATATTCTGAGATGTTATTAGAAAAATTTCTTCATGTATTCTGTAAAGCTATTTATATGCTTGTGTAAAAGTTACCTTCATGGCATGTCACTGTCAGTCATATTCAGCTGGGTCCTTTTGCTCAGAAGTGCTTTAGATGCTTGTTCCCCATCCTCTCTGCATGGTAAACTGCCACAGCGTTGCAGTGTAGCACCTTACCTGTGCAAAGCAATCCTGCTTTTTTTTTTTTGACTGTTTTTCTTTGGGTAAGGTTTTTTGGTTTGGGTTTTTTTTTTTTTGCTTTGGGGAGGGAGAGTTGCGTTTTTGTTTCAGTTTGGGGGGATTTTTTTGTTTTGGTCAGAACCGGATTTGCCACATCCATCGACTTTCCTCCTTTTCTTGTCCTCCCGATGTACTTGCATCCCCTCCTGTCTCTGCATCGTCTAGAGCTTTAGTACGTTAATCAGAGTCTAAAAATACACCTCGCATGTTTGTGCCGCACACCCCGACATATTTTTGTGAGCGGTGATTTTATTTGGTTGTCGTTTGGAGCCCTCTGTAACTGCTCACAGCAGTATGCCCTCTGGGAATAGAAATCTCTTTGGTGACAATAAAAATTAATCTAACGAAGTTTCTCAACACAACAGAATTGATCATGATTTAAAACAGTTTCAAACAGATAAAAAACACACATTTGCCCTGATGCCAAATTAGTGCTGGGGACTTTAGCAGTGATGCTAAAGGAAGGGAAGACTTCCCATCTCCGGCCCCGAGTAAGAAATATGTTCAAGGCACTCAAGCTTAAGCGCAGGCATATTTGTCAGTTTTGTGATATAAACTATCCAGGGGCAAAAGGAGAAGTATCTGCGAAGCAGGTTAAGTGCCGTCCCAGGTAGTGCCCGGTGGTGGCGCGGGTTACTATAACACGCCTGTTTGTTCTCACAAGCCGGTGCTTCATCGCTGCTGCGCGAGCGACCGCTGAGTGGGGCCCGTAACCTCCCGATTTCAAAGGAGCCATCGTTTCAGCGGTGCCGCTGCGGTTAATGCAAGAAAGGTGTCTCGCCATCAACTTTTCCGAGGTATTCGGCGAGGTTGGAAAGGGGTCGGCCCGAGCAGGAAGCCCTTGTCTGCGCTGTTAAGAAAATAGCGAGTAACAAAATGAAAGCATCAAAGAGCCAACAGGATGCGGTCCCCTGAGTCCTCCCTGGCATGCGAGTCCCTCTTGAAAGTTAGCATTGAGTGACGGGTGACCTTAAAACTCACTTCATTCAAACAGCCTGAGCTCAAGTTTAAAGTTCAAGGCATTTTGTTTTTTCACCTGTTTCCTACAGTTTTAAGAAACTTCTGAAGAATTAATGTGTAACTATATCTGGTCACTGAGCCAACACTGAGAATTTTTCTCAAGGGAAAATAATGTTACTGTATAGAGAGAGGGAGAGAAATGGATACTTTCTGAGCCGCAAGAAAATGTTTCCACAAAATAAAACCCAAAACCACTGTTACTGCAATCATAAACATCCCTGGGGCCGGCATAATACACGTACTATTTCGTATTTCATTTTTAAAAGAAGCCGGTAGGATCCAATAATTGTCTGAATCACAGTTTGGGGGGGGGGGGTTGTTTTTGTTTTTTTAAGAAAAGGCTGTTTATTGTCGACGCTGCTGCTGTTGGGGAAACGAGGCAGTGGCCTGGCTTTGGGCACGACCTGGGAACAAAGAGCCTCATCGGGACAGTTTAGTTTAATCCGCAATTATGCGTTGACGAAGGCAGCGTTTAGCAGTTGGTCTCCTGGCCATCGCTTTCTCGCAGTATTTGAATCATTGGATAGCAAGGAAAAAAATTAAAAAAAATAAAGCGCCACGCAGAAACGCTGTCGTTAGACGAGGGCGGCCGCGAAGGCAGCGGTTAAACCTTGTGGCTGCTCATCCCCGACACCGGCCTGGGCTGCTGCCCGGCGTCGTTCGCAGCCGGAGCGTACTTTAACCCAGCAGCCCCTTCTCGCTCCCTGATCCTAAAGTAGTTGTTGTGTTTTCTCGTCTTAAACCTTGCGTAACCAAGTGACTAGCAAGAGCTTCCACCAGCGGGTTGGACAGGTCATTTTTCATAGTTAAAAAAAAATAGTTTGAAGAGACGACATACCGATTTCACTCGCGTTTCCCCACGTCATTAAATTTTAATGATCATGGTATGAATATTTCATGAAAGTACCTTTTCAGTGGGTTTGTTTTGTCCTGGCAGCTAATACACAATATAGAGTCTGATGATCTTTATTTTTTTTCCTTCCCCCCTGTAAGGCAGTTTAGTATAGGTATGAGGTGTCACAGTGGATTAAATGAGAGAAAGCAACTTCTGGGTGTCGTTGTTGATTACTCAGTCAAGGGATGCCGTGCTGTCAGGAGCTGTTTGCAGCTGCACAGGGAAAGCCTTTGAAATGAAGACCTGAAAATTAAATTCTGCTCTTTACTGTCCTGCCACAAGGTGGCTGAAAATGGTTTTAAAGCATGCAGTATGTGAATGCTACAAATTATGCTAATATGTATAACCGGTTTTCTAGAGTGCAATATGCAACACACAGAAGATTGGCTTTATTACATAGAAAATTGTATAAATTGTGTTTATAGGCCCGTACATTCAGAAAATGTTTTTTATCAAATTTATTTCAGTCACTTCTCAGCTGAGGCTGTAGTGTCCGTGGGTTTGGTTTTGTTTTTTAACAAAACAAAAAGTCCGTGTATTCAGTTTATCCTGGGTGAATGATAAGAGCGGCTGTAGAAGGAAGTTACCGTGCAGTTATAAGGGGAAGTTTAACAGCTAGTCTTTTTTTTTAAATCACAACTTTTGAAGTACTGCAAATCGCAGGCTTGTAAGACACTGTTTATGCTTAAACAGTGTTTGAAACATCAGATTCCTACTTGATTTCCAGTTATACTGCTTGGTGAATTCATTTACTTAAATGTTAAAACAAAAACACCTATCCAAATCTTGGTTAGCATTTTTTTTTTTTTTAACTGTGCAGGATCTGTGGTTGTGTGACCTATGTATTTCTTTAAATCGGTATTAATCAAATGTTTCCAAATAGCCAGATACTGTGCAATAAGAACCGTGTACTTAATTTTTGGCAATTTCAGTAGTTGTAACACTTTTCCCTCAAAAATTTTCCAAAGCTTATCTTCAGATATACAGTAGGGATAAATCTTTTGTTTAATGGAAATGAAGCATATCTTTTCTTACAGATGCACCACTTGCTTTTGAGCTTTTTACGTGTGTTTTAGGTTTCCCTTTTTATTTTTTAACTTATTAACTCTGACAAGTAACCTCTTGGTTGTGAACAATTTAATTCACAATTCATTTTTCTGATTCAAAGTGAACACGAGTGCCCTAATCCCCTAATGGGAATTAATTGCATGTTTCAGTGCTTAACTCTGATCCTTTCTCAATCCCCACTGGGACAAGTTTCTTCCTGAAGGATCTGTGTTTGTTATTCAAACACAGTCTGAAAGGTAATGATTTTTCTTATAAAAGGGAGTCAGACCAACTGAATATTAATGTTCTTTTCATTGTGAGGGAATGAGCTGCATCCAAAAAACTCATTTATGTCACAAAGGATAAATTATGCTGAAGTATATCTAATAAAATAGAGAAAAACATCAGTGTGGTCTTTTTCCTTAAGTGAAAGCTGTTTGCCAGTAAATAAAGGCATACACCATTTCTGCTTGGAAAACTGTTTTATGCTGCAGAGGCAAGTTGTTCATTTCACCAAGGGGGAAATCCTGATCAGTAATGTACCCTTTTGGATAGTCTAGCTGATCTAAGAGTTTACTAAAATAAGAGCAATTAGCAGAGAACTTGTTAATTTTCTACTTCCACTCTGTTTTTAAGGCTTTCTCAAACTCTCCGAATGCCATTTAATAACCCTCTCTCCGAAGGCAGTTGCACGTGCTCCTCCGATGCTCAGTGGCTGGCAATTAGCTGCCAAACTGCTGCATGGGGTGAAACTGAGACGGTCTCTGAACAGCTTAGGGATGGGCGGCAACCTCGGGAAAACCATCAAGCAATGCAAAACTGCTTTCGTTACACAGAAACCATGGGGGATGAGCAGGGGGTAGCGTGAAAAATAACCGAGGAACGAGGAAGGTACTTTTTTTTTTTTTCTTCCCGTCTTTTAGTAAAGCAACCCTTTTCTGCCATATAAACCCATATTGAGTGTTTTGTGCTCACAATTAAAACACAATTGTCCGTGGTCCGTTTGCTTCCAAGAGGTGGCTCACGCGTGTGTAAAGAGGCTACTCTGGGCCCAAGTGGTTTAGCGGAACGTGACTTTCAGGTGTTTGACGACGACCTGAAGAGCTGTATTTTACTGGGCATTGGCTGCCAACACACACAGTTTCGATTTTGTTAACACTGAAATACAGGATCCCCCTCCTCCCTGAGATAAATGGAAGTCATATTTGTCCCGTCCCGCTGGCTCAGACAAGAAGGGTGAGCGTGCTCCCAAAGACCCTGTCGTCTGGCCTTTTCGGCTCTGTAAATTAGGTTTGTCAGCTAAGAGTTATTAAAAGCAGGGAAGAGAACTGTTTTTTTCCCCTGAATAAGTAGGACAAATGTGTCCTTGTGCTTGTGATGGCAGCTTTCAAATAGCACAGACTTGGTTTGGATGCGAGTCCTGTTGGCCGCCCCCACCTCTTCCCCCCAGGCCCACACGAAGCTGATATTTGGCTTTACTTCTCAGCAGCCGCGAGTCAGCCCCGGGGACCTCCAACCCCTCGGCCTCTTCCATCGACCGACTCAACTTCGGGCTAAGCGTCCTAGCCTACCTCATTTTGCAGCACAGCGTTTGTTTTTTAAGGTCTGGTGCAAAGCCTTTTCATTCCTCTTAATGACAGTTCCTCTGTCTTGGTGATGTCCCAGTTTATACCTAGTTAGCTTGCTGCAGCTACAAGCATCATGTTTCTTGCTTTTTTTTTTTCTCCTCTCTTTTTTTTTTTAAACATTGTGACCAAGCTGTACTGTTATATGAAAAAATATTCACATTCAAGTGCTGCTATCGTGCATCATAATGTGACTGGAAGTTTGAATGCTTTAATCTGCTTTTGAAGGATTAATGCTACTGTGCTTTATTATACCATGAAGCAACTAGACGCTCAAACTTCCAAACTGAAATCAAGCTCTTTCTGTTATTGATTAAAATGTGGTTTCTCAAACATTGAATACTGCTACGGCGATAGGAGACCATGAGCAGAAGAGGGAGGTAACTAGGGCCTTGTCCCAAATTGTGTTGGACAGCAGCCACAAGGCTGCAACACTGGGTGCTCCCGGGCTGGTGCTTGACCAAATACATCAGGTCAGACTGTAAAAAAAAAAAAAAAAAAAAAAAAAACTCCAAAGGAAGAAAATAAAAAATAAAATACCTCCGTGGCTCCACTCCTGCAAATTGCAATAACTAGACTTGGTAGGGCTAGTCAAACCATAAATGCAGTAGACCAACATAGTAAATTTTCTGCTTAACTAAACTGAACTATGATTTTTTTTTTAATTTGTTTTTTTCCATAGCGGATGTGCTAATTGGAGCTTGTTTCCATCACTGGGACAGCTCCCTGGATTGCTTCTGGTTTGTCACTAAGCACGATGCCACGCTAACTGCAGCAGGGCTCCTATAATCATGAGAAAGAGAAACTCAAGAAAAGCTCTAGTTTTAATCAAGCTCAGAGATGCACTGGCTAATGCAGATGCTGTAGAGAAACAATGGGATATAATTTGATTACAGCAAAGAATTACAGGAATGACTTTCCCCTGATGTCTCCTTACAGCTTTTTAAGCAATAGTTTTAAAAGATACTCAAATTTAGTATGATTTTTAAACAAGGTGTAGAACTGTGAGACTACCTTTGCACATGCCCTTCCAGTTCTGCATGTAGGGGATGGGTTTGTGCGCACGTGAGCCTTTCTCCAGTCCGCGGTGAACTGTCGGCTCAGCACATTAGCCAGCACAGTCGCCTGTAACGTGTGCCTTTTTGCCTCTCTGCCCCCTTGCAGGTGCGATGGCTCGTGTCTTCGTGTACGGCACGCTTAAGCAGGGCCAGCCCAACTACCGGCACATGCTCAACACGGCCAAGGGCGTCGCGAAATTCCAAGGACGGGGCCGCACCGTGGAGAAGTACCCGCTGGTGATCGCTGGAAAATACAACATTCCTTACATGCTGAACATCCCGGGCACGGGACACCACGTGGCCGGAGAGATTTATTCTGTCGACGACCAGATGCTGCAGTTCCTCGATGAATTCGAAGGCTGCCCAGACATGTATCAGCGCACCCCCATGAGCATCGAGGTGGTGGAGTGGGAAGGGAAGAGCAGCGCGCCTGGTGAGAGGCCGGCCGCGTGCCGCGTCATGGAGTGCTTCGTGTACAGCACAACCACCTACCAGCCCGAGTGGGTGCATCTCCCCTACTATGACAATTACGATTCCTCGGGGAAACATGGCCTTTCCTACGTGCTACGGGAGAGTCGGGATTAGATGCGGGAGAGCACGCGGCAAGGAGAAGACGGAGCACCAAGCACATGTCCATCGGCAGCCCCTCCGGGAAATCCGTAATGCCTTTTGGTTAAAACGCACGCTCTTTTGTAACCTTCTGAACACAAAAGTATCGAGTCTAACGTTAAGGTATCCTAGCCCTAGCAACTGGAACTCACCCCAAACTTGTAAAAATGCTGCTAGCCCACTAACCTCATGTGAGTAACTGGTTTTGCTTGACAAGTAGAATAACTGGATCTGTGCACACCAGTTTTGGGGGTTAGGTTTTTTCCTCCACTCCCCTCCCCTTGCCTCAGTAAATGACTGAGGTAAATGAAAGGCAGTTGAACTGGCTGATTTTTGACCTGAATTGGTAAATTTTTGTGCGTGTTCTCCAAGGTGGGTGGAACAATAATACTATTGCACTAATAGCTAAAACTGATTAAAAATCACGTCTGAAAACAAAGTAAAACAGACCTCACATTTAATATTGACTTGTTATAGTGTTTATTAGGTTACTGAATGTAAACAGGGGCAAGCAAATGTCTCTTGAGGAGAAATGACTGCATAGATATTATGCGCTTCACGAAAAATCTGAAATCACTGTAGAAATAGTGGAGAGAAAAGACTCTTCTTTCTTACTCTATGTTGCAACATTATTCTGAAGAGATGACTATTTTTAAAACATTTTTAGTTTTCTAAGGTGCTTTGAAGAAATATTCATAATATAAGAGAATTACATTTAAAATCATATTTTTAATTTAGCATCGTAGCACTCTAGCTACCTTTACAGTTCACTGAGTAACTGTGGGACTTGGGGAACAAAAAAAAAAAAAGAAAAAGAAAAAAAAAAGAAAAAAAAAGAAAAAGCAGACCTGATTTTAGCTGCCTACTGCACTGCACCAGATGCAGCTGTTGTGAGCGCTTATTATCAAGGTGACTTTTAGCCAAGCACTTTAGTGCAGAACTTGCAACCATATGCAAACTAAATTTCCTATGGGGGGGGGGAGATTTTTATATACTTAATACAGGTCCTCTGGATAATTTTTATAAAGATTATTGCAATATTTAAAGCAAACAAAAAAAAAACTACAGAAAGAAGACTCTTCCCTTGGACCCCCACCACCCCTGCTTGTCTCTGCACTATCTATCTGGGAAAATCATGGTTTTCTTCTGCTACCCTACTATGCCTTATATTTTCCATCAACTGCATGTTTGGTACATATGTATCATACAATATACAAAGCTGCCGAGGGGGCAAGGATATGGAATGTGCTCCATGGAGTGAGCTAAAGTACAATTAAAGGTGCTAAGGATACGGTTAAAACCAATGATGTCCTCCTGCTTCCTCAGCAGTAGCTCTGTGATGCCCAGGGGAGATCAGCGCAGTGATTGAGGGTAGGGTGGCAACCTCAACTTGCTCGTAACAGGCACTACTGCATCTCACTTAGGGGAAAAAAGACAGAAGGCTGATTTTTCTGTGGTAAGCCAATTAAACAATTAAAAAAAATAATAAGGTAAAAAAATATGAGCGAAGTATCCTACTTTTAAAGTTTTAGGGCAAGCTGCAGAATCTGAAATGTGTTCCTTTTAAAAGTTGCAAGAGGGCATTAAGGAAATTCATGGTAATGTCTGCAGGGTCTCTGCCTCAGTTTCTCTAACTGCAAAAGCATTAATTTTCCTGGCAGTCAGGTACTACCAAAACACTCTACTTATTCATTTTGATGGTTTTTGTAAGCTAATTAACACAGTAGATGCCCGTACAACATTACTCCCCTCCTTGGCCACGTGATTTAATCATTGACGTCGCTAATAACATGGAATAATAACAACTGTTTCAAACACAAGGAACCTCTCTGGTTGAAAACGAGTCACCACCCCTGCCATGGCTTCTCCCCACTGCCACCCTTCACCTTCTGGTGAAGGGTCCTGGTGTCTCTGGCTGGAGAGAGGTTGTTTTTTTTTCCAGGAATTAGTGTGACCCTGCAGATCCCAGGTGAGAAAATGCTAGCAAGCCCCCCTCCTCCCTGAGGTAGCAGTACAGGCAAAGCAGGAAGGCTGACTTGCTACAGAATTAGGCAGCCAGGTTTAGCAGGACATGCCACAACATCCCGTGGCAACAAGCTCCTCAGAGGAAAAAAGAAAAGAAAAAAAAAAAAAGCGCCATTTATCTGTTCTAACCACATCCTCAGCTAATAAGGGCTCAGAGGATCCAGGGAAAGGTATCTACCTATCTAAAATAACAACCGTCCCTGGGAACCTCTGCCAGGAGCCTAAAGCTGGAGAGCCAAGCCCAGCTAGGAAGAATTTAATGTGGAATATGGTTACTTTCCAGGTAGTATCTACCAATTTTCTATTCATTAGGTCAAAGGGAGTGTTAAGAGTCTGGATAAAGAAATTGGACATTGGCATATGGCAAACAATGACTGTCTGTGGGATGATTCTGGGCGGATTTAGATTTTTTTTAATCGTGGTTCAAAGTGACCAACATCACTAGCCAGCCTGGTGCTGTAGTACCCTGCACAAGGGTATAAGAGAGACATGATGGGTCTTTCATCTTTGTAGGAACCAAAACTAACTGAAATAAAAAGTTATGGAAATATAAAAGGTTAAAGAAATAGAAAAAAATATATATATATATACACATCTATATAGTTTTACAGCCTAAGAATGGACTGGCAACTCATCTTTTATGTGGGTGTGTGCTAGCAATATTTTGGGGCGGTTAAGGGGATTCAAGGACTGCGCAAGCTACTTAAGGAAGAGCTTGCATCTAGTAATCAAGGGAAAGAAAATTACTAAGCAGCAATTTAAATCCAGCCCATACAAAGGTTTTAAAACATTACAATAAATCCAACGAGCATTCAAGCCCTTGGCAGTAATTGTTCAGTGCTTACACAGAGCAAAGGAAAACTGCTCAGTTCATGCAGTGGTTAATTTTTCACTCTTACTGTCCGTTCTGTACAACTTGGCTGGTGTCTCAAACCAGTGATATTACCATGGATGAAGATCAATCATATTTGGGGCTTGGTTGTGTTTTCTTTTTTAAAAAGAGGCTTTTCCTGTTTTAAAGCAGAAATAATAGTATTTTTATTGATTTTATTTGCTCTGGAAAAATCACAGGAGAATTACAAAGGTTATGTACAAGTATTTCTAAAGTAAAAATCTGGGATCTGTTGCCAAGGTTTAACATCTGTGTTTGCTGTCTTAACCACTGACACAATAAATATGACCGTATAAAATCTTGTGCTCAGGACTGTCCATCTTCTGTGTTGTATTGCCTTAATTTTACACTATGGCTGGAAATAAAGGTTTAGCTCATTCAGCAGTGTGAAGGCAACATTTCATTCCAGTTCCACCAGCAGATCTCCTTCTCCAACAGTATCACCAACTTTGCAGTGCACAGCTTTTACCTATGGCACAGTAATAGAAATAATTTCAAACCATCTTCAATAGCATAAATACACGTTTTGGCTGATGTTGCATATCTATGGTATCATGTCTGCATGTACAAGGCACACACAGGATAAATGACCGCTATACAACACTGCAAGGGGCCTGCAGTGGTGGCAGCCTGCCCCCTGCTCAGGGCAGCCGAGTTTGGGGCATCCCCAAGGATGGAGATGCCACAGCTGGCTCCAGAGTGGAGCAAATCATGCCCAGCTCCACCAAGGTGTATAGGCAACTACCACTTGCTGGTTTTCCCCATGATTTTGGTGCTTGAAGGTCTGAACATCAGATTTGAGGCAGTGCTTTTAAAAGTTAAAAAGCACCTTTCTTCTACCTGTTTGCCCTGTCGCTCACTTACTACTAAAATCTTAAATCTTTTAGAGGGCAGTCTGAGTACTGAACATTCACACTTGTACTTTTCAAAGAAATGGCCAATGAAAATCCCAGTATTTCTTGCATGTTAAATATATATTTTACATTTTAAATATACTGTATGTTTTAAATATAGCTGAATTTTGGCATTGCAGCAGGAAAGCTGGGTTTCCCTCAATCCCCATACAGCTGAAATTAAAGGATCCGAATTCAGATTTGAATCAGTGTCATTGACAATACAGAAATAAGGTGACAGTTTCTGCACATGGCAGCCATAATACCTTAACTAACTCTCTCACAGAGTGACATGAAGAAGAATAATTTGGAACATCATGGGCCATAGTTCTTCCTAATGAATACTTAGTAAAACAAAACAGTGATGAGATTGGCAAAGGGCTATAACTGACAAATAAATAAACACAACTGCATCTGTAGATGAATTCTATACTCACAGAAAGCCTCCTGAATTTTAAAAACAAATACTTGCCCCACATTTCCTCTATAAAAGGCTGTAATATGTAAAGAAGTCCTTTTTAGCATATGAAGCTCCAGAAAATAATAGCCGAAACTCTGCATTAGAGTTTGCTTGCAGTGCAACCCAAAGCTCATATAAACATACCCAAAAAGTTAAAACCATGTTCAGCAGTTACCTCAGTTTAGGCATCCAAATGTCAACTTAGGCTCCTAAGGGCAATCTGCAGCCAACCCTAACTACCAGGCTACTAAGGCTACACTATTGCCCATCCCTGAGCTAGATGATAGGCTAAAGCCACATGAGCAGTAAGCATAACTGGCTCTGTGGCACAGACATATTCACAGTGTTGTCAAGAAAATGAAGCTGAATACACTGGCAAAAACACAAGTTTGAAGTACAAAAAAAAAAAGAGCTTTATTTCTAAGTCAGTGTCTTTGCAGCCCACCAGATTCCTAACTCTCAAGCTTTTGAGATGAAAGCAGTGTGAAAAACACTCCTTTCCTTTCTTTTTATACAAAGCCACAGTTTAGCAAACATTGTACCTCACCAGTGTTTTAAACTCCCCAGTGATTTTTGAAATGTACTGGCAGCCAGTGTGGCCAGCTCCTCTTTCTGACCCATGTCCAGCTGTCCCCTAAGAGCAAGGAGGCAGTCAAGTTGCTCTCCATCTTTCACTCATTTTTAAACCATCTGCAACTGGAGTAAATTCAAAGCAGATAAAAACAAGGCACTTCTTCTCTCACAATTACAAATAGGAAGATGGGGTTTGATGCAGAAAAGGAATTCAGAGGGGAGATGAAAATGGAACGTCTTCCAGCTGAAGACAAATGACCCGAGTTACAAAACATAGCTTCAAAGCATAAAATCATGGACCAGCAGCCAGTGCCAAACATCCCATCCCTCTGAAGGAGTCAGGTTATATTAGCACTGGGAGCCATAACTTTGTAATGCAGAAAGGGATGACTTCTGCTTATCAGTGGATTAATTTCTACCCACCCCAAAACTATTTTGCTTTTTTAAATTCTTAAATTTCTAAAAAGTCACATCTGCTTATTATCAAACTGGAGACATCGTAAGGCACACATCAGGCCCTCTGACAGGCCTGTGCACCATTCAAAAACTGCTTTGAAGGATTAATAGAAGCACCATCTAAGGCAAATGTGTTTTTTTATGTGGCATCTCTATGAAAGGAGCGGGAGATATTTATCATTTGGAAAGAGCAAGCAGGATTCAAAGGAACAGGCTCATGAGCTGCAGTACACCTTGGTGGGAAAGGGAAGGTTAAGGTATAAGAAAAGGGGGGGGGGGGCACTGGCATTTTAATTACAAATACTGGCTAGTTAAAAACAGTGAATGCATAGAGCAGCAATAAGGAGGTTAGGAAAAAAAAACAAGCAAAGACAAAAATAAACAAATGCTAGCAAATATTAATCAAGTGAGAAAATAAATTATAAAGGAATTAATGCATGGAGGAAAATAATAAAGTGTCAATGTTACAGCAACAGGAGAAGGTATGATGTTCTTTCTCTCTCTGAGATATTGTTTTTCCTCAAGACCCAGTTTTGCACTAGATGCACTGGAAGAGGCAAGCCCTGAGTCCCAGCCTCAATGACGATTTCAGTACTGTGACAAATAATCCTTTCTTGTAAACACACAAACAGTCCTTGGCATAGAGACCGATCTTCAGATCTCAGCAAATCTTGCCAAGGACTAACCTAGTCCTAGCGAGTTTGGCTCCTTGCTGCCTCCCTCCGGGCTAATGAATCTCACACTGTTTTTTAGCAAAATGGTGCTTCAGTGAGAGCAGAGTGTTCGGTCCCCAGCCAGACACACTAGGAAAAGCAAGAGAGAGAGGAGAATATATAATCCGTATCTTTGGCAATGACCCCAACTGATGACTCCTCAACAGGGACTCTGCTCTTCCTTTGAAGAGGAGGAGCTGGGTCCCTATTTGAGGCGATGGTTCAAGGCTGTGAATTATAATCTGGCACAGGAAAGCCCTGAGGCCCTGACTTGGGGGCTGACAGTCCCCCAAACAGATGGGATTTAAGGCATGCCCTTGTCAGAAGCGTAACCACTTCCCTGCTCAGTGCTGGTTACAGTGCACCCTGCACCGCAGGAGGACAGCACCCAGCCCAGGGGATGCAATGCTGATCCCTTGCAGCAAGCTCTCACAGTGCAGTCTTGCAAAGCTTAATGCATTTGCAGAGCTAGGCTTCTTCGTATTTAACATTCACAATATTCAAAAAATTGCTCTTCTCATCTTCCTGCAGAAACACTTTCTATGCCTTGCTCTGAGTGTTTTTATAATGGCAAATTATCTGCCAGTAATGAATTAACTGGCATAGAGATCTCTCTTCTTCAGTTGCTCTCTGAAAATATGGAGTTTGGAGAAATGGGCTGCAATGTCTTCAGGCTTTCAATTCAACTTGGCATTGTAGCATCACAGAAAACAAATCATTTCAGAGAAAAAGAGTTACAAAAATTTCTGAAGCCAGTAAAACTATTTCCCGCTGTGCTATCTAAGACTTGGAACTACTTAACAGCATTCACAGCAGATGTAAAAGTTAAAAATTAAAGGCACCTCACTTTGGAAGACTTATAAAAATCACACTTAATTCCTTAACAACCAGAATCTTCCTTTTTTCCTTTTTAAATTCTATCCCATTTGACAAGTTGCATATGGTTTTAAGTGACCCAAGGTAGCTTACCTTGCCTGTTTTAGCAGCAGGCATACTGTTCTGCATTTTCATTGCTTCAATTACACAAATCTCTTGACCTTCTGAAACCTGATAAAATTAAAGCAGTACAAAATGAGGACAGAGGATTTAAAATGTGTTAAGTGTATATGATTTTTTTCTGTAGAATAAAGGGATTATTTCATTAAATACTATAAACAGACTTTTATGGCACATGTAAAGTAAGCCAGCTACAGACAATCACGGCACAAATCTCAGCATCATAGTTGCCTTTGACAAACTGAAGGTAAAATAGGGAAAAGGAATCACCTACTTAAAAATATCCCCCCAACCACACCTGAGAAGTTCCTCTCCCCTCCTATCCCATCTACTCAGCTCCAGCTTTCACGGTTCACATTTCACATCCATCACAGTACAACATCAAAATTTAATTTGTGCTGTTTTGGCTGCGGAGCCTTTGCTTTGCTTCCCTGGCGCAGATCCCACGGATACTAAGCCTGATGCAGAGGCCAAAAGTTTCTTGGCATGAGTGCCGGGGAGCACGGCTAGAGGCTCTGACGATACCCCCCAGATCGGCGTGGAGCAGCAAGTCACACCTTCGCGCATGGCAGTAGCTGACGCCTTCAGACTGCCCGAACGGCACATGCCTGCGAGGAAACACGGAGTTTTATGCACGGGGCAGGGATCACGGAGGCAAAACGATCATTTTCACCACAACTGATGGCTCTTAAAGGGTAACACTCAAGGTTCGTCTTTCTGCTTGCTTGCACTCTGCTAATGGGCCTGTGAGAGCCCAAGGTGGCGAGCAACCGGCTGCGCTGCTCCGCTGGGCTCGCTGCGGTGCTCCCCAGCGCCTTCAAGCACGCTGCACCAAGCAAATGGCCACCTGAGGCTTTGTGGTGTGGCTGAGTGGTTTGCCTACCTACGCGGGGCAAAAAAACACTTGATTTGCCTATATACGAGGGAGAAAAAGCACTTGATTCAGAATTCACCCCTCTTGCAACCCAGTGATCGCCCAGGCATGCCATGAAGATGATGTACAGTGTAGATGGAGGGTGCTGGCCCTACGCGCCAATATTCAGGACTTGCATAAACACACTTCTCTGAGACATCTGGCTCTGTGTCCACTGCAATACTTTTCATACGGCCGTTTTGCTGACATGAAAGTCTGCCTTTCTTTTAGTGTCCAAGTAAATTATGGGAAGAGATCTGGTCTATGCATTGTTATACACGCTGCTTCTCTCAGAACATATTTGCCAATAAATATATTTTTTTCCCAAAATACATGTAAAATGAATAATACATAGTTGAGGACAAGAGCAGACAAGTTTGGAGAAATATACTGTCTAACAGACAGGTGTTAAGGCTGAGATCAAATGCACATTGTATGAAGCATATCCTGAAAACTTAAATAAAGCTTTTTTTCTAAAGTGAACACTAGAGGTAAGCACTTCCTAGCACCAGCACTCCTACTGGCTAATGTTAAGTGTATGTTTTACGCAATGACTGAAAAGCATCGATGCCCACCTGGATTCTGAGCAAGACAAAAAAAAAAAAAAATTTTTTTTAAAGATGCTTACGTGCTATTTCTCCAACAGATTGCCAGCAGCAATGTGATGGGCTTTTGGGGGGACCTAAGAGCTGGTGTTTGCTATGGGAATATAGTGTGATAACCTGATACAGAAGAATAACCAACACCCAACATTTCAATGGCAGAAATTCCATCGTGAGCTTCAGGTGACCATTTAAGTCATTAGCAGTGTCAGACTCAGTGAATAGTGTCAAAGACTTGCTCTTTGTGCCCAGCTATTTCCCTTCTGTCCCACTTCCACCTGCCTTTTGTCCCTGCCCTTCCACACCTGCTGCTCCCTCTGAAGCCTTTTTCCAGCAGCTCTTTCTTTTCTTCCTGCTTTTCCTCTTCTTCTTCGCCTCTCACTGCTCAGCTTTTCTTCCATCTGCTCTGAGCTTTCCAGATACTTCTGAGGTCAAGAGGGAGCTATGAATTTCTACTTCCCTTTAAAAAAAAGGCAAGCATGGTTTTTTTGTTTGCATGGGACATTTCAGAAACAAATTCGCCATCCTATGGTTAAACTCAGTGATCAGCATGACAAGACCATGGGCCTCTAAAGGCTGCTGAAAACTGAGACACTATGGAGTGCGGACCTGAATTTAGTGGCCTAATTTCAAGAGCACAAGAAACTCTTCTGTTGAGCCCCAGCGTGATTCAGTTTGCCAAAATCTCAAATGGCTTAATTAGGTGGATGCTATGCAAATTCATCAGTTAACAGTGATCTAAAGGAGTTTTGAAAATATATCTACTGTATAAGTGCTAAGCAGAATTGTCTCTTGTACATCTCAAGTATGGCAGTAAAATGCCACTGCGTATTAGTGGCTGTGGCATGGAAACATCCACAAATTTGAATTTCTCCACTTCCCACCTTTCTCGGAAAGAATACTTTCATGTTTCTAATAATACTTGCAGGGTTGATGACAAAGGAATTGGTGTCTAGGAAGCAAAAAAATCCATGCAACCAATAAAATATATACACAAAGTAACCAGTGAACACCTTGTGGTCTTACTACTTTAGAGGGAAGCAGGCACTTGCAGGAAGTACCCCAAGTTAAAGAGCTGCATCAGCACTTCCAATAATGGGCAATTTGTTGAAAATCACTTTGGTGAAAGTGTCACTTAAGCACGAATTTTAATTACTGTTCTTATGTGAAACCTTTATAGCTCAACTTATTGTGTTGCAAAGCAACAAATCCTAAAATTAGGCACTTGTATCTCTCTTTTCTCTTGTTCAGTCTTTTGGGCATTGTCAGATTTCTTTCATTATATAATTGCACATATCCTTTTGCTTGTTAGTTCGCCTGCAAATGAAAAGCGTAGCACAATTTCTTGTTTTCTAACTCATTTAAGGATTTATCTGGACTATTTTTTAAAGCTGTATTTTCTTCATATGATTTATGTCTTCCTGTGGACGGTAAAACAATGCAAACCATCATCTTTACATTTCAATTTATAGAGAGGTCTCAGTGATGACCCAAATCTGTCAAAACAGGCAAATAAAAACAAACAAAAAATCTGATTGATTGGAGCCCAGCAAAATAAAGGTGTCCCTTTTGTTAAAAGAAATAAAACTCAGGTGATCTTTCTCACGGACTTATGCTACTGACAAATCCACCTTCACATTGCTTGGAATATGAAAGTAAATGAGCGATTTACTGTCAGACCTGCACTCTGTATTTTAATAGTTTATTTCTGCAAGGTTCAGTTCAAAGTATCTGTTCGGTTTTGTTCTCCACAGAGTGAAAAGAAAAAAAAAAGAGAAAAGAAAAAAAAACACATTGAAGAGGTGGGTACCTATGGTCCTGATGCTGCTAACAATTCAGACATGAATTTAGGAATAGTCAATAGCACCGTTTGAGGAACTTGGGAACTGCACGGTGTTTTTTATCTACTCCAGAGCAAAGACCACGCACAGGACAGGGTCTTCAGTGTTTTCCCGACCAAGCTGTTCGCGGCGAGGGGCGGAAGCAGACTTGGAAAAGCCTCAGTGCTGACCTGCTTCCCTTGCACCTCCAGGAGGAGCACAGCGAGGAACTGCCCGCCCAGAGAGGGCCCCGGAAAACGCCGAGCTCCCAGAAGACGGCTCGCCTCTGAGGGCCCTGCTCCCAAGGGATCTCAGCAAATACCGCACGCTTTTCCCCGGACTTTTGTGCATCACCTCACGGAGATTTACTGAGTGTGACAGGGCGTCCTGAGCGCCCAGCTTGCAAAAGGGTCCCGAGCCCTGCCAGTCCTTCCGATGAGCCCAGCGGGCGCTGACGGACCCCTCGGCCGCCCGCCTAATTGGGGTGAAGTTTGGGGGGCCGAGCGGCGCACCTTTCATGCGGCTCGCCGCCTCCTCGCCCCTGACATGGGGTCAGGGCGCGCGTTCGCGCCCCATTAGCGCCGCGGCGCTCGCTCGTTAAGCAGCGGCTCGCTCGAAGGGCAGCGCGGCCCGTTTGCTCGGCAGATTTTAGCGTGTGAGGGAGGCCTGCGTGTCACACAGTACCGCGCCGTGTTGAGGAGTTTCAGACGTCTCCAGCTGATGATTAATTGTGAGTGATGGGAAATAAAATCCAGTAAAGCCAGCTGCTTGCCATGGTCGGCAAAATTACTATAATGGATATAGGCTGCCAATTTTCCAGTTTTACTGGCAAGTCTTCCAAGTGTAATTAAGGGAAGTTATAAATGATATGGAAATCTATCAAGTCCCATTTATTTTCAGAGGACTCTTTCCCCTGAGACTTTTATCTTCAAGCTTATAGTTTGCTTTGTTGTGCTAATGATTTAAACCACTTCTTATTTCTGATTAAAGCCCCCAATATCCTTCATAAGAAGTTAGATCCACTTTATTCACAAAGATTTAAAGAAACAGAAACCGTTTAAAGTTGTGTTTGTTCGCCATGCTGAGCTCTCGCTTCCTCTGTGGAGGCGTAAGAGAGTGGCCTCCATCTTAGGCACCAGCTACCTTCTGGATTTGTGCTTCTCCGCAAATCTGAGGATTTCAAAAAGACTGCTGGGGGCAGGGAGTGAGGGAGGAGAGCAAAGGAAAAATAAAACGAAAAGCCCACTGTCAACAGCAAAAAACCCAAGGTCACCCCAAAAGTCAAAAGCCTCCAGAAAATAAAGGTTGTAGGCGCCGCCTGAGACACCAGACATTTAGCACAGGGTGGTGTTGCTCACTAATGTCGTTTGATTTGGAATAAAAGCATGAAAATGATGTGCAAAGGCCTAAAATTGGAGCCGTAAAGGATGACTGCACAGTATTCCATTTCTCAATTTCATCCTTCAGAGCCACAAAATGGGGGTGATACAGTTACTGGATGAGATTTACAGTAACAGCTGTGGTCTTCCCACACAAGGGAGGACCTTCTAATGGGCTAAGGTCTGTTTTGAACAGACGGGGAGTAGCAAAACAAGGTTCCCTATTAAGGGTGTGCAGCAATATTCCCGATAAAGAAAAGGAGGGAGTAGCCGTCAGATTGCTTTAAGAGGCCTAAATCTCCTTCTCTGTTGAAAAAACAGAGCCGGTTTAGAAAGTGCTAACTGTTAAATAAATGAAAGGCATGTAAATGTAAGGGTTTGGTTTTTTCTTAAGCTCCTCGCTGCAAACGGTAAGGAATGCATAGGAACCAGTGCCAGGGGCATATGGCTTTCTCCTGTGCTGAACATTCATACAAAAGACAGGTTCATCAGTCATTGGAGTATCTGGATAAAAAATTAGCTCCTGATGGATGGTATTTAGAGCTTACCTGCTGCTAGTACATTACCAGCGAAACACAGGTTTTGAAACCCACATGACATTAGAAACTGCAGACCATGAAATACCCCACGTGCAAGCACACTCCTAATGTACGCCAGGTTATACAAAATAAGAAATAAGCTATTTAAACCCTCTGCCTAAAATTGGGCCCGCTGCAAGGAACCCTGGGTCAGCCCTACACAGGCCAATTAATGCACAGCATCTGCTGTATAGAAGCCATGCATGATGCACTTCCGAATGATTTCAGCAATTAAAAGAAAACTGTTTCCTGCCTGTTCTGACAGCAACTGTTTCAATGCAAGAGTGAGCACCAAATCATTGTGTGCAGCTGAAAAAATTAAGCCTCTTTTTTTTTTTTTTAATCTTGTGAAAAGGGGGTGGGTGGGATGAAGATTTCTTATGGAATCGGATCGTTCTTTTGTTGTCCGACATTCTGTGTTTTTCTGCCAAATTAGACAGAAGGCTCCGAGGGTTTACGGGGCCCTCTGCAGTATCACCTTCTGGTGCACTGTGGCTCCCTAAAAAGATGGATCAATATCAACCCTGCTGATTTGCCTACAAAAGTGAAAATCCTTCAATTATATTTTTAAGACATTTATATTTAGAACACAGGTGCTCCAACACGTAACATTTTTAATGCTCTCAGATCTGAAGAAAAAAAAAAAATTACAGCCCTAAGCAAAAAAGCATCTTAGATTTAGTTAAAAATGAAGTGAGAGCTGGATTTTATTGGTGTCTCCTTTCTGAGCTTTAGGGAGACACCAGTAAACAGCCCTTGTTATTCCCATTATACTAAGACTTGTGTCCCCATCGATTCTTATAAACTGAGAAGGGACAATGCAAGACTGGCCTATGTGAAATCCAGGTAACCTGTCCTGAGGTTTCAGAAGTATTCTCTTGTAGGTTTCTGCAAAATAATTACAAGCATTCATCTTATTTATGCTATGCAAAATCACTGAACAGTGAATTAACTATGTATTTAACGCCTAAAGCCCTTATGAAAATACTGCTCACTCTTTTATTATTATTATTCTTTTTTAACTTAGTCCATACTGGTATCATTCCCTTCCTAGATTTTTTTCTCTATGACTTGTTGGCATTCTGGCAGGAAGTATCTAACAAGAAAACAAATCAGGAGGAACTGGATGAGCAGCAATTGAAATTCCTTGACATTGTCCATACTGTGCAAAATAATTAGTGCAGGTTTTCCCTTCCTTCCAAATTAAATTTGAAACCCGAGCTATAATGTTGCAAATATAATTAGCAGCAATTAACGGTACGTGACAAATCATTATTAAACTTTTTTTTGCCAGGGCCCTTTAAAGAATGAATTTGAAGATAACACATCCCAAATTTTGTGACGACTGACCTCCAAAGGTCAGTGAATGTCCCCCCTGACAGCAATAAGCACTGGTCACTGCTCCCACTTATCCAAAACACACTTTCCCGACTGCTTCTGAGATCCCAAAGCCTTTAGTGGAAATAATACACAGGCAGAGCACTTCTGTGGGTGATTCTTGCGCTAGTCAGCCCAAGACAAAGTTTAGTTTCCATTTCGGAAATCTTTATCAGTCAACTTTTTCAGAAATGGGTAAAAAGTTGCATATCATTTAAAAAGGCAAAACATACCAATAAAAAAAAAAAATCTATGATTTCTTTTCCAAGGCCATTAGCACATTTCCCCTAGGGAGAAGTTCTAATATTGACAGTTCATATCTCATCACAGGAATAGGATTTCATTGTTAATTATAGTCTGCTCGAACACAAATCTTAGACTGTATAATCACATAAAGATATAGAAGAAAAATCTATTCCAGTCAAGTGTAAGAATTATATAAATATGTTTTAAGCAATTATATTTAAGATTTTCTTAATCTAATCACAACAAATATTATTTGAAGCCTCACACCGAATGGTGAAATATCTGAATGCTTTTACTCTTGAAATTTCATAGCTTTGTCATGAAACTACGAAAATGGTTTCACCCTGTTTAGCAATAGTTTGGGGGGGTTTTTTCACAAAAAAATACAAAAAGAAAAAAACATAAAATCATAAAAATTACATGAGGTGCCTGACCACATTTGGTCAAGTTTACCAACTCGATTTACAGAAAATTGCAGTTAATATTTGCACTGGGATCACTGAAGGGGAGGGAGGAAAAGAGGTAGAGAAAACAGAAAAATACAACAACGAAAGAAAATAAATGTTCATGCACAGGAGAAAACCTTCATTGAAATTAAGCATATCTTGTTAAATCTAGTAATTAACACCACATTTGTCTATATAGAATGTAAGAGTATAACTTAGGCAAATCAGTTTCTACTGTTTTTTCCTGGTGGTATTTCTATGTTACAAATTCCCACCAGTATAATTACAGGTATAAAATAAGAAAGAGGAACTTTATTTAGATTTTGAAGTTTGAAGGGCAAATACGATTCAAGACAACAAGCAACCGGCTGACAGCAACAGGTAACTTTACAACTCCACCTTTTCTTTCACAAGAATGAACAATGTAGTGAGAAACCGAATCTGGGGAGCTGTCTTGTTTTGTGAGCATTTCAACAGCAGAGGTCAAGCGAGACATACCCTTTCCTACAGCAAGAACTTTCCTAGGTTTGTGAAATGGAAAATTGTGGAGAAGGATTTTTTTTACTATTTTTCTAAAGAGCAAGAAGAGAAACTTTGAAATAACGTGCATGTAACTTAACTGCAAGAGGATTTAAAAACATCTTCCTCGGTTAGTTTAGTCCAGTGGCTTTTAAAATGTTTGTGGCATTGCTGGCAGGGATGTGTTCAGTAAGTTATACAGCTCCTCAAGCAGTCTTCAAGATATCTTAATTTTGAAATTAGTGAGGCAATTAGCATATAAATTTAACAACATTGATGTCTTGGTAGAAAAACTCATCCCATGCAATATCAATAGACACGGATACACTAGTATCAGTTTGAAATTATAAGAAATTTTGATAAAAGAAGAGTCCATTTAGAAAGTGGTTTGAATGGTGATAACATCCACAACACGGGATAATCTTGCATCACTTGGAGGGAGAGAGGAAATTTAGAGACTGAGATCAACATAATTAACGGCCACCTTTTGGCTGCAGTGCTACAAAGATGCAGTAACGATTGGGCATTTACCTGCAGCTGCTTTCCTTTTACATATATATTTGGAGGACACACCAAAAAAAAAAATCACTAAACTGGTTTAGGCTACCAGCGTTGGCTTCTTGACCAATGCCTGGCTTAGCAATGCCACCTGTTCTGCCTAATGTAATTAGAAAAAGAAACACAACCCACAAAAACATACAGCTAAAATAAAAAATATTTGCATTTCAGACCGATACAAAACTGAAAGAGCAAGAACTGTAAACATAGGCAAAAATATAGCAAAAACTATAAACTATAGGGCAACCGGGACAGTCTGGATCTCTTTTTGTTGCAGTATACAAAGCCTAGCAAACTCAGAAGCTGTTGTGGGAGCACTTTGGACGGCTTTCTTTAATTGGGGTATGACAACTTTAGTCTACCTGTGACCCCGCGATTGCAGCGCATGGACCTTACATGCACAAAAATCAAGCCAGGAGATTCAAGAAGAAACCTCTGCAAGGAGCTGCCTGTTTTCTGCCCTCTGAGTAAGCAGAGAATTTGTGCAGCTCGAATAGTTTTCCCGGCGTTATGTTTCTGGTAGTTGTGGCGAGCCGAGACTGTGCACGGTGCCATCCCCACGCTCAGGCAGGAAAATACTCCGGAGACAGTGTGCGATGGGGGCTGCCTTGTGCTGACATTGTTGTCAGCAGAAACGCACCAAGTCCCTTGTCTGGACTTTTGAAGCCTGGTGGCTTCTCTTGCCCTTAGCACCACGGGGAACCAAACTGTGACTCTCCCCAACCAGAACTGCCTCATAATGCACACTTGTCACTAGCAATCTGCTTAAAAAATAAACATGCAGACAACCTACCCCCCCCAAATGGACGGGTATCTCCTATATAACTGTGTTATCATAAAGAACATAAGTTAAATTTAAACCTTCTCTCCCTAAATAATAGTAAGCTGCTTGCCACGCAGCCAGATTTCACATCATTTGGTGGTTATCTTGCTTTATGCTTCTGAGTGGCTTCGTTATATTTCCAGGAATAATTGAGTGGCAATTAATTACATTCTTCTAATTAGGTGAGAGAAAATAAAGAAAGTAGAAAGCAGCTAAAAAGCTAAAAAATTGGCAGCATGGCAAGTCCTACTTCTCTCTGAATGACAAACAGCACTTCCCCACTGTGGTACTAAAAATCTATGGATCGTCTTATAGAAAAAAGAAAACGAATCCCTTGCATATGCAGTATCTTTTGGCAAAAATGAATTGGAAACTGCTTCTCAGACCTGCTGGAGGATGCTCACACAATCTTCACCAGCCCAAAGCTTTTTTCGTGAATGGCAGCCAAAAGCGAACACTATACTTCAAGGAAAAACAATGATGCATCGAGTGAGGGAAACTAACTCGGGGATCAGCGTTGCCTTCTCACGTGGCTATGGACTCATGGCAAGGGACTAACAAACACCATATGCTTTACCTGGCCGAGCATGCTGTCCCGTATCTGAACTGCAGACAGTAAACACAAGTTTGCAAACGCAGCCGCTCGAGCGACAGCGATACGCTCCCTCGCTAGGAGTTTCTTCGCTATTGTAAAGTTCCCCCTGAAGGCCGGCCAAGGCACTGGAGCCCCCGGTGCTATTGACAGCTCTGAAAGGCTCTCCCCGTGCGGCAGCGCGGCGCAGGGACCACGCTGTGCGGCTGCCCAGAGCTATTTAGCATAGTTCACAGGTTAGGGAAAAACAGCCTCCGAGCAGCTCATAAGCAGGCTGCTTTACTCCTAACAGCAGTGGCACCCGACCGGGAGGAAGGACAAAACTACCTCGTTCGCTCTGATTTTTCGGCCGCGCTGCTGTCACACCCCGGGCAAATTTGAAGGGGTAAACACAGCCGCGAACCTAGAGCTCATTCAAGAGAACAGGAGTGACTTAAATGCCCATTTCTCAAGCTGACTGAAGACTTTGTCCAAGCAGTGTGACAAAAAGAGCTGTATTTATCAGGGAGTTACAGTCCCCTGCCATCACGCCTTGAAAAGCTGTAGTGAGTGAGCTGGGCTCTGACAGACAGCCGAGACGTGTACTCTGAATCACACCAGCCCACTGCATATTCAGTGCAGATAGCTGATGCTCCCCTCATCTCTTGCTGTCCTTTCTTTCTCTCTCTCTCTTTTTTTTTTTTTAACATTTTGACACTAGTCCTGGAAAGGAAGGATTTAAGTTAAACCCCTTTCAACAACGCAAATGTATTTTTGCAATTAAAGCCACACAATTAGCATTGACAAGCTCAGGTCAGCAGAACATAGATTATGCTTTCAAATGTTTTGCCACGCAGTGCCTCCAGCAAAAAGCTGCAGGAGAGGAGAAGAGAAAAAAATCTCCACACATTATTTAACAACTCGTGCTCTGATGCAGTGCACCACTTGTGGATTTGTAGAGGCAGGTTCATTTATTTATTTGCTTAAAATCCCCTTGGCTCTGGCCTCGTTCTCCCCTGGTTCTAGTTCTTCAAGACAACAAATAATACTCTCAGGCAAACATGAGAGAATTGATAATACTTAGCAGCATTAAGTTCTCAGTCAAAAGCAAAAGAAAAAGCTTCAAACAAACAAATAGAAAAAGGCTCAAAATCCTTGCCTTGAAAATGTTTCCCCTCACTCTTCGCAAAAGCAGATATTTGCTTACGCTCTCACTCACTCAGCCACTCTTACTGCCTGCAAATAGAAGCCGCAGATTTCTCACTCCATACAATGACATAAGTAAGTTCTCAGCAATCAGTTTTTTAATCCGATTTCAGGCAGATCTTCAGACTAGCTGTTGTGTTGGCTGTTAGCAGCTGACCATTCATTCTGTAGTCTTGTTTTTGTGAATACACATTGCTTGATAATTTATCTGGCAGCTTACAATACTGTGTATGAGGAACATAAGCCTCAAGATTCTTCCACACATGATTAACATGAAACAAGTGACTAAAAGTTGAAATTAAATCACAGGCTAGTTCCAGGCATAAGGCTACTTTCATAGGCAACAGTTTATATAAACAGGGCTGTAAATCAACAATAAAAATTAAAATTCTGTAATAAATTATTAATTTTAAATTAATACTGCTGTTTTTAAAGGCATAAACTGTTCATATATATATATATATATATATCTCACAAACCCAGAAAGCTAAGTGTAATCTAAAGGAATTTCTTTCTTGGTAATTTTTATTCAGCTGTATTTAGTTCTATTTTCTCAAAAATCTCTTTATTTAATATGAATGTTTGTAGATCTTTAACATTAACTTTATGACTCCCTTCCTTCTGTGACTAGACAGAAATATTCACATATTGTAAAAACAGAGGTGGCACCACAGAAAAATGTAAGCATACCAACCACTTCACCAGCACAGTTCATGACCTTCACATATTAAATGCAGTGCTAATTTCGGACTTGAGATTTTATCCCATTTCTACATCATCTCTCAACAAGGTCTAGGTTTCATTCACATAAATTATGAACTCTATGACTAAAAATTTCTAAGTGCCATGTATATATTTATGTCTTCATTTAAATGACAATAGTAACAAGTACTTTAGAATTAATCTGCACAACCTGATTCTATTATTCCTGTGTCTGCATCACTCTATCGATTTCAATGGTTATGAGAGATTCACTTAAGGGCCTTGAGCTTAGAAATAACATATGGCACAATGTGGTCAAAGTTCATATAAAGCTGAGGACAAGTAAGTATTTATACATAAAACACCACATTCACATTTGTTTCTAGCTGCATGTGAGGTAAGCAGCACTGGAAATCCCAGGACAGCAATGGCATGTTTTGTTGCCTTTCTCTGTGTCAAGTTTATTCCTTCTGCAGGACAAGAGAATTCCCGTAAGAGACTGGGAATTCCCAGCATGGAATTCCCCAGTCAGAAAAGTCACACGTCTTGCTATGACACTAAATGGTAACGTAGGGATTCTTAAAAAAAGATTGTTAAATGTCTGTCCTATGTCCCTTAAAATTTAACCTTGTCTTTAATAACATTTTCACTGCACCATTTCATGGCAGAAAATCAAGGATCCCCTCCTGCTACCACCAACAGCATACATATACTTACATATATTCTCACACACACACACACACAATCTTTTCCCCCTGCCAAGGCAGTTGTGATATAAAAGCAAGAGATTAGCTGAGTTTAGGCTGTGGACTTGTATCCAGATGAAAATGTTTCTTTTAAAGCCTGTTTCATGTCCAAGGTGCTTCCTTATGACTTTTTATAATTTAAACAGAGAATGAAAAACCAGTGCACACACGTCAGCATGCTTTATTCTACAGGTGAGGTGAAGGAACTGACTGGTAGTTTCAGTTGCACAGAGGAGGAATTTGTGTGGAATATAGAATGAAAACGCAGATATATAGATCACATTTCTTACCGTGTCCCCAGGCTTGACAGAAACCGCCACCACTGTTCCAGGCATGGGAGATCTCAAAACGCTGGAGGTGTCCTCTGTTGCTTTCTCTGGCATGTACTTGCTCAGCTCTGCAGCAACCTTCGTCAGTATTTGCAATTTGTACTAAAGGATAGGAAGAGGAATGTTTTAGGACACTGCACCTTGGTGAATTCCAATGAATAATCGGCATTATTTTGTAGCATGCTTTTATATAATACATCTGCTATTTGCTCTTTACAGGAGTGTCCAAAATATCACTTTTTGAAATCCTTGTTCAGAGTTTCATTTTCAGTAGACAGAAAGAAAAATAGGCAACCTCAAACAGCATCAGTGAGTATGTAAAAGGGAAGAATCAAGGACAGTAAGAAAGGTCAGAGTCATTTAAAAATTGGGACAGAGAGGGGAGAGAAAAGATTTTAAAAATGCACGTTATTTTTAGTAGATTAGGAATAGCTAGGTAATCATTTCTATTGCTGTATCAAATTAGAATTTTCCTAAATATTTTGGGAAAATCTGCCAGATTTTCAATGACATGACTTCGTACTAAACACTATTTTTATCTTTTTTAACACTTATTTTTATCAGTTATTTAATGCTTGAAGTAAACACCTTGTTTAGATTTTGCAATTACAACATATTAAACAATTTCACTTCCATTTTTTCATGCACAAGCAGAACGATGGAACATTTTGGTTGGATCGAATACATTTTATTTGTAATAAAAACTGTTCAGCAGCTGTTACCTACCTTCAGAAAAAAGAATGTTTTCTCTCTTATGTTTTGTAACATTTTAAAAAAAGGGAAGGAACATGAGGAACCTTAGCCGTCCCTTTTAACGGCATCCCTTTAAACAAAAACCTTTCTGAAAACCTGTAGCCATGTACACTAATTTCACTTTCAGGCTTTTAGTTTCTAAAAACTTGCCGTCACTGTGACAGCTCAGTCCCTGCGCGTGGAGAGACGGCCTTCAAATTTGTCCCAGCGCACTGGAAACCGAAGGCGAAGCTCCAGTAGATGGCAGCAGGTCTCTGCGTGAAAGCCCGTCCTCGCCAAGGCCAACCGCGTGAAGACCAGCATCATGCTTCATCAATAATTTAAACAAAGGTTTTAATAATAAGCGATGGATGCACTGCATTTACAATGCAAATGTGTATTTTGATGATGTAAAGTTCAACACCTTGCTTCGAACAGTATGTTTTCTTCCCAAACAATTAGCTGTTGTTTTATTAGCAATAGAACGTCTTTACTTTTCATTTTCACATGGACAGAAAAAATCAGATATCCTTATGGTGAAGGTAAAGGGGGACTCTGCCGTCTGCTTCTGCAGAGTGTACAGCAAGGTTTTTTAGAAATACATTTGAAAGGTAATTAACTCTGCAGTGAAATCTTTAAAAAGCAGCTTTCAAAACCAAATTAAACCAAAGGATTACCATCGTACATAAATGCTGTTTGGACACACTAAATATGTGCAACAGACAGTGTAGCCATTTGGTTAGAAAATACTTGGTTCTTATCAGAAATACAAGTAAATGGTTACATGAAGCAAAAACCCTCCACTAAATACAAAAGAGTGCCCCAAAAATATTTCCTGAAGCTGTAAGTGGCACCCACGGATTTTAGTACTCGTGCCCAAACATATGTGTCTTGGTTACGACCGATGTGTGCCAGCACCATTTTGTACACAAAAAGCTGCTTTAACTCAAAGCCTCCTGCAGGCACCATGATGTCAATTAAGAGTGAGGTGCTCCCATTTTCAAAACCAAAATACAGTTAGTTATCTGCACAAATAACTGCGTTCAAGAAGGTGCGCTTCTCGCAGCTTCTTTTTTAGAAGGAGGGGTGTGTGTGTGCATATGTGTGCACGTATGCACACGTGCATGTACCGTGTAGGGAGGAGGAAGATGATGCCTATAGGAGATTTGATGACACAAGTTGCAAATAGAATTGCAGCAATGTGACAGGACAAATAATAACATCTTACGCATGTTTCTTTACTCTTGAGTGTCTGTTTTGCAATCAAGACATACAAGTGTCTGCCAGTTTCTGAAGGATATGATCCTTAAGTGAAATTACTGTGCAAATAAAAGCTTTTTACTCCTATTAAAATTCATCTGAGTCATAAGTGGCAAGGAAAACATGCTTGCAGAGTGTATTCTGCTGTCAATCTAATAAACATTCTGTGCAGAGGGACTATTTATCAAAGATAAATTGTACTTAAAAGTCCTTCATTAAATCTATGGGGGGGAATATAATTACACCAAATTGCACAGTTTCGGTATCCATGGTTAGTGTCTTCTTTGTACTCTGAGTTTGAAAATAAAAAAAAAAAAAACTGCACACACACACACAAGGAATAAAACAGAAATAAGTTAGATTTGTCGACTGTGTTGTTGCTTACTCAGGAGACTATTTTGATATGATTTTGGAAGATCAAGCTTAGACGCCATTTAGTTTTCTAAGCCACATATATGTATAGATCAACACTTCCGAGCTGTCCGATTTCAAAATTTAAACATCAAGTGAAAGCTGTATCTTCTGCATTCATCTAGGTTACAGTATTTCACAGGGACTGAAATACGTAATTCTCCCTGCACACCACAACTTAGAGCAGTGGGGAAAAAACATGTCCCTGAGTGCGCTGCGCTTTAAAGCTCAATTCTCCACACCAAGTTAAAATATCCCTACCAAACATTGTTTTTACTATCTTTATAATTTTCATATTTTTTAGATTCCTTTCTCGGCAGGACTTCTGCTTTCCTTGGAGTGAGATGCAAGAGTCAGTACACTCAAAGCTTCAAAATGCAGGTCTTTGTTATTGATGAGCTGTTCCTTTTCCTTTTGTATTTGTTTATTGTTCTTTAGTCTGTTTGGGGGATAAGCAAGTTATTCTAATCAAAAAGTAAAAAATAACAACAGTAAACTTCCCAGGAAAGGCCTTTTTTGGCACAGTTGGTTCACAAATGACCTTTCAGAATATAAAAATACAAAGCAGCAAAGAAAGGTTCCTTCTTTAAGATTACCTTTGATGTATTTCTGCTGGTGCCTGGACCCCACTAAACAGCCGCAGAAGCATTCCTTTGTAAAGCTCTTTCTCAGCCCTCAGCGAAGAGCTTTACAGTGGGGTGCAGGGGAGCTGCTCACCTGACCGTGATGGAGCTGGAGCAGCAGCTCACTGAGAACCGCAAGGGTCCCAGGAAGACCAAATCCAGCAGTGCCTACACACGCCTCTAAAACATTTAAGAACATACCAATTTTTTTTCATTGCACGATGAATACTGCTGTTACACCTTTGATTTAGTAAATGAGGACAAATCCTTACATATGAAGTAGCTGTTTTTATACGCTACTAACGGAGTGTGGATGGGGTCTGGGTTTTTGGTGTTTTTTTTTTTTTCCTGAGAAGGAGGAGGAGGAGGCAGAAGAGGAAGAAAGAAGGGGTTTAAATTAGGGAAGGCTGTAAAGTTTGGATTATAAATGGAGACCAGAAGGTTTCCACAGGCCTAAAACAGAAGAAACATCTGTTGGAGTCATGAATAGATTGCGGGTGGATGGACTCTAAAGCAATGAAATCTGCTAGCGATCAGATCTGAGCTGATGAGTAGCTGTCACTGACCACTGCTCCCCTCTGCAGGGTTTCAGAGCCTAATTCTGCCAGCCAAAGGAAAGTTAATAAAGAAGTACCTGAAAGAAGCCATTCGGCGTTTGATGGTGTAGAAAACAGGTGTTTCTTTTTCACCAGACTGTCGGAGTCCACAATCAGCAGACAAAAATAATAGTAGGGAAAGGGGATGTTACTTAATAGTCACCTTAGTGTAACAGTATCCTGTCCTAACTCTCCTGGTAAATGAATCTGATGTTTATGTAATGCAAAACTACCCCTCATGATGAAATAGCTGCAACAAGAAGAAAGAAGAAGAAGAAGAAAAGTGTAATAATAGCAGCACAAAGGAATAAGGAAAAAAGAAGAAAAGAGTAGGAGAAAGCAATGTATCAAAAATTATACCTCGCTTTTTGTTGATTTTTTTGTAGACATATAAGGTACTAATCTCCCAAGTAAGTATGCAAGAAGAGAGAAAAACAGTTGCTATTTAAAGGAGGCCAGGGCATATCTGAACCCTATCTTCACTTAAAAGCAAGTTCTGTAGTCCCAACAGATAAGGTTCCCTTGTCATGTACAACAGAATATTACACACACTTAGCAAAATCCTCAAAATTGCATTGTTACATCTCACATTAGTTTAATAAATATGATCTTCCCTGTACACCTGAAACTCATGTTCCCAGGAGCTGTAAATGTTCAAACTCCATTGGAGATTTTATAGAGCAATCCAAAGTATCAATACCCATATGTTACTTACGGAGCTGTTTGGGTTGCTGACCAGATGTGGATTTTCAGTATGCTTTACCTCACGTTCAACCACATTTTTAAAGCCTCTTCTTGTGGTCAGAAGGATGAAAATCATGCATAGCTCAGATTTGAGCAGAGAAACTGCTGTGCATCCCAGTTATTTTCACTAAGCTTACACTGTCATTTTCAGAATTAAGGAAATTTATTAACTGTGGTCATGTAATCTCCCTTTAACTTTCCTAATCAGCATCCTGTCCCAAGTCACTTAACTGTTGTCACTTGCAGTTTGACCATCATAGGTGCGTAATGCTATCTGGTATTCATTCAAGGCAATAATAAGCAGTGCTCCAGTGCGCAATACGTTATCAGCACACTGCCTCTTTTATTAACAATTATACATGTTAACACAGTGACCGTATAGCCTTGCTTATATTTCCCCCAAGACACCTAAACAGGAGAATTATGTATTTATTCCATATTACTTGAAGGTGTCAGGCACCATCTTCTTTCAGAGCCAAGGACCTCTCGCTCAGCAAGGGGATATACAACATTTCATAAATCATGGCGGAGTGTTTTTTTTTTCCCGAGCTCTGAGTCCTAGAGCTGATTTCCTCCGGCTGGGTGGTGGTGAGGGCTGCCATCCCCGTCCCCACGAAACCCCGGTGGCTTCCACCTGATGGAGGAGCAAACTCCAACGAAACACCCAGCATGCCACGAAGACAGCCAAAAAGAAGAAAAGAAAAGAAAAGAAAAGAAAAGAAAAGAAAAGAAAAGAAAAGAAAAGAAAAGAAAAGAAAAGAAAAGAAAAGAAAAGAAAAGAAAAGAAAAGAAAAGAAAAGAAAAGAAAAGAAAAGAAGAGAAAAAGAGAAAAAGAAAAAAAGAAAAAGAAAAGCCACGGAAGCCAGGAGCCCTTCTGCGGCTCGGCGGCAGCTGCCTTCACCCACGAGGGCGAGGGGGCGCAGCCGCCGGGGGGACGCGCCGCAGCCGGGCGCCCCGCGCAGCCCCCGCGCCGCCGAGCGGCCTCTCGGCGCGGCGCCGTGACAACTCCATCAGCGCAGTCTCGAGGTAGCTGTCAATCAGGACGCATCATTTAATACAACAGCACACTGAGGATTTTCGCCGCCAACCCGCCTGACAGCGCATCTACAGCTCTATTTATCCCAGCGCCCGGTTGTGTTTACAACGCTGTTGTAATTAGAAACGATGTAACAGGCAGCAATATTATTCCGATTTCCATTTTGCCATACTGCCATGGAAAGTGCGATCTTGCTTCACAGAGTCATGCTAAATGACAAAAGCGCTATTTTCTTCAGTCTCTGCGCGCAGACAGCACTTCATTTGCAGCTATCTATAATTAGATTAATGGTGTAGTGCTGTACAAAGCAGGCCCACTTCACATCAGATAGCATATGAATTAGGACAAACACTTATTTCAATTCCAGGCAGAGAAAGCAGTGACTGGGGTATTTAGCATACCCTTTATGGTGGAATGAGATGTTAATTGTGTACCATTACCTCTAAACTGCTTGCTTGTTGTATAAATCACTGTGCTAATTGATGCAGAGATAGAAACGTAGCCACAGGCAAGAAAGCAACGGAATGAGAGCTGAAGATGGTGGATAAAGGATTATCGAGGAAAACCATAAGGAGACGAGCTTCCTTTGAAATCTGCCCACGAGCAGGGCTACTACGAGCTACGGGGGGAAAAGTGCTGCACTGATGCCTAAGAAAAATTGTATTTTACTTCATCGTTTACGAACAGAATCTTAGTCAGGAATCTGAGCCAAAAGGAAAACCGAAGAATAAATGTGTGTAATGAAGCTCAACACATGCTTCCAAAAGAAAACTAACAGGAAAAGCATGCCTTGGGAACAGTCACCACAGTTCGCTGGATTTTGGGGGCCTGACTTAATAAGTAACACTTGCAAACTATCCAAAGCAGATGTTCCCTGGCCCATCTGCAGAAGAAAAATGCAGAATCTTTAAACATGCAAATGCTTCTGTGCTAAAAAAAAAAAAGAGAGAGGGGCTGCTGATAAGTTAAATGCCCTAATTACAAGGAAAGAGGGAAGCAGCTTTATATGCCTGTAGTAACAACTGCATATACTCTGGCCCATGCATATACGGAGACAAGAAAATCCCTGCCAGCCCCTCTCCATACGCTGCACACGCCACAGAGGAGAATCTCTCAGAAGTAACAAGTAGTTCTGTGAGCAGCAGGACTAATGAAGTCTGCTTTCTCACAGATGTGTTTTGTAGTTGCTTGTCATGTCTAAAAAAACCCATTATAACCATGGGGGGCATTCATAACTGCATTCCCTGTGTGGAGCCTCTCGTCTTATATAAAGGACGAGTTTGACCAAACCCCTACCACACATACAGAGTTGCAGCTTTCTCCTCTAGCTGGCCTCTTTTTATTTGCAAAGTGAGTTGGACCATAATGCTTTCAGGACTCTTCCCCCTCTGTTAAATCTGGCTGAAGTTGAGCAACTGAGTCCAGGTTATTGGGAACACAGAGGACAAGCACACACAACACAGCAGCACGCCTGCCCAAGCCTCGGTTACTTGGCAAAGGCGGCTAAAAATGATGTTACAAAAGGAAGATGGGCTACATTGCCACCTTGAGTGCTACGCTGAGAAGGACAAGCCAGCTGGGTGGCATGCCCACCTGTGAGGAACGCCGCTTCTTCTCAGACACCTCAGATCTGTCTGGCAGACGCGGCACCTTACCCCGTAACCTGCTATTCTGCAGAAGTGGGGCAAGATGGCATGAACGCTGGAGCCAAGACCACTGCACTCTAAATCATCTCACGTCCTCCCGCCTTCGCCACCCCTATATTAGTAGATAATTTTTTTCTGTGAGCTTCTCGTTCAGAAAACTTGGTAGAACTTGTACAAAGCTATGTACAAGTTTCATATTTTGAATACTAATAAAATGTGAGTACAAAATGCTAGTATCTAAAAGGCTAGTCTACATCCTATTCTAAGTATAAGGAAATATGTTACTATCACAACAGGGTATTTAAGGGTGAATGCTGACTTTCAGCAATGAGCTTTAAGATCTAAACACAGTGAGCTAAACTTTCAAAAAAAATCAGTTATCTTGCACCTGAGTGTTCAGTCCCCACTGCTCTACAGAATTTGATTTTGCCTTAGCTTAAGAGAGCAAAGAGAATGCATTATATCTGCTAGGTTCATTAAAAAGAGTGAGATACTGGATTCTTTGACTTTGATTTCTCTTTTCTTTTGGAACTACTTATTCTTCCTAGTTATGGCACAAAGTTGTTATTCAGGGGGTTTTAAAGTGTTGTAATAATGTTTATTGGCCTTGGTTCCCAAAGAATACACATAACAAATATATATGCAAGGGCGTATGTATGCATATAAGGGAGAGCTTGGGGGTGGACACTTACCAGTTATAAACAAGCAGTACTAATGTAAAAATTACTGCTTGCTGCAAAATCAAGTGGATAACACAAGAGAACCATTTATTGGTTGACAAAGGGTTTCAATTACTTTGAGAGAAACCTTTAAATTATTTCTAATGTAATAAACCAAACAGGAGTAAATAGAGTGACGCTAAAGAGAGCATTCACTGTAATAAAATGTCAGTTGAATTTAGATTTTGGTCACCAGACATATAAAGCCTGAGGATTATTCTCTTGTATCGGTGAAGCCTACAACTTTAAGGAAACATTAGCTAGATCTGACCAACGAAAGGGATGTATGAAATAGAAACAAACAGCAGCAGAAAAAAAACTGTTGACTGCTTTGAAATAACACCTCCCAAGTGTGCAGCTAGTTGACATAAATGGAAAGGCATTGAGGAAAAGAGCTGTGAAGCTGTGTGTAACAGTCCTGTTCCTAATCATTAATCACTTTTTTTAGACCATTTAAACTAGCCCATTAGAGCCTGCAGCAAAATGCCAACACTCCCATCACTTGCATGTCAGCAGTGCTGGTGTTAACAGGGGAAAATATATGGTTCCTATGACTGTGCCCCAGTTATCCAGCATTTGCTACCTTTAATTGAAAAAGGCAGTTAAACACAAGGTAAATCATTCAGTTAGCTAAGCTGTTTAATAACACATAATTGATAATGTCAATATGTTACAGTGACATAATGCATCACTTTCATCACTTTTATGTCTCCATTATGGTCAACTTACACTTAGAACATTTACTTTATATCTGCTATTTAATGAAAAAAAACAGTGAGAACTCAAGTAGCATGTGTGGAACATACGTGTGACACACAACACTACTTCAGCTGATCTGCTGTTTGATTGGAAACCAAATTCCCGACACAACACTTCCAACATTGTGAAAATGGTTTAGTTATGTCATTAGCAACTCACTTTTTGTCTCAAAGCACCAGAAATTCCTACTGGAAAAACATATACATCTCTGATAAAATGGGTTTTAAAAGAGCACGAAAAATTCTGCACAAGAAAAAGCAACTGCTCTTTTTCCAAAATGGGCCCCAATTCTGCCAGCTCTTGCTTAACTTTTCACATGTAACAAGGCCAACAGTAGCCACCAGAACTAGTTATTGGTGTAGGACAAAGCCCATGCCTAAGTGTTTACAAAATCAAAAATTCCTAAATCTGGAACATGCTCTGAAGTAGGAAAAAAATATACCTAATCAGCTGTGTACAGACTAAACATGACTAACCCATTATGCAGTATAGTGGTTTTTAACATGTATTAATAAAAAAAAGACTTAATTCAATTTTTTACAAGTATTTTAAATGGGCAAGAACATTTGCCCTGTTTACTCTATAACAATGAAAATTAACTATTGACAAGAGCCAGGCAACTCTTCCTTTTTTCCTGTAACAGAGAACAGTAAAGGGTTGCAAAGTGGGACTACTCTTTCCAAAAAATTTTGTCCCTTCTTCTTCTAAAAAAAAAAAAAAAAAGCAATCAACTTTGAATGACCACTATTACAGCACGTCCTAAGTGTTGGCAGGAACGGACAAACAACAAACATGAGTTGCAAATAAGGTGACGGAGCAGACTCAGTGGGAGCAAGCACAACATAAAGCTTGCTGGCACTTTAAACCTCCTTTTACTACCTTCCACTCTAATATTTGTGTGCTCTGAGATTTCAAATCTATCACAGACACAATGGCTAGAAAGGCTCAGTATTCTGAAAATAATCTGCTGTTGCATGGGTAACCAGTTGTCCTCTTCCTGTTCTTATAATTGGAAAGTAGTTGTAGGTAATGGCAATGATATCATTAAGAGCAAGCCTTTAAACATCTTTCAGAGAGACGTTTGGCTTAACTCTTCTGGAGGAGTTCTGCCCAAATAATAAAGGTTGCAATGAACTGCACTAGCTGCAGGTGACTACAAAGTTGCCTGCACATGATGCAAATGAAACTTGTTAAGGAAGGGAATTTCACAACCATGAAGAGCAAGTCCATTGACAATCAACTGTGCAAGGCTCAGAAAGGCAACCTGTACAATTTGGTTTGACTAGAGGCCTGGGTGACATATGTAAAGATAACAAGTAACTTAAAAAAAAGGGAAAAGAACAACAAAGATGTTCAAAACTATATTTTCAATTACATAGCAACCCAGCACCTGTATTTTTCAGTTTGGTTTTGGTTAATTACAAAATGTATAAGTTATTCAATAAGCTCAGTAAGAAAGTACTTTTTGAAAAGTATCATCTGATTTGGGGCACAACACAACCCACTCTAGAAAAAAAATAGAGTAGAATTGTCAGAAATGTCAAGTAAAGACTGCTTAATTCCTAGACACCAGTGCTTTTTCCCCTCTGGGAGGCCATGGAATAATAAACGTTTAACTCCTTTTCCCTTCAGGTGCAGCACTATGTTTGGCATTCACTTTAATGGAAGTACAAGCAGATCACAGCATCCTTTCCTTCATTGTTAGACTATGTATGACCATGCAACACATTTAGATGGGTCATACATTAAACAGACTGCAAAATAGGTTTCAGCCTGTATATTTTAGAGAGAGAAAATTACAGAGTAAATTACATTCTTTCACAGTTTTCTAATGGCTGGGCAGGCACTGGTTAGGGTTTGGTCTGTTGATTTGCCTCCGAGTGCTTCCAGATACAGCCTGGTAAGGCACAGCACCTTGCTGTTGTGTTTTGTACAGCAGGGAGCACAATGGCATCTACAGCTGGAGCCAAACGTGCATAGGAAGCCGAGGCATACTTATGAAGATCAGAATCGGTTCACAAAGCTCTCTGGATTGAAATATGGATTCAGGGAGGTAAACATAAAAAGCCTGTTGAACCTGAGCAAGTCCAGATGCATTTTCAGGCTGTTGCAAAGTCAAAATTCAAAGCAGAAGTCTTTGGGCATTTGCGGGGGAAGCTGCAAGAAAGAAGTGACTAGGTTTATGAGAGTTCAAGCTACCAGAGATGGTGCAGCTTTACCTAAGCTGTGTGATAATCTCTTCCGTACCTCTTCCTGCCAGACAAACTGCTTCCCCACCACGGCAGTTACACAGCCTAGCAATTGATTTAGAGGTTTCAGTAGCATTACTGTTCATGTTAGAGAGGCTTTAAATCCTGGACCCATTTCTGTCCTGGACCTGTTTTTGTCAATAGTCTCACTGATTTCAACAGGTTTGTGGTCTCACTCAAGGAACTTCACTTAGAACTTTCAACTCAATAGTAATTAAGCAAGTTGCTGCATTACACATTAATAGTGACATATTTGCCTGGAAAAAAAATTGTTTGAAAAACAAATCCTTTATCCCTATGATCTTTTTCAGGATGGGGTTAGGGAAAAACTGCTAAATAATACAAGGAAAGAATGCTCTACTTTTTCATTCCTCAGTTTAAGGAAGCTTAGTTTTTGTTTCAGATGCAGCAAAACTAACAAAAAAGATTGATGGTAAGATTAAGCAACTGCACAAAAACTCTGAAAATTTTATGATATGCCATAAAATAGTTTTTAATTATGTTTCTTACATATTCTCTGTACTAAATAATCAAGACCATTTCAGTGATGCTGTACCTACAGCACCAATATTATACGTGCTTCCTAATGTTTAATTTCCTGGGATCATTTCAGGTATTAGGACGGAGATCTACATTAGCAATCTGAGGTTACTGCTGCACGTTCTCTAATTTCTGAAGTTTAGAAAGGCATGCTGCTGCATCTATGATTATGAACAGCGCTACTCATGTAAGTCTTAAAATGCTCTTTTACGCTACAGACTAGCGCTTTTAGAATTCAAACCGTACATGACAGTCTTTGATAATATCTAAGGGCTAGATCCAATAAAAGACTTAAGTCTTAGGCAGAACTGAAGCACCTAAATGCAAAATGGCAATACAAACCCAGATAATCTGTCACTTAGTACTGAAGATGCTTAAATTCTAGCCTCCTTCCTGTTTTAGATCAACATACAAGTCTCGAGTTCTGCTGCTGCACCTCTTCGGAATCCCGCAATTCAGCCCCTTCCTTCCCTAAGCCCAGATGTAACCCAGAAATCAGGAAAGCAGGGTCCAGTTCTGCTCCAGGGACCATTCCTACATTTTTCATTAAACTGCCATTGCATATGATACATAAAATACTGTAAAGCTAAGAGGAAGAAAGAAAAACAGAAAATTTAAGGTCAAATGGATAGTAAAAATATATTTTAAAAACCTCTCAAAGGCTAGCCTCTTGTTTTCCGCACTGATGTATATAATATATCCCTTAAGCATTCCGTTGAATTGGGGCAGCTATTTCAAAAACAGCTTTATATATTTTTTACTCACACAACTGCAAGGTTAACAATTGTCAAATACTCATTCAGCAATTTACTATGGAGCTGTCTTAGCCCAAAGCCCTAACGCAGCCACCTAAGAGGTGAATCGTGGGAGCCATTTAACAGCGAACAGCAACTTATCCAGTGGATTTGGGACATGAAGTGACGAAGATTACCATATCCAATTACACTTGATAGGGCGATAGAATGCAATCACCCAAATGAAAATCTGACTAGAACACCTCGGTTAACAACTCTTGCTAAAAGCATCAGGGAACTTAAGGTGAAGGGGTTTTAGAATGAAAAAGATGGATACGCAGCATTTTGTTCACTCAAATCTCTTTCATGCATTTGGAAATCTCCACCTTTCACTTTTCAATGAATCACTCGCTCTTTTAGAGTGTACTCCCACATGCCCTTCTGTGTAATTGGAAATGCACTTTAATGTATTTCACATTAAAATTTTCTGAATGCTTTTGAACTTTAGTTATGACTACTAACATTTGGGGAGATTAGAAAAAATTGCAAGTGTAAATGTGTTTGTACAAGAGACTTTTCAATTCTTACTACCTGCTGAGCCAGCCTCTAAACTGCAACTCTTTCTGCCAAGCAATTCACATTAAATTAGGGAGTTTTCTCAAAGGCTAAATCCCCCCCTGTCCCCTCCTCCCCCAAAGTTATTAAGCATGTGAGCTTTGGTCATTATTTCACAATTGAGTTAACCTCTGTCCTCGGGGCAATATTTTGCAGCTGTTGGCTAAAGTGATTCAGTATTAGACTAAGTTTTTGTGAGTAAGGAATTAAGAGCATGGGGTATACTGATCTCAGTCTGGTCTTGACTCTTGATTTTGCACATAACAGTGAAAGGATTGCATGAAACTTTCTAAGACGATCATAATGAGGAGGAAAAGAGTGAAGAAAGAAAGCTAGGAATATTTCTTTAAATGCAAATGAAACTCAAGGATAAATAACGGACCACGAATGAATATTTTATCAGTCCTACTCTTTACTTCTTCACTGAACAATAATTTTTTATGCCATGGGAAATGTATCTGTAATTGCTGTTATAAGGTTACTTTTAGACATGCATTTTATACATGTTTTCTCTTCTTTTATACCAAATTATGCTTGTATTTCACGCTAGCATTTCTGAGCATAATCCAATAGAATGACTGCTCCGGTGACCTAGAGCAGATCTGGACTATTACTCTTCTAGCTTCTCACTGGTTTAGGCTCCAGAGCCTAAACCCAGCTCAGCAGGCTAACTTCTCTGCTGGCTTAAAAGGCAGAATGCAACTGGTACTGCACCTATTTAGATCACCAGAAAACTTGGTCATGTTTCTTTAACAGTGGTTCATTGCTTCAAAAACCAAAACACTAGTCACAAGCAAGCTGAACTCATTCTCAAACCTATTGCTACTCATAAAGTAAATTTCTCTATCCCACCAGAAAAACTGTTCTATAGACTAGTGGTGATCTGCTGGCCACAAGGCAAAAACTATGAACTGAAAAGAATTTTAGCAGGGATAACACAGTGGGGTAACACATCCATAGTTAGATATCTATTTTCAACATGCCAGTTAATCATATTTGGCATAAATACCTTGGCAATCAGCATAAGTCTTTATATCAATAATTATATAAATCCAGTTTGGGAATATGAAAAGAAGCCAGTAACAATAAAGGCGGCTGCTGAGAAATACAAATTCCTGAGAATAATTCCTTGAGTAGGATAAAAAAAGGAGGAAGAGAGGGTTATAAGATTGAAAATAACTAGTACTGAATTTATCCATCACAATAATCTCACTTCTCAGCATAAAGTCAGGAAGAAACCTGCAGGCTATCCTGATGCTTTAGAGCTTCCCAGTTTGTCTGCAGAACTTCAGATTTGTGAAGAAATCGAACTGAAAATGTTTCACAATGGGGTAGGGATAAAGTTGAACTGATCAGTCTTATAACACTGATTACAAATAAAATTCTGACATGAGACAGAATTTGCAAAAATTCCTTTTTTCTTCTTTTCTTTTAAACTTAAATGTACCCAGCATGGCTGGACTGTGGCTTGCAAGGTAATTCTGCTGTGTGCTAAAGGAGGACTTTCATTAGTAGATAATCAAAATTGATTAAAATCAATTAAAATCAAAAACACATAAACAAGTAGGATAGATTTTGAACAGATAATCAAGATACTCAGTACTCAGTATTTCAAAATGGACTCAGTAATTTAAATATTTACAAGTTTGACTGTAGGACACTCAGAGAGGGCAGCTCCTGCTGTTGAGGTTTGGTCGTTAGGCAGTCACAAGCGAAGAAGGGGAGCAAGGAAGAAAAAAACCTGTTTTTGTAGCTTAGTGGTTAGAGAACTCAGCTGGGAGAGGAGAAACCTGCCTTCTGGTCTCTGCTCCCAGATGTATTTGGCTGTTACTATTAGACAGGGAAACACTTCTAAAAACGGGGACCAGAATCCACTTTCCCAGCAGAACGCCTCCGCCATTAGGTCTCTCCCTATACAACCCTAAGATCTGGCAATTATGATATGCTTCAGGGAGAAGCAGATTTTAATCCCATCATGTGGAAATCAGCAGATAACCCCCTCTCTGTCTTCCTGGGAAAGTGCTCTAAGTAGCAAGGGAAGTGGCAAAAAGTGAGAATCACTGACTTCTACCCCTGTGTTTTTTGATGAGCATGGCCACAGCTGCCAGGCTTTGGGTTGAATGCAATGCTGTCCACGCTTGCTAGATGCTTTCTGAAGGGCACTTGAGGGGAGTTTAAGCACTTTGTTTCAGCAGCGCAATGCAGATAGGTGAGGATTTGACATGTAGTTTCCCAGACCAGAGTAGCAGAGAAGACACAGGTACATTAAGTTAGACAACTGTGGAACCTATTTCATTTAGGTGTCCTGAGGACACGCAGGAGGTTACTGGATCTTAAGCTTCCTGGATCATTTTCTTTGACTCAGATACCTAAATTGCACTTGAATCCTGCTGTAGGTGCCAAAATAGGCACTTGAGCCCTTTCTGGACCTTTAAGCCAGATGCTTAAAGACATCTGAATATATGATGCTAAAGCACCTTTCTCCACGCTCCCCCCCCAAAAAAAGAGCGTGCACAATCTTATCAAAGTTTATGTCAATTTCTATAAAACTGATTAGGATAATAATTCATCAATCTCCATTTATGTATGCATTACCTTCTATAGGCAAATTTCACTCAAGATCAAAACTATGTCAAACAGTTAAAGTCACATAGGTCATATCTTTTGCATGCTTTTTAAATACAGACAACCACTTTTATCCCTCCAGCCTTTCCAACCTCCTCTACTATTTCCAAAAGTGTCAAATTTCAGATAGCTGTTCAACCAGCCAAAACTTGGTTGAAAGTTATTTGCTCTTAGAGATTTAAAATTAGACAAGGGACATAGGCCATGGGCAAGATTCTCAGTGTCCCTTGCTCTCTTCATATAGTATGTGATAATTTATAACTTCTTGTTTTCTCATATAATAAGCCTTCAAGATTGGCATGCCATGAGAAAATATTGTATGGCCTATGGAGATGTTTAGTGCACATGATCCACAACTAAATCTCAGTCTCATGGTTGCATTCAAGGGGTACCATGGGAACCCTGAAAGGGGTTCGGTGTTTCAAAGTTTCATTGCTTTAGTTGCTGCTCTTTAACATCCTTATTGGAATCCAATTCACTATTCCTAGAGGGGCATAAATGCAAGAGCAGTTGTGAGGGTAGTATCTCTATGGCTTACTCATTCTTGCAGTAGTTGTGCTTATAGCACTTGCCTCTCCTTGCTACTCTTTCACGGAGCCAATAGTCTGAAAGATGATCAAGCAAAAAAGGCATAATCAACACTATTCCCTTCTCTCATTCCTAATTATTTGCTTATTTTGGAAGGTAAGGAATTTTGACAGCAGGGTACATTAATCAGAATAATATGTGAAGCCTCAAAATTTGCTGACTGACAACATAACCAAGGACCTGGTTTGCTGCAGTCAATAAAGACTGCAGTCTCAGTTCCACATACAGAGCAATGGGACCAATTGGGATTTTGCTTTAAGATCGATTACAGGCATTGGATTTCTCTTCCTCCTTTAATACAAAACAAAAACAAAATGAGTTTACTGCCACTACGGAAGGGTAACCTTGCTAAAGCTTGCAGCTGTAACTTGTCTCATGATATCATATTATTACATGACCTTCACTGTTTAAATAGTCAATAGAACATAATTAAATGACTTCATAGAGCCAAATTAATTTCTCCTATGCTGTATTCATTTCAAAATAGAGTCAATATTATTTACCCTACCTGACAATAATGTCCCGTGCTTCACATAAGATTGATTCAATACCAGCAGGTAGTTATCAATGAATGCACTTTGCTGTGGTAAATGAACACAATCGATACTCAGAAATGTGAGTTTTCTGGCATATGACTGAATTGTAACTGGAGTGAAGACTGAGTTTTGTTCAGGTCTTTTTAGTTCTTCTTTTAGGTTTCACATAAGTAGAATCTGAATTTCATAGTCAGCACCAGTGCAGTAACCATCTGAAAGATTACCAGACAGTGCCATTACCCTTTGGACATCTTTATCCTCTGACACCTATGCTGCATAAGACATCACACACACAAAAAGAAAACTCAAGAAAGAAATATCAGGGATTCTCAGCACTTCTTGAAAAACCTTATTGTCTGAACTCTAAGTGATCTCTGAATTAATCTAATATGAAGTCAAATGAAAATAAAAATTATCTTAATGAGCATCATGTGAACGAAAACTCTGCATTGTGAAGGGCACATCACATAAATTTCAATTTGCTCTATTCAAAACAGAATAAGGAAGAACAGCTATGGTTTTGGAAGGATATCCCAAAATATCCATTTTCCATTTAAAAAGAACCAATGAAAATAAGAGTCAGTTAATACAAAGAAAGAATCATTTTTAAGTTACATTACAAACATTCAAAACAAAAATAATGTCAACAAGTTTGATATATCTTTTCTGCTAACTTCAGAAAGAACTAAAAATATGGACTCTGGCAAGTCATTTCACTTAGGGCAATTTTAACGTAAAGCACTTTAAAAGAAGATTTTAGAAGACTTTAAAGATATGGGTGTCTGTGACCACTGACATTCAGTGGGAGCTGGTATTCTTTCTCCTTTTCAAAATGTGTCCCTGAATCCCTACAATCCTTCAACCATCTTAAGGCAGTCCTCATTTCTGCAAGAGAACTTAATCCAGATTGCACAAACTTTCTGAAGTCATGTTGCACCAATCATTTTCCCAGCTATTGAAGTATTCCTTCTTTCTACTAAGTTCCTCAGCTTTTTCATCCGTTGATCGCTTTTATTTCACAAAAAAACTGGGGAAGTTAACTGAAGAAAAGGATTTCCATAGCATACTTGCTCTCAGGTTTTACTACTGATTTATTACTACAATATTCTTTGAGTAAGAACCAAGAAACAAAACCAGAATGCTTTAGAATAATATTGGTACATCTTATACCTTTACTGATGAAGAGGTGAATGGATATTTTATATATAAACAGAGTTTACTGTTCACATCTTTCAGAAATCAGCTACAACTTTACTTTTTTTTTTTTATTCATGCATTTTAAGACCAAAGTCGGCTTTCTTCACAAAAAAGTGAATCTGGGAAAATTAAAAATAATTCCTTTTCTAAAAAACAAAGTATCTGATTTTATGTGATCGCTAGCATTGTTCTGGTGTCTGCTTGTGAAAAGACACAGCAAGCCAGCGTGCTTCATTCATCCTTCCTTCCCCTTTACCTCTGTGCTAGCAGTTTCATAAAAATGTTCCTATGTCCACCAGAGTCTACCACTATTCTCTCAAGAAATATCGTGAATGCTCTAACCAGCTTCACAGAAATAGAAAAAAATAAAATAAAGGGAAAACTGAAAAAAATAGCGTTAACCATTTACACTTAAAATTACTTCCCCTAGAATATTACACAATAAGCAGAACGGCAGCTTCCATAATTTACATTTAAGTGCAGGTAATGACAAACAGTAATCAATGCAACATATGTTAAATGCAGAAGAGCTGCAGTAACTGCTTAAGTCCACAAAGCTGAAGGGTTGCCAGTGTGGCAATTTTCAAGTAGCAGTCAATTCCACCACCATCACCACAGCATACTTCCCTTTTCTTCATCTCTGTTGTTTTTTGTCTTTGTTTCTACTCCTCCCAGCACAGTCTGCCTAATGTTTGACTATTTCAGATGAAGTACCAGTTATTAGCTGGTTGTTAATTCCCCTAATTCATTTAACATTCACAGCAACAAAGTTACATAAAGAAAAAAAATCTAAACTTTCCCATCACATACAGAACCTCACTATTTGAGCACACAAAGCACAATCACCATCTGATTCACTTATTTTACATTAAACTCTTTCCTTTTTAACATCTAAGTTTAGGCATTAAAGATAATATTTAAATACAATATATGCACATAAATCTACCTTATGTCTGTACCTGTTATCTATATAATGTGTGTATATGCATATTTACATAGCTATATATATATATAGATATAAGATAATTTATTTGTTTTGAGGTTTTTAAAACCTTTTCTTTTACATTTATAAGAGTTTATTTCTGTGCAAGAATGTATTTAGGGGGCTTAAAGAGAAAAAGAAGTTTTTTTCTCTATTGGGATCAGCAACATGAAATATGCACTGAAACTAGGATTTCTCTTGTTCTCATATAAAAGCATCCTTAAGGAAGTAATGTTTCTTTAGTTAAGTTATTAAGAGAATATGATGGACGTTAGAGAGAACATCTGTTATTAAGGCTCTCAGTTAACTGTAGTCTGTACTAGAAACTTTTTGTAACATCTCACCCAGCTTTAGCGTTGAGATTCAGGTGCCTAGCATCACACTGGATGTTTTAAGGCATCCCATCTGGCTTCTGGATGCTGCTCCATAAAACTACAGGGCTCCTGTAGGTCCTGTATTACAGCTGTCAGTCCCTTATGGATGCCTTGCAGACATCAGATAAATGAAAGTTAGATACCCAAATTTGAACATAGGAACTCACATCTCTTTACAGTCAAAGCAGAGAAATACATGGAAAAGAATCACCCCCTGAAGTACATAATTCTCTCTGCTGCCTGTAAAGAGAACCTAAAGCGAGTAATCTCGGACTGTGACAGCCAACTTTTGGTCGCTTCCATTAGGGCAGATGAAACTAAGTCTCTCTGTTTCTATTTCCTGTCTGTAACGAATAAGAACAACACATCCTGACTTCTCAGGGGTGTTAAGAGGATAAACTCACAAGTGAATATGAAGAACACCAGAGTGTAGCAGGTATCACTTTCGATTCTGGAAAAGGCTAAGATTTGGGAAACATTAGCAAAAGAGAAAGACACAAACGCGACAGAAAAATGTAACTACACTCTCCTTTGAAAGGAAGCACAGTTATGTAGTTTTATCATAACTAATGGGAACAACCTCTTCACAAAAGGCCATTCTGTGAAAAACTGAAAATGGGGCAAGTCACTGTTTTATACATTTGTTGATGCATGGCTGGATGGGAGATTCATGGATTTCCTCTGTGGCAGCTGAGTTTGCTTAGAACAACATGAACCAAAGAGCTCCTGAACTTTTCTCAGACAGTTTATCTACAGGTAGATATCACTCAACCTGGAGATGTGGAAGGGACCCCGGACTGTGGGGCAGCTGGGTTAGGACTCACCCACAATGTATACACCAAGGATTTTCTCATAGGCTTTGAGTAAGGAAGACTGTAGGAGTGGGGCAGGAGCTTGAAGGAATGTGAGCATGTGCATACATGGTGAAGGACAACAGGGCTGAAAGTGCCCATGGTCAAAATAAGGCAGAATCTTTCTTCTAGTTTCTTGGCAATCTCAGTCACCACCTTTGTATCCTTGCCCTTCATGCAACTGCTTGAAGTGCAGAGGATCTGTCTGAGTGGCATGGTAGCATATACACACAAGAGACCGGAAATGAATTATTTCCAATTTAAGCAATACTGCACAACATGGAATATCAAATGAGCAAGTTTACTCGTTTTAATTTAGAAGTTATTTTACTCACTTTCTTAATTACTTTTACAACAGTGATTTGTTTGTAGTGATTATCCATTAGTTAGAGTTGAACAAAAGCTGATTTGAAGTAACTGTTTCCTTGACCTGTTCTGGGGATTAAATATTTCACAGTCGTCAGACAATGACTCCGATGAAATGCATGGTCAGCACCAAAGACTCAAAGAGTCACTGGTGAAGCTCTAAAATTTTCTCAGTATCACTTCTACTTTTCTATATATGGATCATTTGGTAAAAACAGCTTTCGTCTCGCCAGAGTAACCAAGGATGTTATTGTAGATCATACGTTACAGAACAGAAAAACAGACTCTGAAACAGCTCAGTGTCAGAGCTTATATACTTTGTCTTTCCCTAGAGAAGGACTGTATTTTGCCTCTCTGATGTCCTCCTTACAGAGGATTATAAGGTCTTGCTTTTGGAGAACAGTTGTTTGTTCTTGCACTCAGGCAGCTCCTCCTTATCCCACTGAGCCTCAGTGACAAAAACATCTTTCTCATAGTTCCAGTCACATGTGAGGAGAAGATTTCTTGTTCATTGGTTCACAGTTATCCTGTCTGGAAATACAGGCTATTTTTTTAGGGGGAAAAAAATGAAATTGGTGTCCGAAGGCAAGTCTCTGAAACATCCTCAGGCACTGTCCTGATCCTTCTTGGCCTATTTACATGTTTAATTTTCTCTTGCCATTTTGGTGGGGGCTGCATTTTGGATCTCATCCTGAGCAGGCATTGATCAGGTTCCATTATGCTTATTATCTACCATTTAACTGGAAAGCAAGCGCAGCATACAACAGGGAGTCACTCTGGGAGACAGGATACTGATTCCTATTCACAATAAACAGTAATGTGTTATTCATGTGACATTCCTTTACCCACTTCTGAAAACTCATGGAAGTTTTTGACTTTGAATTTGATGCGGCCAAGTAAGCAGGCTGTGCAGCCCTTGTACTCCAATAAATCTCCAATCAGAGAAGGCTGATCCAGTGGTTATGTTCCAGATCTTAAGAGCCAGACCTGATCTCAGGGAAATGTGTTATATGGGAGGAGTGGGATAACCTCCTTTTAGAAAAAGTCAATGTTTTCATCATCTAAGAGTGTGGGTGAAGTGAAGATAGTTCCAGCAGTTTCCTTTCTTTCCTCAGCTCTCTTTGAAGTCCTGTCACATACAGTTTTGGGTACACGGTCTACAAACACAAGATTGGACCTTTGTGATTCTGTTTCATGAAAGATCATTACCTTAGATTAGAACATTTTTGTTTTCAGCTGCAAACTGTGCCTCCAAAACCAGAAACTCACAGTAAGAAATAAACATGAGGCTTAGGAGGATGGCAGCAATGTAACAGTACTCCCTCAGCTGATTTGAAATGACTAGGAATTAAAAACAATGGAAAAAAACAAAACAGTAGCTCAGTTCATATGCCCAGAACTACAGAATCTAAGATGTAATTATTTGGGAAGCACCCAAGCCTTTTCCTTTTAGTCATTTCTTTACTCAGTGGAACACAAATACCGAGCACAACATTTAGCAAAAACAAAACAATAAAGACAGACAGAAATGAATACAGAACAGGTCAGAAGAACTTCAAACCAGAATGATCTTGATATAGCTAGCCGTGACACTGCAGACAGATTAAATGACCTCTCGAGATTATCTTAGATTCTATGAAACTTTAACAAAGCCTGAAAAAAGTACATAGTGGGGGAAGATGGAAGTGAAGAATTTACTTCAGGCTCCTTTCTTAGCAATTTCTATTTTTAGGCGACCTGATCTGTTGCCTTTGCCCATCACCCACAATCACACGGGCACCCCTCCTCTCCCTGCCAAAGTCAACCCCCCAAGTTCCACAATGAGTTGCATTGATTTTTGAGACATATTGTCAACTACCTAATAATTTAACTAGTGGCACAGCTCTTTCAGCTGAAGCTTCAGTTTCACAAACAAAAGCGAACCACCTGAGACCACAGAGGACAGGATATGAGCTACTTATAGCAACACTGGACCAGTGAACAAGAATAGCAGGAAAGCTGCTTATTTTTTTTTTTTCCAGCAAAGGCCTTTGAAGTAAACTATTTATTAAACATTATAATACTCGAAACAAAAATCTTTGAAGGCAGGTTATCCTCCTCTGCACCATGTCCCGTTGTGAATGAATTGCTTCCTTTTCCTTTTAGGATTTTTTTCACTTGTGAAACTGACACTCAAATTGTTCTCTGAAACTACTTGGGTGAGCCATTACCTTCGGCGAGAGGAATAATCTATCCATCAGCAAGGGGAGCATTAAAAATATTTATAACTGAACTCTCCAATAGCACTGCACTACAAGCAGTCACGCTGTTTATCAGGCAGTGCTATATAAATACAATAAATAAGTTCCTTGGGCATAGAAAAATAGGAACAATTAATAAGTAATGATGCAACCAGATCATTTGAAACAGAAAGAAGAGGTCTAACAATGAGAGTTCATTTTTCACTTTTTAATTTAAAAAAAGTAAATTCTTCCCACTAACCCTGTTATTGACTAGTAAGCAGGGGTTTTCTTTGTTCTTCTGATTAAAACATTTGTCTCTCTCCCTCTCTGTTTGCTGAAAGAAGTCATTTTTCTGCATAGCATCACCAAGATCATTGGGGAGCTTAAGAAAGTCTTACAGAATTGCCTTTTCAAATACGAGTATATGAGTTGCAAAGACAGAGCTGTGCCTGCCTAATGTACAGTACTTATGCAATATCCCAAATGCATGTATTCACTGAATATTTTCACATGCTAATGGCTACTCATAAACTTAACTTGTTATACCCTTACCCAAGTAACCAGCGCATCCTCATAATGAGGAACGAGTGTGCCACATTTATAGTCCCCCAAATTTATACCCACGCTATTTAGCATGCACATCTTTGAGAAGCTGGCACTGATGTGCAGTAAAGATGAAAACTGTTCTGAAACAATCACTAAGAACCATTTGATCCTGAGAAATTCTCTGTCCAAAGCCTGGGAAATAATCATAAGAGAACTGAAACTCCCACTGGGCCAACATGCATGCTTGCATAGTAAAGATGTCACTGGCAAGCTACAGACAAATCCACATTAAAAAAGTCTTAATAATTCTCTACTGACAGAAATAACTTACTCCAAGTGTGAAACAGTAGAGAAATCTAAACAATCAATGCCCCTTTTTTCTGAAAAACATAAGAACTTGCAACTTCCACTGATTTGCATGGAAGTAATAGCAGCCTACCACCTCTGAAAATCTATTCACAGAAATATGACTCCATTCTTCAATATTTTCTTAACTAAGGAGCAGATCCAGTCTTTAGTCATGTGAGACAAGACACTGTACACTGAGTAGGCCCATTTTCTCCATATGGCTTACCTTTTGCTTTCAGGTGCAAATCTGCATGTTTACAAGTGATAGAGCTAAACCTTTAAATAATTTCCTTCTCATCTCTGAAATATTTGTCCATATGACTACTACTAAAAATATCTGAACAATCTGTACATTATGTGTCATATTTTTGCATTTCACCTTGCACAAATATGGTAACACCTATGAGCAATCTCTAAAACACATATGAGAACTTTTTTTTTTTAATCAAAGCAAAGTAGTTCTCCTTGCACAAACAGTAGTGCTAACCTCTAATAAAATGTTCTCTGAGATAGGGAAGTATTCTAGATGCCTACTCCTTGAAGTTTGTGATCACTAACTCGCATTAATTTTTCTGTGTTGTGTATAAACCTAATAGAGCACAATACCAGTGACCAAGTGATAGAAGCTATATTCCCATCAGGCTAAGTGGAAACTTGATACATTTACTGAGCTGAAGGTGCTGACTGTTGAAGGGCAAAGAATTCCTTCTTTAACCCTTTCTCTTGATATTGGAAAGCATTAAAAATGCCTGTAGCCATGTTATAGCCTCTACTATAAGGAAACACTGTCAAGGAGCTGGATAAATGACAGACACTTGTAGAAGTTGTACCAGAGACGATCACTGAAGTTCTGGGGGACTTGGAGAAGGATTATCTTTGGTTGGGAAAAAAAGAGTGTGAGGCTCTCATTTTGCTGGAGATTTTACACGCTTTCTGTGGAACTAAAGTGCAGAGAGCTCTGAGAATAAACTCTTACAAATGCTTTGTCAAAACAAGATTTCTTGGGCATTCATAATCCTGTTAATTATCAATCCACAGTCACATGCAAATTACTGTGAAAAGCAGCATATAAACTAGAGAATGTGTTCCCGTTCCCTCTAACTGAGGACACTCAACCAGGTTTTGAGCAGGGAACAAAAACTATAATGAAGTTGGTTAAAGATTTTATGATGATGGATCAAGATAAAAGCGTCCATGCAGGTCTCAGTTCGGAAAAGCATGTCAACATTTTAAGTGCTTTTTAAGTCACATTTCAAGTGTTTTCAAGGATAAGGATGGACTGAAACATATACTTGAGTACTTTCCTGATTAAGGGCCTTAAATCTGTCAGCAGCCTCTAGTTCTACCAACTCCTAGGTGTAGCTGATAGTCTGGGGTCACTCATGAATGCATGACTTCAGTGTTTCCATTCCCAAAACTTTTAAAAGGCTAGTGAAGTTATTCGGAGAAATTGCTGATTTATCCTGAGCAATCTTTTAATGGAATGTCCACAAGAGTAAAACTCTTCAACTTCTCCACTGACTGTTTCACTACAAAATTCAGTAAGAGAGTAAGTCAAAGGGAAAAGCAGGTGGTTGCAGGCTCTTCCTTCCCCATGACTCTTTCTATCTGAAGCTTTTTCAGCAGTTTGCCTTCACACCTCTGAGTAGAATTGGATCTCACTGATGAGTTCTGCCATAAGGTATCCCCCTCTTTTTCTATTTACATTTGAGCCCAAATTTCACACAGTCAGCCAGCTCACCCAATTGTCAACTTACCCACAACACACACACAGAGTGAATCAGGAAACTGCAGGGTAAAATAAAGAAATTAATAAACGATTCCCATGATTTCTCCAAGATGATTCAATTATGTTTCACAATGAATGAATGAATGAAATGTTGTATTCGCATAGCAGATCTCAGTATTTTTTTTAATTTATAATGTTGAATTAATTTTTACAATCTTTTTTGTGTTTCCATTTATTTTATAGAGTAAATAAAAAGTTTTTGGCTACCACTTTTAGCCACCTTTCCAGTGATGTGCTGAGCAGCCACAGGTTTCAAGACCTGCAGTTTACTTAGCTCATACACTGTATTCCTCACACATTCTCCGCAACTTACACATGACAAATCGTTGTGTGCGTCTTCAGGTGTCAAAACTTAAATCGATTCTTGCTCCTCTTTCCAACTTCTCTGCAACTCTCTTTTAGCTGCACATCCCACTCCAGTGAGGAGCTGACAAGTCTGAACTGCTGGCACCAATCCAAATCCAACTTAAACGGGAACATAAAATACCTCTAAAATTCACAGGCCTTGCATTTCAGTCTTTGCATCTTTCTAATGCTAAATGCTACACTACAGGCCTTCAGCCTGTTGACACTGGTCCCCAAAGGTCCATCATTGCTTCAAGAAGCCTATGAAAGATGACTATGAAGATGAAACTTAATATCAGCATCATTATACTACACAAGGTTCCCTTTCTCCATTAACTATTTTTTTGAAACTACAAATCAATAAAATTTGAAAACTGGTGCTGAGAACACTGAACAAAAACATGGGAAAATGAGATCATTGATTTGCTTACAGACTGACATTTTCTCTAGGAATGCTCTAAGTCTTGGTGCCACATATCTCATTATAACATTATGCCCAAGTCCAGCAACAAATTCAAGTACCTCCACATGAAAAAATGTGTTTTTCTTCTCTCCAGGAAAGAATGCCAGGTTGGAACGGAGATTAAAAATATGCCACTCCACAAAGAGCAAAACACAGATCTCCCCATTAGGGTTATGACCTGTATCCTGGAGCATGAAAAATCCAGCAGATCAAGATCTTGGATGTGCTGATTCACTCAATCAATTGCAAAGGCATCGCATGTTTAATAACAGTGGTTTGGAACAGCGGTGGGAAGGAGACAGACACTCAATGAAGAACACAGGGCAAGCTGGGGATTGGACGCAGGTAATTTACAATTAATAAAGTAGCTACTGGAAGGAAGTTTTGCTTTTAGCTTTGTTAGTCTGACTAATTAGAAATTCTCTCTTAGTTACGTGAGCAGAATCCAGGCCCTAATATATATATATATATACACCTGTGCAAAATACTTCCAAGCGTATGAAAAAGAGCCTTGACATAAAGGAAAAAACATCACATTAAAACCTTTTCAGATATCATTTATATTAGCTTCTACCATCTTCAAGATTCATACTAGCATGATTTTATTAATTCTCATACAGCCTGATTTTACATTCAGCCAGTCAACATGATTCTAGAGTGCCAATATCTCAACCTGAAAGTCAGCAAAATATGAAATAACATCAGGAGAATATTAAAATCTCCCACTGAGATAAATAGAAATATGAAGGTTCAGACAGAGCCAAATAGATGTGCTCACTTCCTACTCATTATGTGCTTACAGCTATCACAGTATAGTTTTATAATTTGATGGGAAAAAAATTACGCTTCTTAGATATTTTCCAGCCTGACTTTCTTAGGCTGCTCCTCCCTTTAAAAATGGCACAGCATTATTAGCCATAAAATAAAACTATAACTACACAATAAGCTCAGTTCAGTGATCTCCATGTTGCCTGGGGTATATATATATTCTTTTCTCAAAACAACTTTTGGGAGGAACACCAAAAACCAGGGAAAGAAATTAAAAAATGTGGGAGGTTGGAGGGGGAAATTGTTCTTTGACATCCTCCGTACTTCAGAACTTATTTGGAGTTCAGAATGGAGTCAAATGTCATATTGGTAATTAAACTTTGATTCCTACTAGAGCGATATTAATGCTGGGAGCGAGTCCCAGAGCAGCACTGCCCAGCCCTGCTCTTGGGGTTAGCTCCAGTGCTAAACAGCACGTTGCTGACCGACACAGGAAATCCCTCTCCTGTTCCTTGAGTTGAACTGAAGGGCTGGCATAAAGAAAATGTCCAAAGTACTAACAGCAACAAAAACTACAGTCTCAGAGCCAGATTTCAAAGGCATTTAGGTGCCTAACTTGCATTAATTTTAGTGGGACTAAGGAGCCTTTGAATATCTGGAGTTCAGTCTTCACTTTGCTTAAGCTACCCCAGATCCTGCAGCTCTTTCAGGATGTAGAAGCAATTACATTTCACAACTTTGAATCTAGCAGTGTATTTTGGAAACCATTGCAAGTACAGTACTTTTTAACATAAATCTTCTGTCCAATAAAATACAATGGAATTTTATATGCTTGGTATTTGGAGGTCTCACCCCTTTATATTCAGAGCGATGTCTAAAGTTAGCAATATGTTGAAACTGCTGACAACCAAATAAACTCTGCTTTTTTCTTTTAGGTGGGAGAAATGTTTAATGGGTACCGATGCTTTGACAAATACTATATAAAGAGTAAAAAAGTAGTGTTCAGTAAAGCTGAAACTATGTGTAATTGCTCCTTAACAAAATCAGTGCCTAAAGAGCGTTAATCCCCAAAGAAATAATGTAGGGGTTATACTGCACATAAAAATCAGAAATTAGCATTTGAGGTGTCCGTTCCCATACATCTCTAACATGAACTCAGCCAAAGAAATACCAGCTTGGCTTGTAAAGGAATCCACTGTAATGAAACACACTGCAAACGAGAAAACCAAATCCTCTTTTTCATTCACAAGGCAGATGCGCATTCGTGGAAGCTAACAAAATGGACTGCAGCATTTGAATAAAAACAAACACCGGTAGCTGTAAGGATACTTGTTAATGCCAGGCCGTGTCATGCAATGTGTTGCACTTTGCGTGAACAGCTCTTGCCGCAGCACGTCTTCTGAGCAGAAGCTGCAAGGCCCCTCCTCACCCAGACCCCTGCCCAGCCTGGCCCTCACCCCGCTCTAGCTCCCGAGCTTAGAGTGCAAGGGACAGAGCTTTTAAAAAGCTCTCAGACAAAACTTTACCAACACACACCCCATCTAGGTGCAACTGGGAAGAGAAGAGCAGCTTCTGGGCCTTTTTTCCCCCCAATGTCATCAGCTGGTCTAATAAAAGATACTGTTTCTCCCAGTGGAACTTGCCTCTCTGGTTTATACCAATCCGGTTTGCTTTCCTTCAGCAAGTCATGCTTTTAATATCCAGTGATATTGTATGAAGAAAACGCACAGAAAATAAATATGTTAGCTCTGTAAACACTCCTTTTTCCCCAGTGGAAAAAGCTCTGTGGGCTAGCACATTAAACTCATCCATGGTGCAATGCATATATTGCCTCTCAGAGGGAACAGCGGAAAGCTTCTTGTCTTCCAGCAGCACACTACTTCTCCCTGACCCGACAGGCAGCATGCCGTCTCCTCCCCAAAATGGAGTTTCTTCCTCGCCGGCCTCTCAGACCCGCTTGTAACGAGCACACACGCTTTCTGAAAAATCACTCCTTAAGAGAATAACCCACCTCCCCTTAAGCACCTGCTTGAGTAATTTCAGGAAATTTGTTCCTGAGTCAGGCTAATCCTTCCTGGCTAGTCATCTTCCCTTTCCTTCCCAACTGTCTATTATCCTTTAATTGTTGATTTTATCCCTTCTGTCCCAAGTCATCAAGACTCCTTTCCATTCCTGTGCCGGACTGGTTCAGCAGGAATTCCTAAGAGCACTTAACACTCGGTTAGCCCCATGTCAGCTTATGAGGAAACCTTCTAATTTCAAGTACAAACTGAAGGTGGTAGTTTTGGCTTACAGAAGACAAGGTTTCACTCCTCCTTTACTAAGCTACAAAATTAAAGAATTTACTGCTGGTTAAGTAACCTAAGAATCATTCAGGGTTTTTACTCCCTTTGTTCTGCTTTAACCTTCTGCATGAAACCTATTTTGGGATGAAACACTCAAAACCAAAAAGTGGCTACAATTTTATTTCATGTCTCTTCCGGAACTGAAGTAAAAATACCAGCTAACAAATGGCCATTTGTAACACAGATGTTAATGCAATACTAAATGAGACAAAAATCATCAATGCCATTTGCAAGGCTCCCTGTGATGTACAGTCATCAGACAACACTTACTCCAGCACTAACCTACACTGGCTCTGAACATGCAACCAATATATGGTTTATTATTAATTTCAATGTTATGACAATCAATTGCGTTAACTGAATGTAACAGCAATCATATTTCCCAAACCGTACAAAAATATAAATGGTCTTTAGAACAAGTATTAGAAAAGGAGACATTCTAGATCCTCTCACTGAAAACGTTAATGTCTGTCCCGGCAAGGTGAAGTACCTGTTACCGGCAGAATGCACGAAGAAGTTGTTCAGCATAGTATAAAGAACAGTTTAAGCCATCATTTGGCTTAATTCTCAACACATTCCAGGAACCCCATAAACAAAGACAACATGTGCAATGTTAACTTTCTCTTTTATGCTGACAGCTTTTTTCTCCTGTATAATGACCTTCCTGCACAGTGTGTGTTACCATAAAAAGAAACAGAGCCCAGTAAAATTAGAGGAACTGCTTAATATCAAAACGTTTTATCTGAGGAAGACACCGCCGCCAGTGTAAATATAAAAAGCACAAGAATTAAAAAGTATTTGTTTTGCTGTCTCTTCTTTAAGTTTAGATTGTTCAAACAAACCTAGCTAGAGTTTTCAGTTACTCTGCAGTAGACAGTCCCGTTCCAAAGCCTGAAATGGTACTCCAGAGAATGTGAACTTGGCTCGAATTTCAGACAATTTTCATCTTCTTCTTTTGACAAAGAGAAAACTATTCGAATGCTTTGTCTGTAGCCAAGAATTTGGATAAGAAAGCTAGACCAGCAAACAAGTCACCACAACGGACCACCATAAGCAGCCTGCAATCTGAAAACATCTTTGGCCCAATGGACACTGCTCTATTTTACAAGTAAAATGCTAATGTGAAATTTTAGTTACAGATTATTCTCTCATCTCAGTACAAAAGAAAAGCTACTTGCATTTTAGATAGACACGGCCTAAGTTTGCTATTTTGTTTGCACAAAAGAAAAGTAAAAAAGAAGATAAACCAAGAACCTCACAGCTACTCATCTTGGTAAAATACTACAGCAAACTGAATTACATTTTTAGAGTTTTATTTGAACTACTACATGCAGACAACAACCCTTATTCATAGCGTTCACCTTTTTACCATCATTCTCAGAAAGAAAACTGAAACTTTAAAAATATCATTGCTTTGTAACAACTGCGCACTAGCTTCCACCATGGCAACTATCCCACAAAACTCAGACAAGGCTAATCTCCGTTCCCTAGGATTATTGTCTTTTATATGAGGGAACCATTCAAAAGCAATATAACTGCCAGGGCTGCCTAGCAGCTAAGGCAGATATAGCCCCTACACAAAAGAGTTTTAATTTTAGCCTAGTACATTCGGTGGAACTACATTTCTGAAAATCAGAGAACACAATGGGAAAGAACTGTCACAAGCTTCAGCGTGGAGCTTCTAGCTCCACAAAGTGGCATAGATGAGAATTGAAAAATAGCTCAGCGATGCCAAGGAGATTGCACTGAACATGCCAGTAGAGTCTCCCTAAGCCGTCCAGAAACCCAAGGGAAGGAAATGAGAGTGATTATGTGCAGCTGAGCAAGCACAGTACAGAGACTCCTAAATCAGTGATATGGTGTTCACTGCTGGTGTTCTGGGGTAAAAATGTTTACCATCTGTGTTACTCGCTCTTTGTTATGGACACTAATGGAGCCTTCAGACATAAAAGCATGGGGGTGGGGAACGGAAACAAGATTAAGGCAAAGTATTTTCAACCCGGTTTTAGCTGTGTATTGCATAAGGGAACTCTGACACTAAAGGAAAAATGGAACAAAACCAGAACAGAGCAGTTTCAGGATGAGCTCTGGAGGGCTGCATAGAGTTGGGTTACCCAGCCCTGGAAGGCTAATTCAGAGCTATCATGCACAGACAAATCCTATAGGTACCGAGAAGCAGCTATAGTATAGACACAAGAGAATGAGATATACTACAACCCTTTTCCAAGAGCTGTGGGCCTTTAAGCTCCAGCCTTATCTTGCGCATGCTATGGCAGTGAATTTCCCAGGAAGTGGCTGCATTAGTTCAAAGCTTTTCTGCAGCGGAGCTCCTCTACTGTGCATCCCCTGCTGCACAGAGGTCATTGCGGCCTGGAGAGTATGACACTCTGTACTGAAACCAAAGCTCAGATATGCCATTCAACTTTCAGTCTGTGCATAAAACCAAGGCTCCAACTTACTCGAGCTGAATGTCCCACACTATGGAATACGTGAAAATAGGTGGAAGTCACAGCCTCAGGCCTGATTTCCATCTCAGACATTTTTATTCTGTTCATCAAGACTTCTGTAAGGGAAAGGTGTTCCAAGGACCTTCTGATATCACCCCTCAAGCCCCAAGTGATTGCCTCACTAAGTCTTCTCATAGTCCCTCCCTCCCTCACTACCCAGGGTGTCACTGAAGGACAGCTAAGATAATGCAAATTCACTCTGCTTCCTTCAAGCCCAAGGAATGGAGCCACTCCAAAGATTGGCTCTGATTCCCCTACTTCCATTCAAGCCAGCTAACTACTGGGCCATCTATTCTCCAACTCTCAGCACACCAAAAATTCTTTGGCAATCAGTGCCCAGTTTCAACAGAGTTGTCAGTAACTCGAGGCTACCTACTCAATTCAGCACATGCACACAGCACAGCCTCACGACAGAGCAAGATCATCTGTTAGGAGGAATAAGGCTGTGTCAGATGAGATATTAAACTTGATAATGATCAAGTTTCAGATAAGATGTTGTATCTCTCATGTTACTGATGCCAGTGCAAATGTAATTCTAGCAGAGCAGGACTGGACTGAACCACAAACCACACCAGGAAGAAGAAAATCAAAAGTGGAATAGCAGTTTGTTTTGATCTACAGCTGAAGTGGCTCCCAGCAGTCTCTCAGTGCTGGAAGTGGTTTTGGAGCTCATTTATGCCACCTGCAACATGACCAATCTTGAAAACACCACAGGAGTTTTTAAAATGCCTTCAGAGCTGGCAGAATGTTGGAGGAGCTTCCCCAGGGCAGACAGACACCTGAGAAGAACACAACCAAAAGCAGTCTCTGACCCCAAATTTGCCAATGTTAGCACACAGACTCACAGCAGACAAGCCACTGAGGCTGGATCATCCAGTGATGTGTTTGTGAATACTCTTTCCTAAATTCCAGGGAACTCTGTGACATTTGATTCCTGATGGCTCTCAAAGAGGTCTCTAGGATTGGAGTGACATCAAAGGGAGAGAGGCAACAGACATCATTTGCCAAAAGCAAAGCTTCTTCTGGAGTATAGGAAATAACAATGAAGGGAAACCTGCCCAGGAATGATCCAGCAACCATGATCCTGGTAAAAAGTAAAAACTCCATAACTGAAAGAGCAAAGAACAAACCCCTTGTTCTCAGGATCATAGAGGGGAACTAATCAGACAGCTTTGGTATTATTTTTCTTCTCCTTACGTTCTCAGTGAACTCTCATGTTATTGAGGCATGCACATATGACTCTGAAAATCATGCACTTTTCCTCCCTCTAATAATTTGTCTATCTTTCCCAGAAGAAAAGTGGTGAACTTACACATATCCACAGAAGATACATAGTTATAAAGTGCTCACTGAAAAAAATAAATAAAATAAAAGCCCTCTGTTTTGAATACAGATTCCATTTGCCTGTCACCTTGCCTCTGGTATCTTCACAGATTCCTGTGTACCCTACAGATGTTTCTCTTAAAACCTTTATTCCTTTAAGGCACTAATGGTAGATTATTTTAGAGTTCAATTCATTCCTGGTGATAATCTCTTCTTAACCTCCTCTACAGCTTCCATCATCGCCTTCCAGCTGGATTTTGACAGGTTAAGAGGCATCAACCTGCCAGAGCTCTCTCGATCTTCAAATTCTTACAAAACTACCAGTGCATTCTGCTACATGTCTATGTTTCTACCACAAATGTCCAGCCTTTTTGGTATTAGAAATGGAGCTTCTGATCTCTCCTCAACCTGGATCATCCTTCTGAGTGCAGTCATACAAGCTCTTGTAAAGAATAATTATTCCCTTTTAAACTCAGCATTACCTCAGCCCTGGAAGTGCTTGTCCTGATTTTCTCTATCTGTATTACTTTTGTACCACTGCCTTGTAATGCCTGTAGGGATACCTGGGAATTTATAAAATCATTGAACACATTGTTGAGATGTAGAGTTGTGGAGTCTCCATCCTTGGAGATATTCAACCTCCAACTGGACATGGTCCTAGGCAAGCTGTTCTCATTGACCCTGCCTTGAGTGGGGGCGGGTGGGGGGGGGGTTGGACCAGAGGATCTCCAAAAGTCCCTGCCGACTTCAAAGGTTCTGTGATTCTATGAGATTCCTTTCTGGCTTCTCCAAGAGTGACTGCATTTGTACAGTTACTTCACATATATTACATTTCAATTTGGCTATTTAAGATAAATTAGGAAATAGTAAGCTTCTGAGTTCTAATCTTGCCTGCAGCTTGGTGAGAAAAATTTTAATGGTGGAAAATCTCAGTGCCCTTCTTGCAAGTTAAGCATGAGGCAGCAATGTGCCCTTGTGGCCAAGAAGGCCAATGGTATGCTGGGGTGCATCAGGAAGAGTGTTGCCAGCAGGTCGAGGGAGGTGATTCTCCCCCTCTACTCAGCCCTGCTGAGGCCACATCTGGAGTACTGCGTCCAGTTCTGGGCTCTCCAGTACAAGAGGGATGTGGCACTACTGGAGCAAGTCCAGCGAAGGGCTACAAAGATGATTACAGGACTGGAACATCTCTCTTATGAGGAAAGACTGACAGAGCTGGGCCTGTTTAGCTTGGAGAAGAGAAGGCTGAGAGGAGATCTTATCAATGTGTACAAGTATCTGAAGGGAGGGTGTCGAGAGGATGGGACCACACTCTTTTCAGTGGTGCCGAGCGACAGGACACGAGGCAACGGGCACAAACTGAAACACAGACAATTCCATCTGAACATGAGGAAATACTTTTTCACTGTGAGGGTGACAGAGCACTGGAACAGGTTGCCCAGAGAGGTTGCGGAGTCTCCTTCTCTGGAGATATTCAAAACACGCCTGGATGCAATCCTGTGCAACGTGCTCTAGGTGATCCTGCTTGAGCAGGGAGGTTGGACTAGATGATCTCCAGAGGTCCCTTCCAACCTCAGCAATTCTGTGATTCTGTGATTCTGCTTTACATGTAACATTAGTATAATTTGTACCTCATAAAAGCCATCACTGAGGCAAATAACAGGGATATTTCCATCTTTACTTCACATACTCCTTTTCTGAGTAAGAGTGTCAAAAATAGACCGTGGGGCAGATGCCTTTCAGGATGTATCTCTGATCTCCTTGAAGCTCTGTCCAGATTTGGCTTTGGTACAGTGATCACATTGGATTGTTCTGCTTGCTGAGTATTTGTTAAATGTTAACAGTGGGCTTGGGACTTGCAAAATTAAGGGAGTGCTTCCCTGGGGCTCTTTTATAGCTAAAAGATAAACCTAGGGAGAAAGAAACAAAATAACAGAAAAAAAACACAAAAACAAGGAACACCCAAAGACTTGTAATAGAACACTAATGTAAGTATTTTAAAACTCAAATATCTTTGTTTTTCCTCTTATATAAAGACTGACATCAAAGAAAGCAGTGAGAGCTGTTATGAGGGCATTTCAGGAGAAGTCACTGTGAAGCAGGGATGGGAACAAGGTAACAATGGAAACATAGGACACCACCATGGCTTTCCTGCCAACAGGGTTTTACAGCCTCGATGGAATATTCCTGTGCTCCATTCAGCTCTGCTGTATCATATGCACTGAAGCTCTTTGGCACAGGGGCAGTTTGTTTTCACTGTTCTTACAATAGTGCGGGCTTTTCCTTTTCATCTGCATTGCCCTGACCTCCCTTTTCTCTCCTCCTCCCCCCAATCAAACAATTATCATCAGATGCAGGAAAAACCTTGTTGCGGTTCTGCTGCTCATAACACAATTTGCTATGCTAATACTTCCTGTGCACCCTGCCAACATGGCATCCTTCCAAGACATAAGACTGGTGTTTGGGAGATGGTCACACAAGCATGATACTTCCTACTACAACTGCTCTGCCCTTCACCTTCCCTCGACTTACTATGGGCAAGGGCTATAAATATCAAATGGCATGAATGAAATGAAGATGCAGACTGCCTATTTGTGCCAATAGGTGTGTTTGCAGCAGCATGGATTGCTGTTCTTCAGATAAACAGGGATGCATGAAAAATCTGTTGAAAACATTTTTAATGTAATTTGCGAGGCACCTGACAGTTGCTGGTGCACACAGAAGAGAATAGAAATTTCATAAGAAGTGAAATTAACTGTCTGTTCCTGCTTGGTAAATTCATTTCCCCTATTATTCACATATATTCTGAAAAGAACATTGGGAAAATTTGCAGAGCTTCAAAACATCTATTGAAGGCTAATATTAGGTTCCACAAGCAATGAATAAACTGGACCCTGGACACTGAAAGACACACAAATAGAGGTAAACGACAGACTTTTGTCTTACAAGAAACAGAGTCCCTGGTGTTCCCTGTCTGTAGTGCTTAGAAATTAGCTCCAGTAGCTACATGATTTGCTGATGCACAGCAATTTTTTTCTAGTTTTTTCTTATCCTCATACTTCTCCTAAATGCCACTTACAGAACAACATGAGAGTTTAATATCAGATTAACAATAATATCTCTCCTCCCAACCCATATATCTCTCTAGCAAAAAAAAAAAAGCGTTCCTAAAAAAACTTGATAGAAAAGAAGAATGTAACTGAATGTGCACAACAGAAGCAATCTGAGAACAGATGGGAAAGAAAAATACAGCAGGAAAAAAAAAGAATGGGTAACTAGCAAGAATAAATGAAATATCAGGAAATATCAGGAAGAAGCAGATTTGACATGGGATAGAACAAAGTAATATAAGGCTTGGGTGATGAAGACAGAAAGACTGAACTTGATATAATAAAGCCTATCAAAAAAGGGACAACACACAGAAGAGCAGAGGCAGACAGTCAAACACATACGCTAGATTCCATGAAAGTCATCCAGAAAGAGGAACTGAGACCAGTTTTAGCTGAGATGAGAGACAAATACACAGGTAAAGGTTTCAGTTGTGGGAACAAAAAAGAATGAGTTGCAAGTAAAAGACAACTGAGCACATTATGACAGCACTCAGAGCCCTGTACTGGCTTCCTACCTGCTTCAAAGTACAGTGTGCTGTGTTAAGTTTGACCTCTGACATGGTCTCAGAGTTGGCCTTTTCCCTCGGTGATGGCCCTAGCAGTAGAGATATTTCGGCTCATAAACAACCAAAATGCAATGAAATGGAAAAGTTCAAAAATTAGGGTTATTTAGTCTGTTTGTGAGTTTAATTCCATATCCTACTTGTTACTCTTCTTTTTTTCCCATAGTCCAGTGGTTAAACAATGGGAAAAAATTCACTAAGGTAATTTACAGAAATCTCTTTACTTGAACTTAAGATGCAACTCACAATAATCATGAACAGTGTGTGGCAATACTTTAATTATTTAGGACAGGAAGTGAAAAATACCAAATACAGCTAAAATTGCAGTGGGAATTTATGTAGACAGAAGGTAATTACACAAAGTGGACTTTGGCCAAAACTCTTAGAACATGAAGTGATCTCAGAGCTTTGTGGAAATTACCATCGGATCTTTAATGATAAGTGGGCTAAATCTTTGTTTAAATTGTCCTAAAAAAGACTCCTTCTGTACTAGCACATTGTCCCTTTGCTATATAGATTGACAGCACCACTGTACTCCCAAATTAGATGGCATCTCCAACACAAGTAGAAAAAAAGAATAAAAAGCACGTTCAAAAAGGCATTCAAAAAATTAAAATAGATCAGGAGTAGATATCTCAAGTATTTTACATACATAGAATCACTTGCTTCCCCCTCTGTCTAATTTATTTTAGATTAATAAGAGATCCTTTATTTTAAGTCAGTACTCTGACAATGGAAGTATGCCAATGTAACCTTCACTTTCTTAATTAGCATTTAACAAGAAGTTTGTCCTCCTCTAGAAATATTTCCTTCCATAAGGAAGAATAACCTTGAACAGAAGACAAAACTAAGCCAAGAAGAGGAGGAAAATCAAACTGATGCCCCAATATTTTTACATACCTTTAAAATACATTTATTTACATATGCCTAAAATTTAAGTAAAATGGACTCAAAAAAAAAATGACTTCATTTCCCAGAAGCAAGCACAGCACTGTATCTGTATTCAAAACTGCTCTGGGGAAAACCAACCACAAAGAATGCCCTCTTTTACACATGCTTCCTATCAGACCATGTGGTCATGCAACTCATTGTTTATCCAGCCGGGAAACAAAAATGCCACTAAAAAGTAATCACAAGGCAGACGGCCAGTTTCACTAATCTGACCCTATTTCTTCCAAGTAAATCCAGTCAACTGGTACAATACTGATTCCCCAAATAACCCACAATTTCTATAATACTTAGATTTGCATATTTAGGTTAGAAATGCCGGGCGTACGTGGATTAAGATTTTCCCCCAGTAAAACAATGCTTGTCATAAATTCTAAGCCAGAGACTATTCCATTCTTAAACCAGCTGTGTCCACACATTGAAAGTCCAAGTGGGAGCACAAACACAAAACATTCGTATTAAGGTTCGGCTCTGTAGCTGAAATGCATTTGGAATGTGACTTTTACTGTACTTAAACCTGTATGCGAAGTGTGACAAATGCAAAGATTCTTTCTGTAGCTGCCCCCATGATAACAGATGACAAGAGGCAGCACAAGCTTCATCTCTTGCTAATTAAACGAATCAATTAAGAGACTATTGTTGCAACTGTGTAACTGCTGTTCTATAGTGGCAATAACAACCCCACAGGGAGGTCTTTTACTACATTAAAATGCTGTCCTCCACAACTCCATTTGATATTATTAGAAACAGTTATTTGCGTCTTGCTTTCATATTAGTAGCAAAGGCAAATTATGGAAATATGCAGACCAGAATGGTCCCAGTATGAGATCAGGTTTGGTTTTCAGCCTCCAAGGGAACAATTGCTGAAATTCCAAAGTTCCCTAAAGTTCTTTAATGGAACTGATAAATCTATCAGCACAGCATCCATTTAGATTCTAGGTAAGGGTCACATATTTGCATACTTTCCTGCTAAGCTGATACAATTCAACTAGATAAATTATCATATTAAGTTTACCCTCCTGAGTTAAACTGATGGAGTTCAAAATTGTTTTCAATGGTTGTCATTAATCGCTG